>NC_142684.1:203685108-203996413 GCF_056320005.1 Nelumbo lutea
AATTAATGTAATTTTGGAGAAAGAGGGGAAAAGTGGTGCCACTTGGTTGAACATTAGAAAAGCAAATCCCTCTTTTTTTATGACTGTTAGAAATAGTTAAGACTGTTATTTCCTTATTGGTTTAATGGATAATTATGTGGAACTAAAAAAATAAAAAATTCAAAATAAAAAGGAAATTAGGAAGGGGGTTTGGAGGAAGGAAAGGCATGGTAATGCGGATTGTCTTGTGTGTGTGTGTGTGTGTGTGTGTGTGTGTGTGTGTGTGTGTGTGTGTGTCATATTATAATATTTATAATGTATAACCTATCTATCAATCTATATGTATATAGCAAGACAGTCCACTTAGCATGCCTCTCCTTGCTCCATTACCCCCACCCCGCATTTTCTTTCACTCTTTCTCTCATCTCCTCTTTCCACTAGTCCCTTTAAGTCATGTCACCATTCCCAACCCAACTACCTAAAAATATTCCTACAATCTTTCTCCTAAGGTATCTCCTCTAATCCATTAGCAATGTGTCATCTTACCCCATCCTTAATCAATTCCCAAAATCTCTCCCCCAATCTATATCTACAATTTTTCATTTAAAATGTTCATATTAATGAATATTCTTATTAGTACGGTTAGTAAATATTGTTATATTCATGTTAATTACCAAAAATTAAATATTTTTTGGATAAATTATCAAAAATTAAAATCTCTCCCCCAATCTATATCCACAATCTTTTATTCATACGGTTACTAAATTACCAAAAATTAAATATTCTTATTAGTACGGTTAGTAAATTACCAAAAATTAAATATTTTTGGGTAAATACTGTTATATTCATGTTAATTAACAACATTTTATAGAAATTGAAAATTCGTTAACTAATTTCTATAAAATTGAAAATTATATTTAACAACTATTGAAACATTATAAAATTTTAGTTATTGCTATTATTATAGTGAATAACCAAATGCATATGGGGGAATAAAATATTATAATGTTGGAAAATGAAATTATTAATTAATTTATACTAGAAAGCGAAAGATAAATTAGCGTAATTTTGTTAGTAAACTACCTAATAAAAATAAATATTTAATAACAATTTAAAATAATTTTAATAAATCTTCATAATTACACAAATGTTATAATTGTTTTTTAATTTTTGTAAAATAATATTTTAGAAATTAAAAGGTATAAAATTTTTGAACGTTTATTTAAAATGTATTAAATAATTATTGAAAACTATTGGAATATTTTGGAAATTTTAAGAAAATATTTTTACATTTGATAGGTTTAGGAAAACTATTGAAAATTTATGTAATTTTCATTGTAAATTATTGAAAATTATTAAAGATAAATGAGTATGGGAAAGGGAAAACTGTAATTTGAACCAATAATTACATAAAATTTTAAGATAAATTAGTAAAATATTGAAAAAAGGAAATTATTGATTAGTTTATATTAGAAAATATAAGAAAAAATAGTGTAATTCTATAAGTAAACCATGTGGTTGATACTCAATATATTCTTTTGATCATTTTTGTCATCAAATTGAATATTAGGTTGATGGGGCATGGGTGCCTTGCCTTGAACCCGCACAACACTACAGACGGGGTAGGGAAAATTTGAGGATTCCCATCCTTGATGACAAGTGGGTGCCTTGCCTTGAAAGCCTGAACTCGCCCGACACTGAGGATGAGGCAGGGAAATTCGAGGAGTCCCTATCCCTAAGGGGGAGTGGGTGCCTTGTCTTGAACCTACCTAACACTAAGGACAAGGCGGGGATGGGATAAAGTGTAGGGATGGCAATTTCTCCCATAAATCAGGGCGGGTTTACCTCGACCCAAAACAAGGACCGGGCGGGGATGGGTAAAATAATTTTTCCCCGAACTGGTTACGGGGCAGGGACAGGTTTTGTATATAATTCCCTGAACTCGCCCCGAACCCGAAGGTAAATTAGTAAATATCTCTAGGTTTAATATTGATATTAAAAATATCTCTATGTTTTCCCTAAATTTTTAAAATCCTAGGATCCCAAATTTTTATTTTTGAATTACCCCTAAAGCATTATCATTCAATTCTAAAATACCCCCAAATTTCTATATCATATCTATAAATTGTCCATAAAATAGATAATTTTTAAGTAATTGCCTTGGAGCGGGGAAAATTCGGGGATTCCCCGTTCCCGATGGGGAATGGATGCCTCGCCCCGCCATCAGGATGGGGCGGGGACGGGGAGGGGGTACCCCGCCCCATTGCCATTCCTAATAGAGTGTCTTGATTACGGAGTGGGGACGGGGAGGGGGTACCCTGCCCCATTGTTAATTAAAGTCAATCAAAAGTTCATTTAAAAATAATGAAATTAATAACAGTTACTAAAATTACTACAAATGATTAATAAAATTAAATTTATTATAAAATATTTGTCATTATTAAATTAAAAATAATTATTTTCTACAAATCAACATCAAATGAAAAATCCAATTATTAAAATTGTAAATATTAACAATAACTTTGAATACTTTTAGTTAATTAACAACAATTTTTATTATTAATTTATCAATTAATTAATAGTAAATAAAATTGTTCAATCTTTCAGATTTTCCCGTGCATCGCACGGGTCTCCGTTAGTATCTATATATAGCAAGACGGTCCACGTGACCTTGCTTCTCCTTGCTCCATTACCCCAACCCTACATTCTCCTTGACACTCTCTTCACTTCTATCTCTAATTACCCTCTATTCTCTCCACTTTCTAATAAAAATAGGGCCATAATTTATTAAGATTTGGTGTTCCAAACCGAACAATATTTATATCTATAGATGTGGTTTCAAAATCAAGGGGAATTCAATGTTTCCTATATATTTAAGTCATTTTCCATTATTTTTAAACAATCTATTGTTAAATAATCCATTAGATATGAAAATTATTAAAAATATCTGGAAAATATTTTACCAAAAGTTATGAAATAATTATTTCAGAAATAACCCATTATTTAAAAAATATTAAATAATTTAATAATCTACCAAAAATTAATAAAAAATCTATTATTTAATAATTTTCGGTTATCAATAAATGTTCAAACTTTCGACATTTAGTGTAATTTACATTAATCGTTGTTATTAATAAATTTTCATTAAAATTTTAAAATAATAATTTATTGATAAAATATATTATTAATTAATGTAATTTACTAGTTTCTATAAAATCAATAATTATAGTTAACAATTATCAAATGATTTAGGTAAACTCTTTAACTAATAATCCATAATTATTTTTTAGATAAGTAATTAAAAAATTAAGAAATTAATCTATGAAAAAGAAATTCTCCAAGACTATTTAAATAGTAATCCATTATTATTATTCAAATAAATAATTATTAAAATTTTAGGAAAATTAAATTAGGAAATTCATCTATCATAAATTGTTTCATAATTATTTAAATAGCAATCCATTAGTATTATTTCAATAAATAATTATTAAATATTTTAGGAAAATTATTAAGTCTATCCACATCAATCTAGACCACTTGGTGACTTCGATCATACCTAGCTTTACATTAATTAACAAGTGGTTTACTTTTAAAAAATGTAACTTACCATAATTATATTAATTTACTATAATTACATTTACTTTGATTAATAATAAATAATTTATGCTTAAAAAGTAAATACTATACACTAATTTATTGTTTCTGTAATTAATTAATTTACTATACATTACTATTAATCAATTGCAATTTCAATAATGTTTTGGAAATTATAATAAAATATTGTAATTTATTGTTAGTTAATTAGTTGTAGAAAATTATTAAAATTGTAGGGAGGGAAATTTTCTCTATAAAATTGGGGCCCTACGGTCCCTACCCTGCCCGCCCTAAACGAGGCATGTTTTCTCAATCCTTAAATGGGGATGGGGCAGAGACTGGGTGGGGATAGGGAAAATATTTTTGCCCCAAATTAGGGATGCGGTTTCATATAATTCCTCGAATATAATCGCTAATCAATCAACCGTTGGGGAAAATGGTTCACCGATGCATAAAACGCCAAATTTGACTCGGTGGGGTCCCGATTTACGAGGCGTGCCTGATTTTTCAATAAACGCCTGAACCAAACAACGAAATATTTGGGCATTTGTTGAAATGCCTATGTGAATCTGATATGGCACCGTTTTTTTGAAAAACGGCCACGGTTCCAAACATCCCCTAAAATATCCATAAATTAGATTTTTTAGGTGGTTTTGGGGATTCCTCATCCTCGATGGGGAATGGATGTCTTGCCCCGAACCCGCCCCGCCACTAGGGTCAGAGCAGGGATGGATTAGAGTGTCTTGACTTATGGGGGTGAGGGACAAGCCCCATCCCGTGCATCGCATGAGCCCCCCCTCCCCCCCCCCCCTAGAATAATACAAACTAACACACACAAATCTGCATTGGATGCCACCAACTTAAAGTGTTGGGCCTAGCGAATTTGGATCTGTTCCCCACAAAATATGTTCCAACATGCTTGCGGACATGATTTGACATCACACATTTCATTCATGGTGCATCCAGTCTCATGGTAAGATGTGTAGTGCCAGATCATGTTGGAAGCATATTAGAATGTAGTTTGTGGGGAGCAGATCTCAAATTGTATCCACCCAATTACCAATTTGGAGTCCCCCTCTATCTCAATCTACTGTAGCCCCAATTGTTTGGCCAGTTTTACACTTTGATGTAATGCCAAGATTTCTGCTCTTAAGGAATCTCCAACTCCTACTGGACCTGAATACAGAGTCATTATCTTGCCTTCATTATCTCTGAAAACACCTCCTATACTAGATGGCCCCGGATTACCTCTAGAGCTTCCATCAAAGTTCAGTTTTACCCTTTATTGCACTGGTTGGGACCATACTTCTTGTATCATACACCAACTTCTATAAATGTCTTCACATGAGAAATCCTTAAAAAAATCACAGGATTTCAACCAATGGATAACCTTAGTAGTTACTCCTTCCACAATTTTTTCATTGGATCTACAACTCCTTTGAAGACCACAATACAACAGCTCTAGTAGCTCTCCACATAATCCTTTTATGAACCTTTCGTTGCCTACAAAAAGATGTATCAAAGAGGCTCACCACACTCAAGGGGGGGGGGGGGGTCTACCTGCAGCCAAAGAGAGAAGAGAACCAAGACCAAATAAAGAACATAAAGGGACATGAGATTAGAAAGTGTGAAATTGTCTCACCAAAACCCAAGCAAAGACTACAAACATGGGGGGAGAGGCACATATTTGGCATCTTTTTCTACAATATATTCAAGGTATTGATATTTTGGAGTGCCACTTCCCATCAAAAGGCCTAAATTTTTGGGGGCACAAGGCTACTCCACACCTCCTTTGAAGGAAAGTTCCCTGCAAGGTTAGAGGTCTGAAGTAAAATGTTGTAGAAAAAAGAGCAATTGAAGAAACCAGATGGGGAAGGTTTCCAAATTTTGCTATTCTACAAGACTGATCATGTTCAAATCTTAGGAATGATAAATCATCAACCATCCCAATTTCAAAATCTCTTAGACCTCTTCTCAAGCCCAAATCCTAGGAGTTTTCAACAAATACTGAAGATATCACTTTTCTTTTGTTTTTAGACGAATAAACAGAAGGAAATCCATCTCTAAGAGAGTTTTCACCAATCCAAACATATTCCCAAAACAAGACTTTATTTCTAGTGCAGACATCATATTCGAAATAAGGGAGCATAAGAGGCAATATACCTTGAATAGCTTTCCAAGAACACCAAGAAGCCCTAGGGTTGAGTCATGCATCCTAGCCATTATCTACCGATCCATGAATACTAACAATCACTCTACACTAAACTCTCAATTGGATGCACATCAAAATCCTATATAGAGTGAATTCTGCACCAACTTGAGCTATAGTTTAATCTTAGGTATTTTCAGTTCTCCCATTAGTATGAATAGACACATAAAGTTAACAGCTCTTAGTGAATTTGAAGGACACTGATCTAGAAATTGACTGGGATCTCCTCTCACTTTGGCCCCCAAAGATGGAAAATTTGTTTTTGACATTTCTAAGCTTGAAGGGATGTTTCCGGCTGGAACAGTGGACCGGTCTGTGGAACGTGTATACCAAGAGGTGTATATTGCACTCTGTTCATTTTTGTTGCATGAATTTCTAGCATTCCGAAGGCCAGACACAAAATACCATACTAACATAAGAGATGTGCACGAGGAATTGTAGATGCCAAAGTGGGAGGAATCAGTGATGGCAGCAAGGGCCAGATACGAACGTGTTATTTGTGCACTTGCAGATAAATTTCCTCGTGAAAATTTGTTACTTGTCACACATGGTAAGCCTCATGTTCTTACTGTTTAGATTTTAGAATTTCAATCTTAATGTCATTGAATTTTTAGAAGAAAGTTGTTAGAGAATGATTTGGTGAACATTCCTTAAAATGGTATTAGAGGCTGTTTGACCAAGTGATTTGGTGTTTGGTACTTGTCACCCCATTATAATCAATTAATTAAATATATGGGTTCAACTATGATATGGAAAAGATATGATATCCAAAAAACAACTGACCAATAAACTGGAATCATAAACATGATTTCAAATCAGGTGTTTTTGATTGGTTGAATCCCAATTCCAAAATGACTCAAAACAGTAAAAAGAGAGGAGGGGAGGGGGAGGGGGAGGGGGAGGGGGGGTGTCAAATCACTCTATTTTTTAATGACACGTATTTGTCCACACTTTATTTAGACTTTCATGTGTGAGGGGGACGCGGAAGAGACAAAAACCTATTTGGGGACCTCACCTAATAAGTTAAACTTTTGGGTTGAACGATTGCTTGAGAGAAATTATATTTGCTAGTTTGGGACTTTTATCATCACAAATAGATTCCAGTACAAGCTTTTTGAGCCTAAATGTAAATGCAGGTGAAGGAGTTGGAGTTTCAATTTCAGCATTCTTGAAGGACGCAACTGTGTATGAAGTAGAATATTGTGCATATGCACACACACAAAGACCAATCACCTTCAACACTACCCAGACATTCACTGCAGGAAATTTTAAAGTTTGTACAAGGAACACTGATTCTGGAATATGCTATGGTCTATCAGGTTACTATTAACCCCATTTAAAGATTCAATCCAAGCAAAACGATGGAGACTTCTATCTACTGCCCGGTCTTTGGGTGCTTCAGCTGATGAATGAGGCGGATTTCTTATGGCCACGGCCAAATAAGATCCAAGTTCCCTATCTATAACCATAACCATCATTTTATTTATTTCAATAATTTACTTGCAAAGTAGTGTCCTTTCCCATTGCTTATAAAGGAGCAGTGGGAGGGATGTGGTTCTTTTCTTGTGATGTATTAGTTAATGCTTCTTTGGTATTTGAAAGTGGATTTGCAATTGAAATTATACTCACTTAATGAGAGAAAGAGAGAACTGATCTTGATGTCAAAAGATTCATATCTAGTCTTTGTTTTTTTTCACCAGATTCATAGCTAGTCTTACATATATATTAATGTTGGAATTGTACAACGGAAATAACGTAATTTGTACGTGCACAGAAACAAGCAAAAGTAGATAGCAATAAAGAAAGAAGGAAGAGAGAATGCCAGATTTACGTAGTTCAGCCAAATTGCCTACGTCCACGGGCAGCAACTTGGAGCTTCTTTCTCACTATAAACAAGAAAAAACACAAAATGACCTCACCGGAATCACACCCGTACCCAGCACTCAATACACCCAACTCAATACTCCTCTCAACACACTGTATATACTATACACTGAAATGAAATGGAGAATAGATTGAGGAATAACATAGGAGGGACCCCTATTTATACTTGAGCTGAGCGGTATAATGGGCATTTATGATTTTTTTTTCATGGCTAAGCGAACCATAATTGGTGGTTTGCAAATGGTGTGCCACCGAATAAATGGTGGGCTCGGCTCGGTGGGCCACCGATTTCAAATTCGGTGAGCTACCGACTAGCCCACCTTTTTGCATTTCAACATTCTCCCACTTGAAGACAATTTTCATAGTGAAAAACCCTTTCGAGAATAGCTATCGATCATCTCTTAATATGTGGCTTCAAGTCCCAAAGAAGTTCCGTACCAGATGAACTTCTCTCTCATCATCGGCTTTGTCAGCACATTAGCAACGTTGTTGTTAGTGTGGATCTTCTGTAATGAGATCTGCCCATCTTTAACTACCTCATGAACAAAGTGGTATTGTACATCAATGTGTTTAGTCCGTGCATGAAAGACAGGATTTCTTGCTAAGTGTAATTCGCTTTGACTGTCACAATGAATAGTCACCACTTCTTGCTTGATGTGGAATTCTTCAAGCAATCTCTTTAGCCAAATACTTTATACCGAAATTTGTATTTGCTATTCCGGTATTGCACGTGTTGAATATAGCGAATTCGAGCTCTACCCGGTTTGACATACCAAAATTCAACAAATCCAACTATGCAATCTGGAAGTTGAAAATGCATGTTGTGTTGGTGAAAGAAGATTGTGCAACTGCTTTAGAAAGAAAAGAGAAGCCTGTTAATATGAAAGATGAAGATTTTGAGAAGAAAAACTAGATAGCCATGCTTGATATTCTTCTTGCTTTAGAAGATTCAGTTCTATTAAATGTGTCCGAGGAAACCACTGCCAAAGTTTTATGGGACAAGTTGCAGAATTTCAATGAGGGGAAATCGATGTCCAATAATTGGTATGGAGAAAATATTTCGTTGAAGTCGATACCTAATTTCTGAGCATATCCTTTTACAACTACTCGAGCTTTGTATCTTCCAATATTCCCACTAGTGTCCTTTTTGAGTTTGTACACCCATCTACAACCAATGGCCTTTCGATCCTTAGGTAGTTTGACTAACTCCCAAGTTTTGTTTTTCTTCAGAGCTTCCATTTCTTCCTCCATAGCCATTTGCCAATGACGAGCATTTGGACATTTGCATGCTTCCCGGTATGAACAAGGCTCGTGCTCTTCTGTAATGCAAACATAAGTTGTTACATAATCCTGAAGCCAGATAGGAGGTCTTGTAGCTCTCCTCGATCGACCTTGATCACCATGAGTCTCTCCTTCAAATTTTTCAACGTGCTCTTCAGGTACATCAACAATTGTATCAATTTGTTGCTCTTGAATCTTTTGAAAAGATTCCACTTCAACTTTCTCTGTTGTCTTAGATCTTGATTCTTTCTACATTGAATCTTCATTGAAGACAGCATCTTGGTTAACAACTATTTTGTGGGTAGTAGAATCCCACAATTTGTATCCCTTTGTACCTTCTACATAGCCAAGAAAAATACACTTTTTGGTCATTGCCTCTAGCTTGGTCCTCTACTCCTTATGAATTCAAACATAAGCATCACAACCAAAGGTACGTAGGAAAGAATAATCAACAGGGTTCCCTGACCATATCTCTTTTGGAATTTTGGAATTTTGGAATCAAATGTCGTAGTGGGAGAGCGATTTACTAGGTAATATGCCGTATTGACTGCTTATGCACAAAAGCACTGCTCTAGCCCAACTGCACTCAACATGCTTCTAGCTCGATCCATAAGTGTATGGTTCATCCATTCAGCAACTTCGTTTTGTTGTGGGGTTCGAGGAACCATATACTATCTCGAAATGCCGTGCTCACTGCAAAAAAAAATTTCAAATTCTTTCGAAGTATATTCTTTCCCATTATCAATTCTCAAACACTTAATTATTTTCCCTTTTTGATTTTCAACTAGAGCTTTGAACTTCTTGAAATAGGAAAAAGTATCATTCTTCCGTTGGATCATATATACCCATACTTTCTTGGAGAAATCACCAATAAAAGAGACAAAGTATAGCGAACCTCCAAGATATTCCGTAGTAGCTTCCCATGTATAAGAGTGTATTAGATCTAATACCTCTCTACTCTTAGCTTTAGACTTGGGAAAACTACCTCTGTGGTGTTTCTCCAATAAACAATCTTTACAGAAATTCAAATCAATAGATTTTAAACCAGGAAGTAGATTTTGATCAAGAAGTACCTTAAGTACTTGCTTGCTCATATGACCCAACGTCTGTGCCACATCATGACGAAATTGGTCACAACATTTGCAACAATGGCAACGCCAACCATCGTATCCCCGATCAAGTGGTATAGCTTCCCTAGTAATTTTCCTTTTGGAATTACCATAGCTCCTTTATTGATCTTCAATTGGCCTTTTTCTCCAGAAAACTTGTAACCGTCTTTATCAAACTTTCCTAGTGACAGGAGACTCTTTCGCAGTTCAAGAACATACTGTACACCAGAGATTGTACGAGTGATGCCGTCAGATCTTTGTCAGAGTTGGGCCGATTTTGCTCTACTTTGGGTTGCCGACAATCTTTTCGAATGTGCCCCATCTTACCACAGTTCCAACACTTGAGTCCTTTCTTGTTGCCTCTTGACTTGGATCTCGTTTGATTTCCAATAGAGTCGTTTATCTCATTCAATCTACCTCGTACCATCATTGCGCCACCTGAAGAATTCTCACCAACTTTTCTATGAGATTCTTCCATAATCAACATATAAATAGTAGATTCTAATGACAGATCTTTAGTATTGCTCAAATTCATTATTAAACTATCCCAAGAGTCTGGCATAGAGCAAATCAAAAGAGCAACATTTTCTTAGTCATCAATACGTACCTCTACAGTTGTTAATTTGCTTACTAGAGTGTTGAACTCATTCAAGTGTACTTGCAGAGAGGCTCCATCCTTCATCCTAAGATTGTAGAGTTGTCGTCAGAGAAAGATTTTGTTGGACATCGATTTCCCCTCGTAGAGATTCCACAACTTGTCCCATAAACCTTTGGTAGTGGTTTCCTCGGACACGTTGAATAGAACCAAATCTTATAAAGTAAGAAGATTATCAGTCCAGACTTCTTCTATTTTCCTTCTAAGGCAATTGCACAATCTTCTTTCACCAACACAACATCCATTTTTAGCTTCCAAATTGCATAGTTGGATCCGTTGAATTTCAGTATGTCGAACCGGGTAGAGCTCGAACTTGCCATACTCAACACGTGCAATACCGGAATAGCAAATACAAATTTCAGCAGAATCCCAAAATAGAACCATGTGGCTCTGATACCAAATGTTGGAATTGCATAGTGGAAATAACGTAATTTGTACATGCACAAAAACAAACAAAAGCATATAGCAATAAAGAAATAAAGAAGAGAGAACACCAGATTTACGTGGTTCAGCCAAATTGCCTACGTCCACGGGCAGTAGATCGAAGGTTCCTTCTCACTATAAACAGAAGAAAAAACAAAATGACATCACCAGAATCACACCCATACACAGCACCCAATACACCCAACTCAATACTCCTCTCAACACACTGTATATACTATCACTGAAATGAAATGGAGAATGAAATAAGGAATAACATAGGAGGGACCCCTATTCATATACTTGAGTTGAGGGGTATAATGGGTATTTATGAAAATTTTCTTCATGGCTAAGCGAACCATAATCAGTGGTTTGCAAATGGTGTGCCACCGAATAAATGGTGAGCTCAGCTCGATGGGCCACTAATTACAAATTCGGTGAGCCACCGACTGGCCCACCATTTTGTTTTTCAACAATTAAATCAAGCCCACCATATATATAGAAAGGGAGTGACATTATAGGTAGGTAATTTATCAAATTGATGACGAGGGGTTGGTAGGTTCATGGGGGTTTTGGCTGTTTTTCTCATTATCTTTCCTGTTTGCATTTGTGTTTATGCTGTTTTGATTGTGCATGTGTGTGTCTTTTCTATTGGCTAGGAGTCCTGATTTTCTACTCACAACTACTCTACCCACACCCACCACATAACATCAAAACCACAAATCTCATCCTTTTACATGTTATTATGTATGGGGAGATGCTCCCAATGTATAGAGGATGTCAATTGGCAGGATTCGTGGATGGGTAATTCCAATCATTCTCATCATTTCGTGTTTTACATAGTTTATCAATTTATTCACTACTTTTGATTTATAGGGTGTTTGACAACATGATTGATTTTGTTTTTGAAAATAAAAGACAATTGCCACATCAGTAAAGTCATATTGGTTTTATTGACATGATAGTTGTTTTTGTTTTCATAAACAAAACCAACAATGGCTGACGAATAGTGGAGGGCAAATTTGACATTTTCTTGTTGATATCAATTGTTAGGGGTGATGTAAGACAATAGTTAAATGTAAGGATATAGTTTGTCAATTATCTAAACAATAGGGGTCGATAATTTAAGAAACTTGCCCTTTATTTATTTATATAAATATTTATAATACATATATATATGCTATTTATTTATTTATAAATATATTATTTATATAAAACTTTTGTAATTTTGGTATATTATTTATTTTTTTATAAAAACATGTATATATATATATACATAATGAAAATAGTTGAAAAGATACTTGTATTTTTTGTTTTTCTTCATTTAAGTTGTTATATTTTATTTTTCTTTTAACAATTAATTATTTTTTCAAATTATTCAAATCAGATTGAAGCAGATTCGGACATCTGACTTCCTCATTGGATTCAAATTCAAATCCATATTTGTAAGATCCAATCAGATCGAATTTGCTCTTGGTAGTGTCAACTCGGATTGGGATATACCTTAATTCAAATATGATCTGATCCGTTTGCATCCCTACTACTTAGAGGTGGAGTGGTATTGGTGACCATTTATTTTACATGCATTAGTTATTGTCATCCATATCACAATGTATTCTTTTAATATGCGTGGATAGGGACCCGAGAGTGGATTCAGTGCTCATTGTTTCGTCCAGTCCCTTGCAGCTTTGCATTGAGAATATAGCTCCATACTTACATGCTTTTTTTCTTTTTTCCAAGGGAAGATATCCCCAATGCAAGGTTGCAAGAGACTATGCAAATGATGTGATCAATCCGATTTTCTCCCCATGCCTACCCACAATACACCACCCCCCGTGAATCGGGAACATCTCCCTTTGGATAATATTATGCAGAGGATGAGATGTTCTTCATGTGTGGCTGCGATAAACGTGGGCAGGAGATCTAGGCTTCAAAATATGTGTTGGAAAATGTTTGTTTTCACTTCTTTGGCTTTTTTTTATTGCTATTTGCAAGAACACTTATATCTTGCGAAAACTCATTTGAAAGAAATGTTTCTTTTTTCTATTTATTCTTTCAATATTTAACAGATATGCACACTTTGATATTCAAAATGTAAGGCCAATCAAAAAACCATAAACAATTTCTCAAGAGAACAAAATAAAAATGGATGAAGGAGAACAAAAAGAACTTCTACAACCGAATAACAGTGAAAAAATCACCAAGATAAGTGAACGAAAGAACATCTCCAATCCACCACAAACAACGAACAAAAATGATAGTATAGGCTTCCAAAAGGCGGCCATCGTTGGAGAACAAGAACAACATCTACTGGAGAACCATGAATTGATAGAAGAGGAAACCAAACGACTGACTTCATCGAAGACCAATGAACGGAAAGAACTTCTGCAACCGAATAACGGTGAAAAAATCACCAACATAAGTGAACAAAAGAACATCTCCAATCCACCACAAACAACGAACAAAATTGATAGTAGAGGCTTCCAAAAGGCGGCCATCATCGGAGAACAAGAACAACATCTGCCAGAGAACCGCGAACTGATAGAAGAGGAAACCAAAAGACTAACTTCGTCGAAGACCAATGAACGAAACTCACCGCGAACAACATCTACCGGAGAGCAACGAATGGAACTCGCTATGAATGATCACCCAAAAGAGTCCAAGTGAAGAACCCCCTACCAAAATGCAGTAGGGAGAAAACCAAAACCTCGAGAGAAACTCGAGAAGAAGCCTCAAGACAACTTGAGAGGAAACCTCTCTCGAAACAAAGAGAGAGAGAGAGAGAGAGAGAGAGAGAAAGAGAGAAACTAGATGGAGAAAAGGGGAAATGATAACCTAGATGGGCGGCTCTTCAAAGGGAGCCATCCTTGATGAAAAATCCAAGCGAACGCCTCTAGTAGCCTCCTTTCAAAAAACCCTAATCATTGTTCGTGATGTTTTCGCTTGTGTTAATAATGGATCTTCTCCAAAAAGAATGGAAATTCCAAAAATAAGAAGAGAATTATTTTAAACTGATGCATAACTAATTTGGGCTCTCTAGATTTTGAGTTCGGATTTGCTCCTCACACCAATTTTATAGTATTTTGGAGCCAAACATCTGGAACATCTCCGTAATTTGTAAGTCATCATTCATGGAAAATGTTCTCAATGCACAACTGCAATGTACTTTAAGGTTGGTGTGTTGTAAGGAGCAAATCTGAATTCCTTGATTTTCATCAAACATATATTTATAACCAAGTAGGCAGAACTAGAGGTGTAAAATGGGCCATGCCACCCTCCCTAGGAATAACTTGGAGGGTTGGTCCGGCATGGCCCATAGCCCAAACCCATGTAGGCCCAGGCCATGCCGTGCCTTGGGCATGGCCGAACTGGGCCAGACTGTTTTTTTTACCTTTTTTTTATTTCATTGCTAAGTGTAAAACATGTACTAAAATATTTAACTTTCCTTTGGGCTTTGGGAACTATTTGAAAAATAAGAAATGATAAATGTAACAAATAAATGAAAAAAAAAATGCTTAACCAAATAAAAATGGAATAACAAATTGAAAGAAAAATAGGAATTTTATTTCATTTAAATTTGAACGATACATCATACAAATTACAAAACATACAATGGTTGGATACTTGGATGAATGAAATATGAAAATTGGAAAATGAAATAAATTATTAAAATATAGTTACAAATTGAAAATACAAAATTACATTGTTAAAAAATAGAAAATAATTAAATAAAATTAAAACTAAATTTACAATAATTTGAAAAAATGTTATACAACTATTGTTCATGAATCATGATTTTCATCATCTACTTCAGGTGAAACATTGGGTGTAGTGTCATGCCCTCCTTCGTCTTGTAATATGTCATTAGCATATAGCTAATCTTTAAAGCAGATGTACATCTCTATACTTTCATCATTCATACAGATTCTCTAGTTGTCCAACACCCTAGTACCTACACTAAAATAAGACTCTGATGGAATTATAGACACTAAAAAGGTTAGTAGATCATGTGCCATGATGAAGAGAATTGGATAATTTTTTGAATGTTCACTCCACTAGGCTAAAATATCAAAAATATTTGTTCCCTTACCTAAAGTAGAAAATTTTGCTTGTAAATAGAAATTAAGTTTAGTAAATGAACTTGTTGTTGAGGTAGCGGATTTCTGCCTTCTACTTATTAAATAAAAAAGTTTTTCTCTTCTACTACGGGCTCAAATTCAAATCCAAAAGTAGAAGATGCAACTATACAACTTGTAGAATTATTTCCTATTACTTCAAATTCATATAAACTGTACATTTCAAATAATTCACAATATTTTTCAAGTAAAATATCTAAACCATCTTTCCTAATCATATGATCTAATAAAGAGGAGAAATGTTCTCCCAATGTTTTTAAATTTATTTTTCATTATCTCAACAATACTTTTAAATTGTGGATTATTTCTATATTTTGTAAAACAATCACTAATTACCATTAATTGATAAGGTAAATCACAATTAGTTGGATAATAAATGCCTGATAATTCATTAGTTGCATCATAAAAATGTTTTAAAAAATCTCTAATACAAATTGCCTTTTCCTAAACTTCCTCAAATATAATATCATTAGGCATTTTTGCATTATAAAAAATCACAAAGAATTTGTTTGTGAGAAATACAAGTTTCTAACATAGAATAGGTAGAATTCCATCTATGTTTAACATATAATATAAAATGTTTATCTTTTAAACCATAATTTTGACATAAATATTTAAATTCTTATTTTCTTGCTTCATAACTTTTAATATATATAATACAATTTCTAATTTAAGAAATATGAGTAGAAATAATATTTAAAGCATCATAAATACATAAATTTAATATGTGACATGCACATCTGATATGAAATAATTTACCATTTAAACATGGTTTTAATTGTGATTTTAAAATATTTATTGCGGAATCATTATTACAAGTATTATCAAAACTAATAGAAAATAATTTATTCTTTTATTTAAAAGCTACTTTTCATCAATAAAAGACCGGTAATACAAATATAACTTATGTTAAATTTAGAAGTCCAAACATCAAAAGTAATTACAACTTTAGAATTAAGATTTGATAACATATAAATTAAACTTTGTTTATGAATAAAAATTCTTTAAAGCATATGATCTAATAGTATTCCTAGAAATATTTTTATATTATGGATTTATAAAATTATGTAACTATTTTTCAAGTTTAGTACCTTCAACTAGCAAAAATGGTTGTTCAGCATGTGCGATGTATTTTGCTAATTCTTATCTCATTTTTTCTTGAGAATATTTAAATGTACCAACCCCCCTCCACCCAATTTGTGTTTGTGTTGTTTCTCTTCCTCTCTTCTTCTTCTTCTTCTTCTTCTTCTTCTTCTTCTTCTTCTTTCTCATGGTTGAGCAAATATTTGCCCAAATGGCCAGTGTCACTCTTACTACAATAGCTAAAGTCTTTCCTACTAGGGGTAGAAGTTCCATCAATATCAATAGCATCCATATCAGTGCCAACACTATCATGATACAATTGAATATCGTCAACATTGAACATGTTGGGGAATCAGTTTTGGGAGAAGCCAGTCATTTTTTTTATTTCTAAAAAAATAAAAATTAATTTAATTGGACTTACCCGGGTTGCTAGTTCGGAATCCTAACTTGATTTCAATGATTGAAGCCTTTCAACTCCAAGAGCCCAAGCCTTTCAACTGCCCAAAATACCTTAAAAACTAATCATTTTTTAGTTGTTGGGAGGGGTATTTTGGTTATTGTAAAGTTATTTATCATTTTACCCAAAATGCCCCTAAACTAGTTGTTATATTACTATTGGGGGGCATTTGTGTCATTTTTTCTCCCCATAACCAAAATACATAAATACCCCCTATATAGCTAGTTATAGCTATTGGGGATATTTCTATGAAAAACCCACAATGGTAAAACTAGCCTTTGGGAAGGGGGGGTCCCCAACAGCTAGTTCTCGGGTGGGTCGTGCTATAGGTCTGCAGGCTGTGTTGCGGGCTGGGCCATGCCGGCCCATAGGCCGTGGGTAGCACGACAAGCATGTTTGTGCCGTCCCGTGGACTCCAAACCCCAGGCCCATTATGGCCCACACGGTCATGCCCGGTCTGGCACAAACTGCATGCCAGGTCATGGGTGGCACGACCTGATTTACACCTCTAGACAGAACAAACTCAATTGAGCTTCAGATTTCGAGACTCCTAACCCTTTTTTTTCTGAGTTTCAACCCTTCCTTTACCAACTAACCCCAGCTCATCCTAACCCTAGTGGGTACCCTTGACCCAACTCACCCTAGCCCTTTTCCCCTCACTCTAATGGATCACTCGACTCATATTGACCCACCAATAGAATGAGTGGGTTGGGTGGGTCAAATGGATTGGGGTTAAGATTGCTAGCCCTAATTTTACGGTTGGACTTGATCCCAACACTTCAAGCCCAGCCTAATCCCCACTTGACCTGAACATATTTTATATTATTTTTTATTTATATATAAGTATTATAAAATGATGCTTACAATACATATAATATATGATATTTTATATTATAAAATGTATAAAATAATTTTATAATGCATTCACTATTTTATCCATAAAATTCATAGGCTCAAAGTTACACCTGGCCTGGCCTAGGTTATAGCCCATATTACAATTGCTAAGCCCGGCCTATACCTATTTAGGGATGTTTATTTTTCTGGTTCGGAACCCAAGTCAGGCCCAGACCCAGACCATAGTCTTATAACATGTTTTAAGCCCAACTTGAGTCGGCCAATGATCACAACTACTTACCTTCCATCAATTTTAATTCTAGTTAATACAAGTCTTTTAATAAAACAAAAAAACATTAGTAAGAAATTACTAGTTTTGAAATTAACTTTTATAATTAATATTGATTAAAATTATATTTAAAAATCATGACAAAAGTTAATAAATATGATAACAATAAATTAAAAAAGTACGATTACTAAAAATAATAGATATATTTTAAAAATTATTGACTTTAAAATCCATTTAAAGTATTAACATTAAAAATTCTAATAAAAGTTAGTAAAAAATAATAATAAATAAATTTATTAATAAAATTAATAATGTAAGAAACTTATTAGTTTTAAATTAACAAATAAAATAATTTTAACACTAATTTATTTAACAATACACGATGAAAAAATATTGTTCGAATTAGACTCAAATCCCCCTTAACCCATTTAGAAGTGTTGCAAGGCTCCTTTTGCCATAATTAATTTTAATAAAGTTGATGCACGGCCCCACTAGTACAACTTATAGGCTGTCCATGTGGGGCCCTATCTGTATCTGATCCGTCACAATCGTAATAGGACCCATTTATTAAAATTCTATAAAGTTTGGATTTTGACTTTAGGGTATCCGAAACCTAATACTTGGTTTTATTTCATTCATGTACCCATCCCCGTCTCTGATACCCAATTTATATATATATATATATATATATATATATATATATATATATATATATATATATATATATATATATATATATATATATATATATATATATATATATATATATATACATATATATAAGAGATAAAATATGTGGTATTTTAAAATATAATATAATACAATATCTAGTATACAATAATTTATAATATATAATATATTAAGAGAAATTAATTAAGTAGAAGTGAGGATGGAGTCCTATGGCCTATGACATTCTTAATTGGTTAATTTGAAAATTTGGGGCATTTGGGTAGATTCAAGGTGAATCAAAGCAATACAGGTGACTTGTTTCTTTATGAAATTTAAATTTTTATTATTTAACTTTAAAATTTTATTGACATAATTATTGTTAAATTTAAATGAATTTTAAATTAATATAATTAGGATTTAATATTACAAAATACAAATGGTATCTATTTGTCTAAATTCAAATTAAGAATCAATTGGTTTGGGCAAGTTTAATTCCAATCCAAACAATATTTCTAGGTGAAATATTTGGCTATGAATTTTTTTTATCAATTAATTTTAAAAATTTATTGATGTAATTGTTTCAAAATTCAACTGGACTTTAAGTTAATGTTATTACGTTTTGGGATTGCAAATGCTATATACTTGTCTGAATTTAGATTGAGACTTAATTGGTCTCAATAAATTCAAGTCTAATCCAAGCATTATTTTTAGGTGATATACTTTTTAATGATTTTTAAATATTTATGTTTACTTTTAAAATGTTATTATTGTAATTAAGATTGCAAATGGTATCTATTTGTCAAAATTCAAATTCAAACTCAATTTAAAATGATAATTTTATTGTAAAATATCCATATATGTTGTCTCTTCCTTAGTTGATTTAATATACATCTCTTCAGTTAAGGATGATGCTCCAGTAGAGGATTAAAAGGCAACAAGAGTCCTTGAAATAACAATTCTCTTATGTCACTTGTAGTTTTATTTGTTTTGTTTTGTTCTTTTATATGGAAGCATTTCATGTTAGTTTTTGTTGGATGTTGTTGGCTAATGAATTTCAAAGAAAAGTTTAATTTTATCATTTGATAATCAGGTAGGACGGGTTTAATGGGTTTGGAACGGGACATGTCGGAAAATTTGAAAGAAAAAATTAAATAGGTTTGAAACGGATTTGGGATCAAGGGTACTTAGATGGATTTGAGAATGGATAAGACAATTTGCATAGGTACCTTACCCGTTGTCATTCCTACTATTGAAAACATTTTTGGATTGGACATGTTCGCCCATTCATGCCCATTTTATCTTTCGGAGCAAAAAAAAAAAAAAAGGGGGCAATTACTATTTTGCTCCACTATCATGGTAACTAAGAATGTTATCAAGAGCTGGCCCCTAAAGCCAAAGTTTTCACCGATGGCTTAAATTAAAGCTGCCTGTAACAACGCCAACCTTAGAAAGCAAAAGGTGACTGCACGTCAACCCTCCCATTTGATGTAAGTTATTAAAGCAAGCTTTACCAAAAAGCGAGCTGGTATCACTGAGCTACTTTGATGTAAGCTATTTAAAATAAGCTTTACCAAAAAGCAAATTTTTGGCTTAATGATAGGGTATTTGGGTTCATTTGGGAGGGCTAAACTAAATATGTATTTCCACCAAATGGGTTTTTATGGTTTTTTTTTTTTTTTTTCTTTAAAAGTAGAGGCGATAGTATTACGTAATCAGGGGGTGATTGTCCTACAAGCAAATGCTTGTCAAACACATATTCTAGAAAATTTTCAAAAAAATAATGCAGAAAGCTTGCATGTTATTCACATGTTGAGGACACATGGTACATATCTATCTATACGTTACGACTCTTTATTTTTTTAGTTTTCCACGTGTAGGACTCCTGTCAGTCTGTAACATATTTAACGGGTGAAAACATTGACTGTAAAACAAACAAAAAAAAGAGTCTAAGCTGAATTTGGACACGTTACCATTGGATGGAGATTGGATTTGCTCTTCGCATCCTGCGTATTATGCCATGTATTAAAAATATCTTAAGTTATTATTCACAGAAAATGTTGTCCATACACGATGGATGTAGATATGAATGTGTAGCGTTCATGTACGAAGAGCAGATCCCATTCCACCATGATGTGAGTTAACCAAAAATATAAGAAAAGGAATAAACGTTTCATGCGAGAAAACTTTGTCCATAATTGGGGGTGGGGCCCAAAGTTAAGAATTCAGATTTGTACCCGACACGCACCCCACGTCAAATCTCAATCTTGTATCGGAAACATAAAGGAGAGCGATTATCAACACATGCTGAGATGTGAACGTGGGGTGTGCTGACTTAAATTTTGAGAAACAGTTTAGATCAGCTACGAGCACAATGCCAACATCTTGCCTGTTGGCACCGGACTGATAGTGTTTGTTGGCAGCAGATTCCTCCCCTTTGGCTTTGAAAAAGCTCTGGCTGTTTGGGGCCAATTTACGCGAGTTTGCATCTGCGCCTCACGGGCACCCTACAGTACATCCCAATGATGTATTGGGAACGTTTCCTAATGACAAATTGACAAGTAGGAATGCTGAGCTTGGCTTAACATTCCAACAGATTTTTCCAACTTTGTTATAAAAATATCTCCTTATGAAAAAAAACATATAAATAGAAAGATATTCCTATTGGGCATTGGCGCAAGGAATTCACTTCGGCGCCCCACAGAGTCCTGTTTGTCTCTTTTATCAAAAGAAAATGGAGTGTAATTACTCTTTTACCCCATACCCATTGTAACATGTACAGCGCTACAGCGCTGCAGGTTGTTTAATTTCCTCCAAACAGCTAGCCAAATTTATTTTGGAATAGACGAAAAAAATGAGACAGGTCCAGCTGATTCAGTCATTCAGATCCAGATCCAACAAACAGAAAATCAAAGTCAAGGCTAGGTTCATCAGGTATTCAATTGTTATATATATAGTAGATTATATTAAAAACAATTTTGCCTTTCTAAGTTGAGATGGGGTTTGAAAGTTGAAACTACGTAACTCCAGAATTTTTCTAGTCAACTAATACATATCTTGCAATATCTGTTTCTTCATAGAAACCATTATAAATAACAGCGCAATTGGTTTCTACACCAAGGAAAAGAAAGAAAAGGAAAATGCAGACTTGAAGCATTATTGCTGTAATATTTTCTTTGTTTAGTGTCCTCCGCCTCTGCTCAGTTTCATGGGCTGCACCAGATTCAGCTCACTGGAACTTTTTACAGTGCCTTCACGTCCATTCTAACTCTGACTCTGAACCATCCATCCCAATCTCAGAAGTGCTGTATACCCCAAACAATTTTTCTTATTCATCTCTCTTGCAACATTCCATACAAAACCTTAGATTTTCGTTGTCTTCTACCCCTGAACCTCTGCTTATCATCACACCAACGAATGTGTCTCATATCCAAGCAACTGTTATTTGTTCCAGAAAAGCAGGCCTCCAACTTAGAGTCCGAAGCGGTGGCCACGACTACGAGGGTCTTTCGTATGTATCTGATGTCCCATTCATCATTGTTGACCTGCTCAATTTTCGATCGATCGACGTTGATATAGAAGATAACGTTACTGCATGGATTCAAGCTGGGGCAGTTCTTGGGGAAGTTTATTATAGAGTTGCAGAGACAAGTAAGATCCATGGCTTCCCTGCTGGGAGCTGCCCGACAGTGGGCGTCGGTGGGCACTTCAGTGGAGGTGGGTTTGGTCTGATGTTCAGAAAATACGGCCTGGCTGCTGATAATATCATTGATGCTTATTTAGTCGACGTTAATGGCAGAATTCTCAATAGAGAATCCATGGGGGAAGATTTATTTTGGGCCATCAGAGGAGGAGGGGGAGCAAGCTTCGGTATCGTTGTCTCTTGGAGAATCAAACTAGTTCCTGTTCCGCCTGTGGTGACTGCTTGCACTGTTGATAGAACCCTGGAACAAGGTGCAACAAAGCTCATACATCAATGGCAATTCATTGCAGATAAGCTCCATGAAGATATCTTCCTCCACATCAACATAGCAGCCATAAATCAGAAGGGGAACACAACTGTTCGAGCTTCATTTGAGTCTATGTTTCTTGGAGGTTCTGAGAAGCTTCTCCAAATGATGAACGCCAGCTTTCCTGAGTTGGGTTTGAAGAAGGAAGATTGTGCTGAAATGAGTTGGATTCAATCCGTGCTCTACTTCGCAGGATTCTCAACCTCTGAATCCTTGGAGGTTTTGTTGGACAGGAGGCCTCAGTCCAAGAGCTTCTTCAAGGCAAAGTCTGATTATGTGAAAGAACCCATTTCAGAAACTGGGTTGGAAGGAATATGGGTAAGGCTTTACCAAGGTGACGGGGCATATATGATCTGGACTCCCTATGGAGGAAGGATGGATGAGATTCCAGAGTCTGAAATTCCTTTCCCTCATAGAAAGGGGAACATTTATAAGATTCAGTACATGGTGAGCTGGGAAGATGAGGGAATTGAGGCATCCAAAAGGCATATAGGTTGGATTAGAATGCTGTACAAGTACATGGGGCCCTATGTATCCAAGTCTCCAAGGGCTGCATATTTGAACTATAGGGATCTTGACTTGGGTACTAATAGTAAGGGTAATACAAGCTACTCCCAGGGTAGGATTTGGGGTGAGAAGTATTTCAAGAGTAACTTCAAGAGATTAGTACATGTGAAGAGCATGGTTGATCCAGGTAATTTCTTCAGATATGAGCAAAGCATTCCATCAATTCCTTCATGGGGAAAGAAATTAAGTAAGTAATTAGAGATATCTTGCTTGTATTGATTTTGTAATCAGTTGTTTTTAACAATTGTCTTCTCAGTATTTTGTCTACAAAATGTTACACTAGAGCTGGGAGTGGGATATATCTGTATACAAAGTTACATGTTCTTTTAAATAAATAAGCTTCTTCATTTTGTTTTTCCAATTTTTTTATGTGTAATTTTTGCCACCACCTATTAAGGTGGATTCATGGCTGCATGCTAAACTAGGGTTGATTATGGACTGGGTTCGGCCCAGGTTTTTATAGGGTAGTTTGGGGATAAGTTGCTACTAGCATCCATCAAAACGAGGCTAAGAGAAAAGTTGATACTTGTAGGGGTGTCAATTGGACCGGATTTGGTCTAATCCGATCCGGTCCAATATGAATCCATTACAGGGATCAGGTCCAATCCAATCTAATGAATACCTTGGACTATTTTGAACCAATCCAATTTAATGTCTGGATTGTCCAATCTGTTCAAATTAGTTATCTTTTATTAACGCAGGATATTAGCTCACTCTTATTGAATCCAATATAAATTCATTACGGATGGATCAGGTCCAATTCAATCTAATAAATACTTTGGACCATTAAGTTTGGATTTGTCCAATTCAATGTTTAAAGCCACCAAGTGGTTAAAAGAGCAAAGTGGTTAAGGTAAGGTAAGTTTGGGATAAATGATAATATCTAAAAATTCAAAAGGAGTAAGTGTCACCACCCTTCTCAAAAAAAAAAAAAATTCAAGCTCCTCAGATCTTACCAACGCTTTCTTACCAAAAAAACAAAGATCTGAGATAAATTACAGAAGGAAAGTTTCGATACTTACTAATGCTTTCTTACTAAGCTTAAAATAAACTTCCGATTCGAAACTCTATGCTTTGATTCTTTCTTTACGTAGATGAGGAACAAAATCTCGATTGCAGCCTAAATACCCACCTTTGTTACTGGATTGCCTTCTGAGTTGCATTCCGCTTTATATATGCTTCATTCTCCTTCGATCTTCCATTCTTTTCGTTCTTAGCTGAAGGTTTGATTTACAATAAAGTTTATAATTCAGTACTGTTGTTCAGTAGTTTGATCGGATTTTTCCCAGGTATGCCCAATTCCTCTCACCTCAATTTCTAACAGAGAAAACGTCGAAATGCTACAGTGTTTATGGGGTGTTCTATGTGCAAAATGCTATAGGAAGGAGACCACCTTCCCTTCTGGTTCTCGAGATTTTTCGCCATCAAAAGATACTATAGTGCACCGCTTTTGAGCTTAAGTTTAATTTTTTTCATAGTTTTACATTATGAGAAGGTAAAAAACCTTTATTTTCACGTTAGGATAAAAGAAAATACAGCACCAAACCAGTTTTATCAATCCGGGTGAAGAAGATGATTTAAGCGGGTTATTTTGACCCGATTTTGAAAACACCGTAGAACATGATATGGGTTGTAGTGATCTGTTTTTGAGTTACCCATATGGTAAATCATTTTGTGGGTGAACCGTTTGCTGTATCGGTGCCCAATATAATTAATTAGCTTTTAGTAATTAATTGAATTAGTTATTAGTGATTACTAAGTAATTCAATTAATTGATTGTATGAAACTATGAATGCCAAATAATTGTTATATGAAATATTAAAATCCACTTAATTATAATTGCACTAATGAAAATCATAGCTAACGAGATAATATCATAATATTATATTATTAATAAAAACTTACAATATGTTACTTTTTATAATAATATAAAAATCATGAAAAATTAATAATTAATTAAATAATCTTATAATAGTTATAATTGATGATATAATATTATAATAAGCATTAATTTATTTTTATAAAATCCATTTAAATTTTAAAATAAAAAAAAATTAATAAAAGTCGCTAATAAGAAATTATTAATAAAATTAATGAAAGTCCGCTCATTGCACGGGTCTCAAGTCTCAACTAGTGAAACTACGGAATCAAAAAGCTTGGTGATGCCATTTAGAATGCATTTGTAAAACTATGTAAAACTATGATGGTGTAAATGATTTAAGTGCAAATTCTCATTTATTTTTGCTTCAAAGTTTACCTTATTTTGTTTGATTGTAGTATAAATGGAATAAAATAAGAGCCGTGCTACAAACTCAAATGCATAAATGGATCAGGCCATTTCATAAAATCTCACATGTGTTTGTTTGCGGTGCAATTTTATTTGCACTATTACAAATGCATGGGAGTGTAAATAAAAATAATACAAATTCTGGTTTACTTTCATTTTGGATGTTACTTTATTTTGCTTTACTTGTTCTGAAATGGAATAAAATAAAGTAAATTTTAAAATAAAAATAAATCATAAATTGCACTAAAATCATTTACCCTGCCATGATTTTACATCAGTGCAAATAAATTCGCATTACAATCAAACACAGCTCCTATTGTCAAGTGGCTGTTAACCCACAGATGGCTTTTGCTTATTATCGGAGGACTTTTTAATGGATTAATATAGATTTGTTTATAAAAACCACAACAAAAACTACTTTATATATGTATTATATAATTATCTGGTTTGCATCATCAATGAATTGACCATGTTATCAGGTGTTTGATAGCGAACCCCAATCAAATCCCAAAATACAACCACATATTTTTTGAATTAGAATCTGCTCCTCACACGGATGCCTCATCATGTATTGGAAACATCTCACGTGTGAGCAAATCCGGTCTCCGACGACCTCACCGGAGATGTTGCCAATACACGGTGGGAAGTAACTGTGAGGTCGGTGTGAGGTGCCCTTTCTGAGGAGCAGACCTGGCCTCATATTTTTTATGCTAAAATTTCTATACACTCCAAAGTAAACATTGTTATTTGACTATTTGACTTGATGTATATCCGTATATCGCATATTGCCCAATAATTGGTTGCTCTACTAAAGCCCAGTCAATCAAGACGGCTTCTTTTGTCCTCTTTCTCCATCTTCTGAGTCTAAAACACAACACTCTTTCTCATGGCTGTCAGTGGGTCATCTGTGGAGATCAGCTCATGGCAGCGGGATTTGCAGTTGCAGGCGAAAACAAGCGCTACAATGGAAGGATGACCCCGTTTGTCATCCTTTCATGTATGATGGCTGCCAAGGGAGGAGTCATCTTCGGCTATGATATTGGAATTTCAGGCAGGTTCTCTTACTTACATCTCATTTCTCCATTTCATCTTCCTCTGATATGTGCCAACAACCAAAAGGGCGTTCCCGCAGAACAATATATCTTTTTCTTTCTTTCCCATTTACAATTCAGTCTTTTAATTTCTATTGATTATGAGACAAAATGTGAAGGTGGGATCTCTTCCATGGAGCCATTTCTTAAGAAGTTCTTCCAAGAGGTTTACACAAAGATGGACGACGACACCAAGATAAGCAACTACTGCAAATTCGACAGCCAACTCTTGACCTCATTCACGTCGTCACTCTACATAGCCGGTCTGGTCGCTTCCTTCTTTGCTTCATCAGTAACACGAGCCTTTGGGCGCAAGCCTTCCATTCTCGCCGGCGGTGCCACTTTCCTTGCCGGCGCAGCTCTTGGTGGAGCTGCTTTCAACGTATATATGCTTATATTAGGCCGTATCTTGCTTGGAGTTGGGGTGGGATTCGCTAATCAGGTAGAACACCAATCTCCCCTTGCTTACAATTAACAATTTTAGTACACAAGCCACTAACTTCTGGCCTCAGAACATGCCCAGAGTCTGGGCCTGAATTCCGAGCTGAGCTCGCGTAAGCTCGTTCTTGGAACAGGATGGAGATTTGACGGCATCTGACAGATTTATCACTCTCCCAGGAGAGTACAGGATGTGGGTTTTGAGCAAAAACTTGCCACATGTAATTCATTCATTGGATGGACAAGCACCTCCCAAGTAACTTCGGTGCCGGACCCACCATTACTTTGATTGGCTGAGCCCAAGTTTGAATTGTTGTTAGCTAGAGCCTAGAGAGAAGATACAATTAGGTAGTAACTAATCTTCTTATATATATTGTGCAGTCGGTCCCACTATATCTCTCAGAAATGGCTCCACCACAGTACCGAGGAGCTTTTAACAATGGTTTCCAGTTCAGTGTAGGCATCGGAGCCTTATCAGCAAATCTCATCAACTTTAGTACTGAAAAGATTAGAGGTGGCTGGGGTTGGCGTCTCTCTCTTGCCCTGGCTGCAGTCCCAGCCTCAATCCTAACTATTGGAGCCATTTTCCTCCCTGACACCCCCAACAGCCTTATCCAACGCAACAAACAGGAGAAGGCCAAGAGGATGCTACAGAGAGTTCGAGGAACCACAGACGTCCAAGCAGAGCTGGATGATCTCATCCAAGCTGGTGACATCTCTACTGAGGCCATCGGGGATCACCCATTCAGAAAAATCCTACGAAGCAGATACAGACCTCAGCTGGTTATGTCAATGGCAATCCCATTCTTCCAACAGGTGACAGGAATCAATGTGATTGCCTTCTACGCTCCCATATTGTTTCGAACCATCGGCCTGGGCGAGAGTGCATCTCTCATGTCCGCTGTGATGACTGGAGTTGTGGGTACTGTCTCGACCTTCATATCCATGCTGATAGTGGATAGATTGGGCCGACGGGTGTTGTTTGCGATAGGCGGAGTTCAGATGTTCGTCTCACAGTTGATGGTGGGAGGAATAATGGCTGCCAAACTTGGGGATCATGGTGGTTTGAGCAAGGGAGACGCTTATCTGGTACTGGTTTTGATTGGCATATACGTAGCTGGTTTTGGGTGGTCATGGGGTCCATTGGGGTGGTTGGTTCCAAGTGAGATTTTTCCACTGGAGATCAGATCAGCAGGACAGAGTATTACAGTGGCAGTTAGCTTTCTCTTCACTTTCATTGTTGCTCAAACGTTTCTGTCTATGCTCTGCCATTTCAAGTCTGGGATCTTCTTCTTCTTCGGCGGATGGGTGGCGGTAATGACAGGGTTTGTTTATTTGCTTCTGCCAGAGACCAAGAACGTGCCTATTGAACAGATGGATCGGGTGTGGAGGGAGCACTGGTTCTGGAAGAGGATTGTTGGAGAGGAAAAAGAAAACAAGAATGGTGAGGCAGCATGATTATCTTGAAAGAACAAACAGAGAAAAGAAACGAATACAAATGAGTCAGAAACCTTCAGCAGAGTTTTCATTGTTACTTTCAAATCTGTCGACTGTGGATATTATCGTTGTTTCTGCTGTGCATAATTTACGATATCTATTTATTATCTTTAAAAAAAACGCAAGACAAGAGAGATATCAGAGACATAGGCTATTAGCTGTTACAATATTACTTTTACTTCTTCTCTTACTATAAAATTTTCATAAATCATGCATTATAATGGTTATTGTAGAGTTTTAAAGAAGCTATGTGAGACAAAAAAAAAGGGGTAAATTTTTTAAATTACCCTTTTGCTTTAGTTAATTGATTAATTCTATCCTTTTGAAAATCGACTGGACCGTTTTTGATAATTGACTAACATGAACGAAAAAGGTAAAATATCCGTTATATCCTTATGCGAAATTACATTTTTATCCCTATTTTTAACTTAACTCAATCCCTATCAGGCTGCCATCGCCATCGTCACCGACGACGGTCGCTGCAAATACCGAACAGTGGAAGTCCGGCGGAAGTCGATTCCGGCCGACAACGAACGGCGCTGGAACCACGAACTTCCGCCGGAGGTCGGTGAGTTTTTTTCTCTCTCTCTCAAACGTCCCAGATCTACAGCACCGATACATGGTGGTTCCGATATCTAATCTACAGTACCAGGAGAAATCACATAGAACCACATGCGTGTCAGAAAAGGAAGGTCTTCGGTTATCGTGTTGGGAACTAATAGGGCCACGTTATTGTTAACAAACGAGATCTCACACGTGTTGAGCTATTAGGTTGGAGAGAGAAAACAGGTGCTGCGATGGATGGCCGAGATGCACTCTTGTACGCAGAAGAACTACGTCAGACCAAATGTACCTGTCGGAGGCTACCCGTGACGTTGACGGGCAGCTGCCCGTGGTATTATGGCCCTGGGAGAAGGCTCAAGTCTCCCCTTTGTTTTAAGGAAGGCCCCCTGTAAAAAGGCAGCCTTGGAGGTCATTTTAACGGGTACTTTGGAGTGCGGAGGAGAGATCTCCGATATCTCTATTCTCGCCTCCATTGCTCAAAATTGTTGTTCTTCTATTCTTAAGAGGGTCAAAGCTCAGCTTTAGAAGAACTGTCTTGTCTGGGTTTTTATTTTTTTTATTTTTATTTTTAGCGGAGGAACTAAGAGAGTTGTTCTGGCTTCTGTGATGTTTTAGGGGTTCTTGGTTCTACTGTTTCAAGGTCAGATTAACAATTGTAATGGCAGAAATATGTTGTGGAGTTGTTAGTAAAAGCGAAACGGCGGCGTCGTGCGAGCCGATCTCCCAAGCTGCCAGGTGCTGGAGGATGGAGATTCGACGGTTTAAGTTTGTTTCTGGAGTTTCCATACCACAGGAAAATTGCCGGAAACGGCCGAGATTGGATGTTTATGGGACTTTGTCGCCGCGGGATTGCAAAAACGCAATTGAGAACTGTGGCATTAACAGAGTGCGAGAGAGTTTGGTCGTGTCGGATGAGGAGTCAAATACAGAGGAAGAAATGACTTTGAACGAATAACAGAGGAGAAAAAAACTCACCGACATCCGGCGGAAGTCTGTGGTGGTTCCAGCGCCGTTCGTCGTAGGCCGGAGTCGACTTCCCCTGGACCTCCGTCGTTCGGTATTTGCAGCGACCACCGTCGGTGACGATGGCGATGGCAGCCAGTCTGATAGGGATTGAGTTAAGTTAAAAAAAAGGGATAAAAATGTAATTTCGCATAGGAGTATAACGGGCATTTTACTGTTAGTCAATTATCAGCAACAATAAACATAAAGTTAGTGAATTAGTTAAACTACAAGGTAGTTTAAGAAATTTATCCAAAAAAATTATGATGCCTGAAATGTCTAATTACTCAAATAATTGATCAGAAAATGAATTACGGATCTGTGCCAACAGATTCCCGATGCATAAAGGTCGATGATCAAAGAATAAAGTGTTCGCCTCAAAAGATAAAAGAAAAGAAGAAAAGAAAGATTAAGCAAGCTGTTTGGAATATCTGGGCCCAGCCAAGTATAAAGTTCAGCCAATTCTGGGCTTCCCTATTTTCTTTCCCAACAAGATGAGTTGACGTGTACAGAAAATTCTCTTCTGGTTAAAGTCAAGCCTGTTTAAATTTCTGTTGGTTTGGTGTGTCTCACAGACTCAGAGTAAGCCAAATCCCTCTCACGAGGACACGCGTACTCTTACCAAAATGTGGGGATTTATGTTCCATTCTCAACTGATCTCTTTTCAGCCACACATGATTACATGAAATAGCTTTTGATAGAGGTCAGATTTCATACGTTTGGTTTGAGGCCCCTATGCATCGAAAGTTGTTTAGGTTCAATTTAAGACAAGCCCAGAGAAAAAGATGATTTCTCCTTGACATGTAAACCACAAGCTATAAATTGAAAAAGATTTTCTGAACGTATATTATGCCACCGCCCTTTGAGGCACCATTAATCCCTCACCTGTAAGCCGTGACTATAAGATACGGATGTCTACTTAGACTTTGGGTGGTTAGAAATATGTTAAGGCGATGTATGGTATCTATGCCTCAGGTTACAGCCGGACAGCTACAATGATATGACACCAATATGACATTAAAAACGGTTATACAGCATTAGTAACAAACAAAATCAATACTGTTTCAAACAAAAAAAAGAGCCATTTTCTAAAATATTAATACAACAAACCCTCAAAAACAATGAGAAAATGGCTGAGGCAATGGCATCGATGCCAATAACCTACTAAGTGCTTATTCCACTGTTCCACGTAAAACTTTCCAAATCATGCTTGAATTTCGGGTCTCTGCGTCTCTCACTCTCAGGAGACCGGATCTGCTCTTCCTCACACGCGTCTTACACGCACATTCCATCACATTCTATCAGAACATCTTCCATACCTTTAAGTTATTATTCACGGGAGATGTTCCCAATACACGGTCGATGTGTATGTGAGGCGCTAAATTGTGAGAAGCAGATCCCTTTCCCACTCTCAGGCCTTCCAAGTTCCAACTACTGTTCTGCTATTTAAAGTCAAATTAGGTAGAAGGATTAATGTAAACTATCAGTCAACAACATGAAGTAATGCCAAACTCTGATAATCCAAGGAAAGAGATTAAGAACGCATGGCTCGGTAACCTCTAAATGCAAGGCTGCCTAGAATTCGAGTGGAGAAAAAGAAAGCAAGAGTAAGAACTTGGAATATTTAAAACAAAAAGATAGTTCAATCACATCTTGTATAGATCGCTCAAGTAGCCAGGAAGACATCAAGCTGCACGTCATAATTCAGAAGTGCCCCGCATTCCCTAATAAAAGGAGCAACAGGATTTGCCAGAAATGAATATTTCTTAAAACTATGCTCAGTTCATCTAAAAGATATTAAAGGTGAAATCTCATTGTCCGCGTGGCAAACCTGATGTTTCATCCATTTTTTAAAAGCCACCTGCCAATGGAACTTCACATGTGAGAAAAAAGAAAATATTCACCTCCTGGGGGAAGTAAACCCTAAGAATATATGTTAAGATTAATTCTTTTTAACAAAGAGGATACAAGGTCACAAAGGGTTCTAAACTTCCAAAAAACATGGTTAGGTTGGTTATTCCTACGAATCAGATTTATTAACCAGAGTCCTTAGCAGAAAGAAAAAACAAAAAACAAAAATATAACTAAAGCATACAAACCCGAACTGCACATTATTCTTCTTGTATTAACAGGAATTCTGCAGGATCATTCAGCACTAAGCTGACCTTCAGTTTCAGGCTCAACTCAACTATTCAGTGCATATCAGACTGCATGGATGGGATTGCTGCTCGTATCCATGCTTGAGGGACCTGTGGCCGGCTTAGCATGAAAAGCAGACTGCCTGGAGGAACCTTCAAGTAATTTGAGTGAGAGCGATGAAGGGCCTGAATTACCAAGGGATTCTCCTAAGCTTAGCTTGGACATTCCAACCAGCTCATCAACATTGATAGGACTTTTTGAATGTATAGCTGTTGGTTTAACAACCTCATGGGTCTCTTTTGTTGTCGCCTCTGCAGTGTACCCCGGCCAAAAGGGGAAGGAAAAGGGAAAGAAAGGGGAGAAATAGGCAGGAAATATTACTGGATAACTAGATTGTGTAGACTCTGGCTTTGGAGGGGCAGGTTCACCATCATTGGAGTTTGTAGAATCCATTGACTCACATTCTTCATCCAAAGCTGTAGGAGCTGGTAATGGATTGTTGCTTTGTGTTTCAGCTTGTGGATGGCTTGTGGGCAATAGTTCTTGTGCTGATGGAGTATCAACCGTCTGCAGAAATAAAAACAGTGTGGAAGGAAATCAATAAATAACAGTAAAAATCAACAATTAAACAAGTAAATTGTATCTTTACTGAACTCACAATCAAACTGACAGATTTTATATATATATAACACATTCCAATTCCCTAGAGAAGAAAATAAGAAAAAGGGAAATGAATAATTAAAATAAAACTCTTGTCATATGGCCAGACATGTTGATCCATATGCAGCAGAAGCATGCACATGTCATACATGCATAAAAGAGAATCCTTGACAACTTTGGCCCAAAATATCTCCTACACCAACACCTGTTTTAGCAATCCTAGTAAACCAAAATTATCATTTTCATTTAGAAATCAGCAAAAAGACCATCAGTCCACCCATTAAGAACAAAGCTAATGCATGAGATCCAGTTTGCCAAGCACCCTGCATGTAAAGCCATGAACACTGACAGAGGTTTCAGTGCACAACAGGTATACCAGATGTACAATATACAGACATCAGAAAACCTAAAGAAATTTATTGAATTAAAGAATTCCTCACATGTTAAATGCAGATAATTGAACGGTGTAGGTGGCTAATTCTCAGAAAATGGCATGCCCTTTTACATAATTCATATGCATGCAAAAGTACAGATGTAAAAGTCTGTATGCATTTGAGATAGTAAGATAAGATACTAACTTCATCAGCTATGATATCAAACAAGCTAGATCGTCTTTTCCTCCTGGATACATTGCTTTGCCGAATAAAATATTTCTGAGCATGGCTTGCCACCTGAGTTGGCGTCCTTGATATGACATAGTTTCGTGCTATCCCACGCCAATCACCTTTACCAAGCTTCTGCAGGCCAAGGAGAAACATTCTATGCTCCTCTTCGGTCCATGGCACCCCTGCATAAAAGTAGGAAACATATAATGTGAATCTGTTTAAAAGATAAAACACTGTATGTATTGCTCTACAAAAATGCACAGATCGGTGCTCCTTGCTTCTAATTTACAAGATATGTTCCAGAAATGTAAATCCAGACAAATTAATTAGGCTGGCCCAATCCTGGAAAGTACAGGAAGGTAGAAAAGAAGAATAAAAAGCAACATGATATGTATTTGCAGAAGACCAACAATATGAATCCAAATAGGTAATTGAAGACCAATAACATGAATCCAAATGGGTACATCAAAGTGAAATCCACCACCACTTCAATGCGTTAATAAAGCCAGAATGAGTACAGCGGAGGCCCCAAGTAAAGATGACCACGGTGTTTTGGTCCTCAAAGAATCAAGTGTAGAAAGCAACAAAAAAAAGCATAACCTGCTTATAAGGACTGAAATTTTTTCATTTCCCCTTTGGGGACTATGTTTCTCCTTTCTGTAACTGCAATGCTTTGAAAGCAAGAAAAACAGCAGTTGCAGTTAGCGGGTAACTAGGTCTTGAGTCAATACAAGTACAAACACCAGTCATTTGGTAACGATATTAAGAGTTTCTAGCAACTCCATAGACCTGCATGTCCAAAACGTTTAATGTTGTCAATACTAACTCAAACATAAAGACAAGCTTCAAACTCAACATCTGTAACTAGGGAATACAGACCGTTGCTGGATCAGTGAAACAAGTATTGCCAGACTTTTCAGGCAGACATCTGACTAGAAGACATAAACGAATTTTCAACTAAAATGACAACGTCCGAGACCACTGTGTCGACCTATAAACAATTAAACACCAACATAAGTTCGAAAAAACTAGATTGCTCCGCGCCCTTCACGACGTTCACGTTACGCAAGGCGCTTCCCTTCCTAGGTTTCCTACTTCTGCCCCTTTTTAACAGTTGATCTATATCAATCACCTAAATGAAGAACAATTACCCGAACTAGTTACAGTTTCTAAAGTTCGAAAAAAATATTAAATATCATAAAACCATTTTCTATTCTATCTCGCATAAGAGAGCAAATAAAAAAAATAAAATAAAAAAAAAAAAAAACAGAGACCTACATCAATTTCCATAGTTCCTCATACATCCAGCAAAAATTTTCGTTTAAAAGGAAAACAAATCATTTTGGTTACATACTTGTTCTTTAAACACGCACCAAAAGAGGCAAAACAACTAATTAATTGATTAAACAGTTTGAGATCAAAGCTTCAAAAACACTGGAAGAAAGAAGAAATCCGACCTTTCTTCCGCTCACGACAGCTAGAAGAACCCTGGACAAAATCTTCGGAAGCATAACCGTCAGCGGCCGCGCCGTGTTCAGGCGTCTCGCCCGGCGAACCAGGAGTATTGTTGTGGTGATGATTATTACTGCTTGATCCAGTGTAGTGCGTCAGATTCCCCATACTAGCACTCTTTCGGATCGATCCATCCGTTAATCGGACCCCGAAGAGCTTGACACCTCTGTTAGGGCAAGTCCTGGAATTGTGCCCATTGTGACTGCAATGCGAGCACCTCCTCGTCATCTCCTCCTCGCCTCCTGCTTCCCTCCCTCCGACAGGTTGATTTCCTTCTTCTAAAGACGAAACACGAGATCCGAATTTGTAGTAAAAGAACGAAAACTACATGACCAGAAAATTTAGGGTTAAGGTTAGGGCTTCGAACAACCCGGAGATTAGCTTAAATCCGATAATTTATGACTTCTCCTGTGATCGCTTCGCTCCCTCTCTCACGGCGTCTGCAGAAGAGAAAGAGAAGAAAGGAAGCCGAAGAGAAAGAAATAAATTGGGGCAAAAAGAGAGGGAGTCTAGCCCAACACGAACCGTGAATTCGGCTTTTTTTTCTTTTTTATTTCAAACTTACATACAAGGTAAACAATAAAGTAACTTATTCTCTGATCCACTCTATCTCTAATATTGGCCGTTGATTTTGCTGAAATAGTTTGACCAATGAATAAAGAGAGTGGGACAGTGGTTGAGACGATTCAGATGGGGTGTATATTCTATGGTGGAAAACAGTACAGGAGATCAGGTCTAAAGAGATTATAAATAGAAGCTTATCTTATCCAAACTCCAAAGTGGAGCCGACATCTCGTCTCGTGTTTTGTAGGCGAAGGCGATGCATGAACGACCCATCCCCACGAAACAGAGATTCCGAATCCTTGACGAGCATCAAATCTTTTGATCCGAATGTCCGAAACCCGATCCGACACCCTATCTGATTATTACTAAGTGTATCCATTCTGTTATAAAATTGAGTGGCGCTATTCCTATTGTTTTTGCTCTACTCTTAACATTCTTAAGTACTGCGTCAAAACCCGATCCGACATTTAAAATTCTTTTAAAACCCAATATTACCCCTCCCTCGTCCCCTTTCTCTGACCGGCAATTCCTTCCTCCTCAGACCTTCGATGTCTTCTCTCTTACTTCTCTTTATTTTTCTGCCTGTTACCTAGGGTCATGTATGTGTAATCACTCGCTGGGAAAAGCGAAAGCCAAGAAGACCATCTTCAATAGTTGTAGATTCTGATTCACTTCATCAGAGCACAGAGAAGGAGATGGATCCTGACACTCTTCTCCCCGGAGAACCTGAAGAAGGAAAGCATGACTAACTGAAATGTGCGTGCAGAGGCCGAAAATTAAAAGAAAGAAATATAAAAAAAAGAAAGGAGAGTCAGGAATCCTTCGTCTAAGATAAGATGAGGCGGCCTACAGAGACCAAGTGCCTGCAAGCGTCGTCATCTACAATTTCACCATCAGGCTTCAACTTCACCCGCGAGACAAAGTGTACCAGTACCCTCACCGGCTTTGATCATGCCTTCTTCTTCCAATGCTTCTGTTCAGAAGAAGATGGTTAGTTTTTATTCTTTTTTATTTGGTTTTCTTTTGTTGTTTCTGTGTTTGTGTACTAAGATTCATCTATTGAAAGTTTGAACTTATGTTGCAAAAACCTATCAGAGCTAAGCACCGGCCTCCAGAGATTACCAAGACCTCATCTTCTTCAATCCAGGAGATTGAGATCGAGGCCACAAAGGTTTTGTATGATTGAAAAGGCAATCATAGTGCCCGCCAAACCAAGAAATTACAAGAAATGCATCACAGAAGGTAGATTCAAAAGAGACCAACGGATCGAGTAACGAGGCAAAGTCGAGAGTTTCCTCTCTGATCTCAGTATCAGTTTCGGCTGCGCCACCTCAATCGTCAACGTTGCCTCAGAATTCCAGCACTTCGTCGACTCCGTTACCAATTTTGGTGAGTATTTTGAGCCAGTAGTCCTTGGATTCTTTTTCCCAACTCTTTCTTTTGATCCTTTGGAAATCTCCTTATGGGGCTGACGATGGCAATCTTAGTTTGATGAATAGAACCAAAGAGGAAAAATCCGCGACCGGTAAAGTTTGAAGAAGAATCCAATCGGAGTCAAATAAGTTTGAGAGCAATACCAACTTGGAGCGGCACTTTGGATCGAACCTCCCATCCCCTGTTTTTCCTCCCATACCATCGCCATTGCATCTCTTAGCAGTGGCGATTTGGATCAAACCTCCTTCATCGGACAACATGCACCTAAGACAATCGTTTCTAATATGGGTTTCAGATCAACAACAACTAGTTTTTTCTCTCAGATCTCCACTGTCATCAATCTCTCCAGTGGATCATCCAATTCAGTTTAAGGGTAAAACAGTCTTTTTATATTTTCATCTATGTTTAACCACCCGTAATGTTTAGACAATTGTCAGAAAAAATAAGAATGGTGTCAATTAATTTTCAAACATTAAGGATACACTTAATCTAATTAGCTAAACCATAAAGATAATTTAAGAAATTTACCCTTTATATTATATATAAGAAGTAATACAAGATTTTCACTAAATGGGATTTAGAGTTTTAATAATCGGGTTGGGTTAGAATGTAATAGGGTACGACACGACCCGGATACAGCCCTATCTTTTAGGCACCACCAAGTACCAACCAAAAATCAGAAATGGATAAATCCGTCGGGCGTCACCACATGATGGAAATCAGGCCGTTCAGACGAGGAAATGTACTTTTGTTATATTGTTTCGTGGACTACAAGTGGTACAGTGTGACCCAAGTTGATGGGTGAATTGGGAGATAAAAGGTCAAATCTGCGCCCTACAACGTCCCACAGCGCATCCCCGTCTTGTATTGAGAACATCTTCCGATGACATCATCAAGCCTGATTTATCATCGGGGGATGTTCCCAATACACGGGAATGGAAATAGAGTCTGAAGCTTTCTGCGGTAGTTTGCAGTCAATGTGAACGAAGGCTGTAAACGGAAGGGATTTGTGACACGTGGAAGGCTGATACGGAAGACTCAAGCTGTCCGTCTCAGAAGAGACCCACTGAACTGGCTTACCCGGAAAACGAGGGAATGGTAATAGAAGTCAGAAGAGTCTGGGTTAAGCACGGAACCAATCTGCTCCTCGTTGACCTTGTCAACGTTCTCGCTTAATGGTAATGGATGAGTTAAGTGAGGTTGTTGTTGAGTGTTTAATTTCGAAGATTCGGGTCCACGATGGGATGGGTCCCACACAAAAGAGGACCTACTGATTCATTCATTTTATTCTCAAATCACGGCTGGGATTATCTATTATCAGAAAAAGCATGGGTGGGATCACAATAATCACATGCCTCAAATACCGACTAGATCAAGACATTCCTCATAATTGTGTCTGTCTGGAGAATTAGAGGAGTGTTCGCCAACGTGTAATGTGTATAGTTTTATTTTTTCTTAAAACAGAAATGGATTGCTTTCTTTAAGCCAAACAGGAAAACATATTTCACGTTAGCAAAAAGAAAAAAAAAGAAAACAAAAACAAAGAGTATATTGATACCAAAAAAACCAATTGCTATAGAAGCTTTTCACCTCTCATACTTTTTCAGTATCATAACAAAGTTACCGTAAGGGTAAAATGCAAAAACCTCTCCTAAAGTTTTTGGTAATCATTAAAACCTCCCTTATAACAAATACCTCTCCTAAATTTTCAATAAACTCGACAAAAATCTCCCTTCAGTAACCTTCTCATGCGAGAAATGTTAGATTGATGCATCATTTTTTCCAAATACCTATTATACCCTTTTATAAATTATTTTACATACAAAATTACTAAAATAGCCTTATTTTAACTCAACAAAAATGTTAGAAGATGGCTGTTTTGTCAAGTTAAAACAAGGTATTTCAGTAATTTTGTATGTAAAATAATTTATAAAAGGCAAAATGGACATTTAGAAAAAATTTGAGAGGAGACTTTTTGTATTTATCCAAAATTATATTGTTTTAATTTTTGGATAAATTTCATAAACTATACTTAAATTTAAGAAATTGACTAACTCTACCCCTACCATTTTAATATTGTCTTAAAGGATTTCATGTTTGGTGCACTCGACAAGTACACCCGCGAATGATAAAATGACACATCGACCAGGCCAATGTTAACGTGTGTTTCAATCAGGCGGTTCATGCGGCCACAGACCGGTTCGTGTCCACGTGAACCGGTCTAGAACACAGACAAAAGGTCCCATTTCTTCGATTTCTTTCCATCGAACCCTGCTCATACACCAAACCCTTCCTCCATCGGTGGTGACAAAGCTCCAGCAGGTCATCGACAACGATAGAGCTCTGGTGGGTCATCAACGGCGATAGAGCTCTGATGATGACGTATTCTTCTTGTCCTCTCCATTCTTTTTCTTTTCGACAGAATTTCAAGGCATTCTCCTCCGTGAAGTGGTGGATGTAGACGGAAAAGAAACCCATGAAGAACAGAGTCGTCAGGAGCACCACCACCGTCAGAACCATGGAGCAACCGAAGGTCGACATGGGTTGTAGGGGTTTTGTAGCTGCCGACTGCCGCTGCTGAGACGATGGCAAGGGTTAGTGGCAGAACCAGGTAGTAATCTTGGGGAAGAGATAGAGACGTGTTGGGGTCAAGGGCATCTCTGTCGAGGAGTTTTCGGGTGTGGGGTTTCTTCATTAATAAGGGATGACTTGCTTTCGGGTGTGGAACATCTCTGTCAAGGAGTTTCCAGGTGTGGGCTTTCTACATCAATGGCCCAAGACAAATTTACAAGTTGGGTTCTCGGAGGGGTGGATGGCAGCATACATAGAGAGGCTTCATGACAAGGAAGAACTGTTGGTTGGTAGACATCCTTGTCCAATTCCAAATACAAGTTTGATTCTTGCTAGAACAATGAAGGTCGACCCTACAAGCAATATCGTGACTATACCAAAGCTTCATCTCCAGATACTTTACTTCTTGTCTCTGCTAGAAGAGCTTCTGTTGCAGATCAACAATCTTCTTCTTTGTGGTATACGAGTCCACTGGATACTCTCCCGCTGCCGGTAGCTTATTCGTTCACAACGCCAGTGTGCAGTGAGTCACTGATGGATGCTTGGGTAAAAAATGACCGGTTCAACCAGTCAAGCGATTAGTAACAGAGAAAATATTCGTTAAATTGTTGTTAACACCAGATGAGATGACATGTTCACTCTCATTTGAGGGTGCACTCGTTCAGTGCACCCGTGGATGCACAGAACGCGGCCTCGTCTTAAAGTACCCCTACTGCTTTTAACAATTGTATAAAACCTCCCCAACAATTAACATCCACTAAAGTTCCGTCAAAACCCGTACATACACATGACACCATGGGATGTATAAGTTTTTTTAAAATCCAATTTTTCCCTTTCCCTCTCCTTCTTTCTTCTTCTCCTCTTTCTTTCATTGTCTTCTTCCTTTCAGTAGCGACAAGCCCGAGCTCATTCGGTCCTTAACCAGTGGCGGCGGCGATAACCCCCTTCCACTGGCAAGTAAAAGGACAGCTCAGTCAAATTCGACTGCCATCCGATGGTTGAGAATCAAAATTTTGTTTTTTTCTTGTTAGCTATCAAAAATGCTTAAATCTCAAGTGAACCCAACAGTGGAGTTCATCCTACAGCTAACTCCGACGTTGGGTTCACCTATATGGATGCTGGCACTCTACTCTGTCTTCTCTAGGGCTTCCTTTCTAAGAAATCCAATATGACTGGCATAACATCTGACTGATGTCAGATCCTTGGAAGCACCCTTCCACCACGAGATTTGATGCAACGACTAAATCGTTCAGTCTCTCTCTCTCTCTCGCACGCGCGCGCGGCTCAACAATTTAATGAAAACAACTTTCTTTCATTTGGGAATAGCAAAGGTGACCCATGTAGTGGTTCTTTTGAAGGTGTTGCATGCAACGAACATGGAAAAGTGGCCAAAATTTTCGTTGTTCGAACAAACGTTCCTATTGAGTGTCTCAGAGACACCTTCCTACAGATCAAATACACACCTAGCTTCATTAACGACCCCAAATAAAAATTTCGGGTACAGAAAAGGTGTATGTATTAAACTTACCAACAATGTCTCCAATTTGTGGAAGGTAGGACGGAGAAAATGCAGTTCGATAGGACGTTTGCCCTGTACCTCCTTTTCAGCCATAAAAATGGGGTAATCATCCGTCTCGGCTATAGAAAGCTCTGTTGCACGTAGAGTAAGTACTACACAAAATGGGGCACGTATTGGTGGCAACAACACAACTATAGCAATATGCATTGTCCCATGGGCAATCGAGCTAATATCAAGAGCAACAAATCCTGGTGACTATCTTCTCGCATTTGATTTCCATGGTGACTATAGAAGTTATCTTGGTAGCCCAGTTCCAGAACGGGTTTGTTCTAGTGTCCAGTTTAAGAAGAGTGTGCTCTTTGATACTAAAAGCAAATAAAAAGACAAATATAGAAAGTAGATAGAAAACAATTATGGGTTTTTCCCACACCCGTTTCATTAAGTGATAGAACTATTTATAGAGTTCACGTAAGTCTGAATCCTATTAGGACTTGATACAAGATTAAGATAGGAAACACAAGATATGCTTTACGTAGGATAGTCTCTATCCTTATCGCATGATAGATAGATTTCTATTTGGATCGGACGTCTAAACGCTAATACGCCCCCTCAAACTCAACGGATGATGAAAATCGTTGAGTTTGGATCGTAGTAGATGAAATCGATATCGATCTAAGCCTTTGGTGAATATGTCCTCAATTTGCTCTGTAGAAGACAAATGATGAACAAGAAGAGAACTAGCAATAACACGATCTTGTATGAAGTGATAATCAACCTCGACATGCTTAGTATGCGCACGATAGTCTAGATTTGTTGCAAGGTACATCGCGCTTATGTTATCACACCAGATCGTGGGAGATTGAGAGAGCCAGACACCTAATTCTTTGAGCAAGGAGTAGAGCCATACAATTTCCGCAATTAAATCAGAAAGGGAGCAGAATTTAGCTTCAGTACTTAAACGAGCGACGGTAGGTTGCTTAGTGAGCCCGCCAAGATTAAATTGGACCTTAGGAAGACAGCATACCCCACCAGTAGAGCATCGATCATCTAGGCAACCAGCCCAATCAACATCACAATATCCATTGATGGTGTAACAGGAACTAGGGTGAAAAATCAGAGCAAAATCAATAGTTCCCTTTAGATAGCAAAGAATGAGCTTGACAAAGAAATGCTAGGCCTTGTAATGGTGGCATATTGTAGGGAGCAAACAATGCTTCTATATTTAGTTGGGTCTTCAAGAGGAGTACCATCCAACTTGGAGAGTTGACTATTGGCTACAATGGGAGTAGTGACAAGTTTGCAACAATCTAGGTCAGCACAAAAGAGAAGATCCATGATATATCTGTGTTGAGAGAGTTGAAGTCCAGAAGAGGAGCGTGTGACCTCAATGCCTAGAAAGTAACTTAAATCACCCAAATCTTTGGTGGCAAAGTGAGAAACTAGCTGAGAAATGTATCGAGAGAGAGCAGAACCATCATTGCTAGTAACCAACAAGTCATCGACAAAAATCAACAATTAAATAAGAATTAAATCTTTGTTGAAGTGAAAGAGAGAAGAATCAGCATTAGAAGCAGTAAAGCCCATATGCATAAATCGACTACTTAGTTTATAGAAACAAGCACGTGGGGATTGCTTGAGTCCATAAAGAGCTTTATGGAGTCGACAAACATGCTCTAGGAACTATGGGTCAATAAATCCTTGTGGTTGGCGCATATTGACATCTTTGGTGATTTCACCATGAAAGAAGGCATTAGAAATATCAAGTTGCCGTAGAGGCCAATGTTGCATGAGATCAAGAATTAAAATAGTCCTTATGGTAGTCGGTTTAACCATCGGGATAAACGTTTCACCAACATCAACACCTTGTTGTTGGGAGAAGCCTTGTGCTACAAGGTGTACCTTGTAACGTTGAATAGAACCATCTGCATTTTGTTTTACACAATACACCCACTTTGATCCAATAATATTCATAGAAGAATGAGGAGGGACTATGGTCCAAATTCCATTTTTCATTAAAGCATCGAATTCATCACACATTGCTTGCCGCCACTCTATATGTTTATTAGCTTGTGAGAAACAAGTGGGCTCACTAGGTATGCTTGTATGATGAGCAAGAAGTGCCTCAAAAAGGGGGTACCTCATGGCAAGAGAAGTAGAGGCACGAGTTTGGGACCTTGTAACCATAGTGTGAGATTGAGTGGGGTGGGATAAGTTCAATATTTCTCATACTAGATTCCAACGTTCACATCTTAGGGACTGGAGAGGAGGATAAAGGGGATTCATGTGAAGTTACAGGGAGGGAGGTTGTACAAGAGGAGAGGGGATGATGGTTATGGAGGAGAAGAAAAAGGAGCAGATATTTATGTACCAGTAAGTGGGGAAGATGAAGTAGAGGGGGTAACTAAAAGAGATGCAAAAGGAAATGAAGGCTCTACAAAATCATCTCTACTAATTATAATACGACAGTAGAGGGATCCAGGCAATGATATCCCTTATGAGAAGTACTATAACCAAGAAAAAAATGGAGAGAGGATTTGAAATCAAGCTTATGTTTATTATATGGATACAAATGCGAATAACAAGCACATCCAAAAACATGAAGAATGGAGTAGTCGAGGTCTTGTTTAAACAAGAGTTGGTACGATGAATTCCCTTGTAATACGGGAATGGGAAGCCAATTGATAAGAAAAACAGCAGTCTAGACTACGTTATCCCAATATGTGAGGGGCATAGAGGCTTGAGAGATTAAGGCTAGCGTGGTTTCAATGATGTGTCTCTACTTTCTCTCTGGTGCACCATTCTGAGCATGAACATGGGGACACGATATGCAATGGTGTATACCAAAGTGAGCAAGTTGAGTGGAAATATTACAATACTCCCCCCCCCCCCAATCGGACTGAAACTGTTTAATTTTGCAAGAAAACAAATTCTCAACATATGTCTTGAAATGTAAAAAGATGGGTAGAACATCAGATTTATGAACAATAGGAAAAACCCAAGCGAAACGGCTATAATCATCCAAAAATAAAATATAATAATTAAAGCCATTAACAGAAGAACAAGCTACAAGACCCCAAATGTCTAAATATATAAGTTCTAAAGGAGCTAAAGACCTAGTATAAATATTAAAATAAGCCAATAAGACAATCTGTGACTTTTAGAAACTTGACAATGATGACAAATTGTAGAAAAACTATTATCAAAAGGAGTGACAATACTAGAAAGAACCTTCTTCGCGATTTGAAAAGCAGGGTGCCCCAAGCGAGAATGCCATGATTCCAAACTTGAAACGTCACCAACAAGAGCAAAAGGAGGAGGAGAAGAAGAAGCCATTAAAGGAGAAAGCTGATAGAGGCAATCGTTACTGAGACCGCGCATGAGGAGGTTCCCCAAGGATCGATCCTTAACCAAGGAAAATGAAGGGTGAAATTCAAAGAAACAATCATTATCACGAGCAAATTAATGAACAGAGAGTAAATTTTTGGTAATCTAAGGGACATAAAGAATATTATTTAGATGAAAAGTACATTACGAAGTGAGAACGATGAATGTCCAATAAGAGAAATATTCAAACCTACATCGTTACCGACATGAATCTGATCCATCCTAGAATATTCAGATTTGGTTTGTAGATTATTGAGATCAGCAGTCATGTGATGTGTAGCGTCAATGTCTGGATACCAAGCGGGATCAAAGTGAGATTGAGAACCACTAGCATGAAAGGCAGTAGACTGATTTGGTGTTGTGGTATTAGATTGTTCCCCATAGAAAGAAAGATCAAAGCGCTTGTAGCACTAAAGAGCATTATGATTGAACTTATTGCAAAGTTGGCATTGTACAGTGTTAGGAGGAACCTGTTAATGTTGATTCTGATAGTATCCTTACTATTGAGGGAAATAGCCATGGCCTCATCCTCTGCCACGCCCACACCCCCTCGGTGAATAGTGTTGTTGAGAAGGAGGTTAGTTAGGAGTTGTATCTGGTTGAGGGACAGAGGGCCAAGGAGATGAAGACTGCTTATTAGCAACATTAGCACCCGGAGTGATTTGTTCAAGAGAGGAAGTGTGTCTCTTCTTGTAGGGGTGAGCATTATTCGGTTAAAACTAAAAAACCGAACCGAAAATTTTGATTTCGATTTCGGTTTTCAAGTTTAGAAATTTAGTTAACTAAAAAAACCGAATTAACTAAACTTTATTATCTATAATATATATTAACATATAATACATATATAATATGTATAAAATATATTTTATTATATTATATTATGTATTAAAATATATAATTTACTATATATATTGTATAATATATAATATATTTATATTAAAATATACACTACAATATATATTAAAATACATATAGTGTTGAAATTCGGTTTTGGTTCGGTTTTTCATTTAATATTTTGGTTTTGAAAATTTTGATTTATTTGAGTCGGTTTTTAACCGAATAAACCATTTGCTCACCCCTATCTTCTTGAGCCCAATCTCATAATTAAGAAGCTACCCATGAAGATCTGCAATAGTAAGAGATGAAAAATTTGATTTTGTAGTAACAGATGTAATAAAGGAATCATAATCTGGTACAAGACCATGTAGGATACTAAGAACGATATCAGGATGATAAATAAGTTCCAAGGTTGGTGCTAGTTGCTCAACAATGGTGTTGACATGATGAATGTATTCTGTAACTGTCAAAGAACCCTTCTTGAGACTCATAAGATGAAAACGCAATTGAAGAAGTCTGGTTGGTGAGGGAGAAGCAAAAGCATCTTCTAATGCTTTCTAGACTTCACGAGATGTTCGTAGGCCAACAACTTAACCGATTATATTTTCATTGAGAGATGAAATAATTCAGCTAAGAATATAAGCTGGTCTAGTTTGATCCACGTATTCTGGGTTGGGAAGCATATGATTCTCTTGAGTTGGATTTGCAACTCGTGTTGGAGGACAAGGAATACTACCGTCTATTATGCCCTTAATTTCTTGAGTACAATAGATGGGACCAAACTGAGCTTTCCATTCCATGTAGTTAACTAGTTGTTACCAGTTTAGTTTTATAGGTAGGAAGTGGTTGATGTTTAAGAAAATGATGGAGGAAGAAAGAGACTACAAAGTGGAAGATGCCAGAGATGAAACAAAGGAAGAAGAAGAAGAAGAACTAGAGGATTGAGAGAATGGCGTTGTAGCCATTATGGTTTTGATACCATGAAAGCAAATAGAAAGACCAATATAGAAAGTAGATAGAAAATAATTCTGGATTTTTCTCACACCCGTTCCATTGAGTGATATAACTATTTATAGAGTTTACATAAGTCTGAATCCTATTTGGACTTGATACAAGATTTAGATAGGGAACACAAGATATGCTTTAATTAGCAGGGTAGTCTCTATCCTTATCGCATGATAGATAGACTTCTATTTGGATCGGATGTCTCAACACTAATAGATACTATTACAGTCAACTGTGAATGCATGGTACTGACTGATGGTTCTTATCCCAACTTCATCTTTCATGTGTCAGCAGGAGGGAAGTCCATCTGAGATGAATGTAGACTGATAGACCCAATTTAATCCTCTGAATCATGTACCATACAATTCAAAAATTCTATTGGATTTGGAGTTAAGTGTTGTGCCTTAAGTTTACAGGTATTGAGGAGTTGGCCAACCCTAGGTCGGCCAGCTTTAGCTCTTCCCCTCTTACCAAAGAAAGCTCTAGCCTTCCTGCTAAAGAGAGCTCCAGCACTTGTACCAAAGAGAGTCCCAGATCTCTTACCAAAGAAGGCTCTAATCTTCCTGCCAAAGAAGGACCAACTACTATACAAAGGACTCTTACCAAAGAGAGAGATATTTTCCTACTAAAGACCTTTCCTTATTTCTCTGTTTCTATTCTTGTAATTGTTTCTAATTTATTATTTATTATTTTTGTATAAATATTCAGCCATGTACAATTATTAAATATAGTGAAATTCGACCCATTCTTTTAATCTTTGTCTTTCAAGCTTTAACTTGGTATTAGAGCCATGGCCTACAACACCCCAATTGTTTCTGAGATAATGAGCTCGAGCTCAACCTCTTCTTAGAATTCTTTCCTACCAATGAACACTAATTCTATTCATAATATTTCGGCATTATCTAACAATCAAACACAATGGCGAAAATTTTCTTCTCTGGAAAGCTCAATTTCTTCTAGTACTTTGAGCCCACAAGTTGATGGAGCTCATTGATGGATCGGCCAAGCCTCCCTCAAAAGTGATTCCAAATCCTGTGGATAGCAATGAGAGATTTCTAAACCTAGAATTTTCCACCTGGGTGCAGTTAGATCAGCTGGTCTTAAGCTGGCTTGTAGCTTCTTTAACTAAAGGAGTCCTAACACAAGTCGTTGGACGCTCTACAGTTGCTGAAGTCTGGAATGCTCTAGAGAAATCTTTCTCTTCTCATTCTCGATCCAAGGTACTTCAACTTAGACTTCAACTTCAAAACCTCAAGAAAGGGAACTTGTCCATCAGCGATTATGTTCAAAAAGCCAAAAAAAATTGCAGATAATCTTTCTATAGTCTCAGAACCAGCAGCAAAAGCAGGTCTGGTTTTATACATCCTATCCAGCTTGGGCAGTGAGTATAAATCCCTTATTACAACTATTATAAATCGAGCTGATGCAGATCAATTCAATATTAGTGATGTTCTTGGGTTACTTCTAAGTCATGAAGCCTGGCTTTTCCAACACAATTTTTTTAGTGAAAATCCTAATGCAAATCTTGCAATGAATAATAATAAAAATTCAATTAATAGTTTTTAGCCCAACCAAGGTTCTTACAATTAAGGCAGGGGTGGCAACAATTGTGGCAGAGGCAAGGGGTGTGGTGGTCAACCCTCAGGCTGTGGACAAGGTCGTGGAAAAGGAAATAGTATTATTTATTAGCTTTGTAACAAACTAGGCCATGGAACACTGAAGTGTTATAAAAGATTTGATATCTCATATCAGGGAGAAAACACTACACATCCAACAGATCCTTAGCCTTTCACAATGGCTCTACGTCTGGAACCAAATTTGATCCAATCTGGTATCTGAATAGTGGCGCCACTCATCACATGACATTGGATGCTGATAATCTACAAGTTCGGATTGAATACCAAGGTTCTAATCAAGTCAATGTCGGTAATGGAACAGGTTTGATTATAAATAATACAGAGTTGGCGTCTCTAGTTTGCAAACATAATCAGTTTGCCTTGAAGAATATCTTTCATGTCCCTTCTCTTACTAAAAATTTGCTACCTATAAGTAGATTTACCAAGGATAATAATCTGATTTTTGAATTTTATCTGGATTTCTTTCTCTTGAAGGACCATACGGAGAGAGTTTTACTCCGAAGACCCGGTAGAGACGGACTCTATCAATTTCCTAGAGCAGTTCAACACAAGATAGAGAACACGACAGCTCTTGTAGGTGAGAAAACTTCTATGGCAGAATGGCATCAACGACTTGGTCATGCATCTCTCCGAGTTGTGTGTGAAGCTTGTCAAATGAGTAAATCCCATCATTTAAGTCTACCATCTTCAACTACTACTTTTTCTACGCCTCTTGAACTAGTTTTTTCTGATGTATGGGGATCTGCCCCATCCTTGTCCAATAAGGGCTTCAAATACTATGTTCTATTTATGGATGCATATTCTCAATTTTCATGGATCTTTCCTCTTGAAAGGAAGTCAGGTGTGTTTAATGCTTTTATTAACTTTAAGAATCATGTGAAAAATCTTTTCTCTACAAAAATTAAAATGCTTTAGAGTGACTGAGTGGCGAACTTTGCAACCTCTCTAGTTATCTTAATAATGCTAGTATTCTTCACTGCCTTAATTGTCCTCATACGCATGAGCAAAATGGTAGTATTGAGCGAAAACGTCAATACGTTATTGAGTCCACATTGTCTCTACTGGCATCCTCCTCTCTCCCCCAGTCCTTCTGGGTAGATGTTGCTGAAACTGTCATCTTCCTCATCAATCGACAACTAACTCCGGGCCTTGGTAATCTCTGTCCTTATGAGAAATTATTTGGAAAGCCTCCTGATTATTCTATGCAAAAGGTTTTTGGTTGTAAGTGTTACCCTCTTCTTCGGCCTTATAATGCGCACAAAATGGATTTTCGTGCTGCTCCATGTATCTTTGTTGGCTACAACAATAGTCACAAAGGGTACCACAATTACAATCCCGCTACTAGCAAAGAGATAATTGCAAGACACGTATTCGATGAGCACTCCTTTCCCGAATCAACACAGTCATCGCAGCCTTCCGTCCATGTTACCCCTATTGGAGTTTTTCTTCCTTCTTTAGGCACCATTAGTAGTGACACGTGTCCAGCTCCTGTGGTTCCTGAGGTATCCTCTTCTCCCCTACCATCTATATCTGTTACTAATGAGGCATCTGATACTTCCTCCTTAGATCCAGAACAAGAAGTTTCTCTTAGTGTTGATTCCCTACTAGTTCTATGCACCCGCCCTATTCAGGAAATGTTGGACACAACTCCCGTTGTAGACCCTCTAATGTGCACTCATACAATGATGACAAGGTTTATGACGTCTAGGTCGACTCAGGCAGTAGCTGCCACTCGCCATCCTCTCCCAGTTGCTTTACTGCATGATGTTCATACTCATGAGGAACCCTCCTCCTATGGGTAGGCTTCCAAGTCTCCTCACTGATGGGCTGCCATGGCTATTGAATTTCATGCCTTGCTTTAGAATGGTACTTGGGAACTGGTTCCCTATGATGCTTTTATGAATGTGGTTGGCTCCAAGTGGCTTTTCAAAATCAAACGGCACCCTGATGGTTCCATTGGTAGCTATAAAGCCCATCTTATTGCACAAGGCTTCACTCAGGTTCTGGTCATCAACTTCACTGAGACTTTCAGTCCTGTAGTCGAACATGCTACTGTGCGCATTGTTCTTGCTCTTGTAGTTTCCCATGGTTGGGACATTTGGCAGTTGGATGTTCATAATTCCTTTCTTAATGGTTTCATTATCGAAACTATTTTTATGCGTCAATAGAAAGGCTTTGAGAGCAGCAACTATCCCCATCATGTCTGCAAACTTCATAAGGCCCTCTATGGGCTCAAACAGACTCCTCAAGCTTGGTTTTCCTGGTTGAGTAATCGTTTATATGACCTTGGTTTTTGGGGTTCCCAGTGTGACCCCTCTTTGTTCATTTACAGCCAAGAAAAAATTACCATTTAAATTCTTGTTTATGTTGATGATATTCTTATTAATGGATCCTCCTTTCTTCATGTCTCTCAGCTTATCAACACATTATCTCAGACCCTTGCTTTGAAAGACTTATGGTTGTTGCACTACTTCCTTGGTATTGAATCTCATCGTGATGCAACCGGATTGTTCCTTTCTTAGTGTAAGTATATTTTGGATCTTCTGTTGAAGACTAACCTTGCTGCAGTTGTAGGTGCTCTTTAGTACGGCACTCTGACAAGACCAGATTAATCTTTCGCAGTGAATAAAGTTTGTCAGTTTTTACAAGCTCCTACTGATGAACACTAGGGTGCAGTAAAGAGGATTATGAGGTATCTCAAAGGAACCATTGACTCTGCTTTGTTTTTCTTGGCACACTCGTCGGACACATTGACAATATACTTCGATGTTGATTGGGATGGTTGCCCCGATGACAGACGTTCTACTAGCAGATATGGTATTTTTCTTGGTTCTCATTTGATTTCATAGATCACTAAGAAGCAACCTACAATAGCTCGGTCTAGCACGGAGGCTAAAGTCTGAGCTCTAGCTAATTTCACCACCGAACTCTTGTGGCTAAATTCTCTTCTCTCTTATTGGAAGGTCAAACTTAAGTCTCCACCGGTTCTCTACTGTGATAATATTGGGGCCAAGTATCTTGCAATTCATCCCATTTTCTAGGCCCGTACTAAACATATTGAGGTTGATTTTCATTTCCTTTGGGATCTCATCATTAAGAAGTGTCTAATCATGCGGTTCCTTCCCACACAGGATCCACTTGCTGATAATTTCACAAAGCCACTTTCTCAGCGGTTTGAATGGCTTCGGTCCAAGCTTCAAGTGCTTCCAGTCCACTTTTGCTTGAGGGGGCATATTGAGGATGCCAGCTCTAGCTCTTGCCCTCTTACCAAAGAAAGTTCTTCCTTCCTACTAAAGAGAGCTCCGGTGTGTCTGAAAGCGCATCATTAAACACTTCGGAACACCAGTTTAAACCTTTATAATTTTATTCCAATTCTCAAACAACTACTAATGCAGTAAAATGATGAGAATGGATCGTATCCACAGGGAAGCAAGGGAAAAATAATTACGTACTTAGATCCAGGAGAGAAAACACAAAGGGGAGTTACAAAAATATAAAATTAATTAATTAAAAAAATGGAATTCATTAAAACCAAATTCGAATAGTACTAAGAATAACAAGTGCATAAAAATAAATAAATAACAAAAACAAATAAATAAAATGAATGAAATAAAAATGTCTAAGAATCTGATCAGAGGTAGCAGTCTCCGGATATCTCCTTCGACCCTCGAACTTCTTGAGCTAGGCCTTCCATCCTACCTTGCCGAATTTCAGATCTACAGAAAAGAAATAAAGTGCAAACTAAATCTAATAAAAGTAAAATTTGTAGGAAGGAAAAATGAATTGGAAATTAAATAATAGAAAGTAATTCTAAAACTGAAAAAAAAAAATTGTTGGGATTCAAATCCAGAGGTGGCAGTAGTGGTGTTGGCAAACTGCAAGTATGAACCCCTCCTCTTGCCTGGGCACCCTCCTCTTCCTCTACCCTTGAACTTCTCAAAATCAGTCTTCCTTCTTACTTGGGTGAATTGACCAACCCCTTCTACAAGGCCCCTGGGACCCTTTTAATAGAGAAGGGTGGATACAACTGGAAATAGGGAGAAAGATGGGAGGCGGCAGTTGGGATTTAGCAAAGTTAGGGATGCCCTAGGGTTTCTAATGGATGGCTAAGATGGTTTTGAGGTGATCCTATGGTTGAGATTTGGGCGCCTAGAAATGGAAGGTGTAGATTAGAACATCTATGGTTGAAGGGTTAAGATTAAAACAATAGGTGGCGCCCTAGATTGAATGGTTGGGATATAAGATGGAGGGAGTGGTTGATATTTAATAGGGGAGCTGAATGGTGAGGATTAGCAGAATAGGTGGTGCCCTAAGGTTTAAAAGCTATAAAAGAGAGCCCTAAAATGGATGGTGGAAATTAGAAGGAGTGGATGGTGGAGATTACACAGTTGGGGTGACTAGAGTTAGCTAAGGAGGAAAAGATTGCGTTAAAAAGGCTCCCTATGGTTTGCTAAGGAGAGGGGAGCATGGTAATACAATAGGATGGGCACCAACTAGGTTTAGCAGATAGGAGGCAACCTCCTGTTCTCAGTTCTTTACCAAAACACCCCCCCTCTCAACTGGTCTTCACACCAGCTTCCCGAAAACTTCACTTTAGCCATGAAAACTTCCCAGTTTTCTACATAATTTCCACAGAGACCCTCAGAGGTCACATAATTGATTTTAACTGGAAAAATGGTGCACTTTGACTCCTCTAAGGCTGAAAATACCCCTAAATTGATGCCCTTAAGGCATCAAAATGCAAGATTATCACACCCCCAAACTTAACCATTACTAGTCCCTCAGCAATGTAGCCTTCAAATTACACTGAGTATATAGATCATTCCCATCTCAAGATCATCCCTGACAGAATTAATCAAGCATCCTGATTCCAGCATTCTCAAACTCTATATAGATCGGTATTGGACTTTAAGGGTAAAACTATCTTGTTTTGAATATTACGAAAACTTTGGCTTAAAAAATCTTATTTACCCTTTAATTTGCAAATTGTCTTAATAAGATGGGATTGATTTTAAAATCAGACAAGTATTATTCTTATTATTTCTGACAGTAGATTTCTATCCCTGAACTTATTTTTATTGTTACCTTTCACCATTTTACGTGAATCTCGACACTTGCCTTAGGTGAAGAGACTCGGTTACTAAGTGTTAGGTAAGTGTCTTTGGCATTCCCTTTTTCATTTGACGCGAATCTCGACACTTGACTTAGGTGAAGAAACCCAGTTACTAAGTCTAGGGTATCCATTGACCTTTTATCCCTTTTTTTTTTTTTGCAACACTGTTCAGGGTAGTCCACTGTTTCTTAGCAATTTGAACAATTTTATCTAATTTCTCAATCTTTCTCTTCCTATCTTGATGGGGGCAAACTTGGGAGTATTTTTCAATTTCCAAGCGGTTTCGACAATATTCAAACAAGACCAATTTTGACTCCTATCACTTGCTACCAATTTTTACAAAAGTCGATATTCTTTTATCAGTTTCTTCAAATTTTTTTGTTTGGGAATCTCTTTTAATGGAAAATTTTGAAAATTTCAATGAAATTTTATTTCTCTATCTTTAAAGACTTAACTTCAATTTTTCTCTCTTTTTCCTCACCCCCCAACTTAAATGCCATTGTCCCTAATGGCATGACTAGAATGATGCAAAGAAGATTTGGACCAAAGGGAACAACGAGTAGGGTTTTCCTGAGGGATTCAAGGTATGCCACCTGGTCTTGAATCAAGAAAAAAAAAACTCTAATCCTAAAAGTAATTGAAAATTTTGTTAGGTTGCCTCCCAACCAATGCTAAGTTTAACGTCTTCAACCGAACACATTCAAGCATTGTTCCCATTTATAGACCCCGACTCACTTTAATCTTTCGATAGACAGGGCTCAAACTGGGCTAACCAAGGGGTAAATGGGTCATTTAAAAAGTTATCCACTATATCTACCTTGACCTCATCTTCCCCTAGGTTTAGATACTTGGGGGCACTATAAAAGTTTAACCGGACTTTTTGCTTCCTTAATGATGTGTTCATTTCTCTCGATTTATGGTTGATGTTTGTATTGGTCATTGCTAGAAACAGACATCTTAAGATCATTGGGATATGGTTCAGCTCCTTTATTGGGGTCATGTCTAGCATAAAATCCAATGGGAAGTGATAAACCTCTACCCTAACCATGACATCCTCAATAACACTTCGATGAGTGTTGACTGACCAATCAGCGAGTTGTAGAATTATCGGGGTTGATCTTAACTTGCTGATCCTTAACCTATCATAAATGGATGGAAGCGGAGTTATACTGGTCCTAAAATCCACTAGTGCTTGATCAAAGGTGCTTCTAGTGATGACACAACTTATGGGAGTAGCACTAAGGTCTTTCATATTTTGGGGGAGTTGATTTAGGAGAGTTGTACTAACATCTACCGAGAGCATCAATTTTTATGGGGTTGATTGTGTTTCTATAATTTGAGTACATAGCTCTTTCAAGAACTTGGCATAGGATGGGACATGTTGGATCGCATTGAGGGGAGGTATGTTAATATGGACTTCCTAGCTCTCCTCGTTGTGAGTTTCTTTGTTCTTTAGCACTGGCCCAACTGTGAGTGCAGTTCGAAAGGGAACTACAGGTTGGTTTACCATAGGCTCTTCTTCTAAAGTTTCCTTTCCTTCTTCTTCTCCCCCCAACTTAGGGTCTTCCTACTCCTTTTCATCAACTCTCTTTTTCTCACACGAGTCCTCTAAAATCCTCCCACTCCTTAAGGTTGTAATGGCCTTGGTATTTTGCACACTGAGGGTTCTTAGGAGGTAGCTGAATTTGTTGTGGAGGAAAACCTGATGGCTGATTTCTAGGAGTTGCAATTGGTTGACTCGGTATTTTATCTACTTCTCTCCTTGCCTTGGCTTCACCTAGTTGTCCTATTTGGTTCTCTAATCTATCAATGGACTATTGTTGATTTAGGATTAGCTACTGAAGCTGCATGAATTGGTCATCTACTATACATGCTTGAGGAGGTTGTGGGTAAACCTGATAAGATTGGGTCGGTTGGTTCCTAAGATACATCTATTGGAATTGACTTTGCATTTGTGGCCTCTGAAATTGGTGGGCCATGGAGTTAGATAGGTTGTATTGGGATTGTGTATAGGTTTGACATGGTTGAGCCGGTTAAGTCCCATGGTAATCATTGTACTCCCAATGGATCTGTGCTTCAGACCACTGAGAGTGCATATCTGGCAGGGGGTTTTCTTGGACTTGAGCCCTATAACTGAAATTGGGCTGATTTTCCCACCCAGTGTTATATGGACTAGAGAATGGAATGGGTTAGCCTTGGTTTGGAAAAATTTGTCGGCCACATGTATTTGGTTTGGACGGACTGGTTGACATGGGCTCGCCACAGGGCACTAGTTGACATGATGGGTCGAGCTTGCACAGATGGAACATGATGGATAGGATGACAAGGTTAGGTATGGGCCACTTTGTTGACGACGTGCAAGGACTTGGTCAAGTCTTTGGGCCATACTATTAATCCTGTCCAGTTGTTGAGACACATGGTTCCAATCTATTTGTGACTCGGGTTGGAAGTAATTTCTCATTCCACAAACTCCGGCCATTGAATTCATTTTATTTTAACCCCCTTGTTTTCTTTTTTTTTTTTTTTTGAATTTTGAATTTTAATTTCAAATTTAGATCTTGAAAATTAAATTCTGAAATTTAAACTCAATTTTGGTTTTTTTAATTTTTTTAATTCAAATTTTAAATTCAATTTTGAATTTTTTAAATTTTTTTATTTTCTTTTATTTATTTATTTTATTATTTTCTTAAAGGGAAACAAATCAACCATACGACCTAGGGACTGACCTAGGGTTTCCTAAACTAGTGGTTCAACCAATGTGAATCCTTTTAGGTTCACTTGGAATTACACAACTTCCTTTTGTTAGCCAAGTAAGAGGTGGGGATGTGGGAGGCTCCCCTTGCTCTCGCAATGACCTAATTAAGTAACCACATAACCCGTTTAGGCTTAGCCGTTTAACCTCTTTCCTTAGACACCAACCGTCAGTTATGAAAAGTAATTTCAAGCTTCCCTAAAATTTAGCACACCTTTGAACCAAATGTGAGGCTCCCTAAAGGATCTTGTTATCCAAATTTTAAATTAGCGTTAGGGTGAACCGCACATGAAGGGTGGTGGTTTTTGGGCCAAGGAAAGGTGACGAAATCCCCACCTTATCTTATTTAAGTTGGATGCCCTTAGAATGGATTAACGGAAAGAAACAAAATAAACAAAGCAAATGCAACTGATTACAATGCATGAACAAATATTTCTAAAATGCAATTCAGCAATATAACATAAAAGAATAAAATAAACTAAGCACAAGAAACAATTAAAATAAAAAGAAAATCTAGCACATTCACAACTAACAAAAGAAAATCTTACCTTGCCGAATTTCAGATCTACATAAAAGAAATAAAGTGCAAACTAAATCTAATAAAAGTAAAATTTGTAGGAAGGAAAAATGAATTGGAAATTAAATAATAGAAAGTAATTCTAAAACTGAAAAAAATGGTTGGGATTTAAATCCAGAGGTGGCAGTAGTGGTGTTGGCAAACTGCAAGTATGAACCCCTCCTCTTGCTTGGGTGCCCTCCTCTTCCTCTACCCTTGAACTTCTCAAAAACACAAACCTAATAAAGCAAAAAAAATGAATAAGAAATTAAAATAAAGAAAGAAGAATAGATCTAGAAACAAAATGGAAGAAAAATAATACTAAAAAATAAATCGGATCTAGAAAAAAATTAATTAAAATTTCAAAAATAACTATTCTATCAAAAAAAGACTTTGAAAATAAAAGTAAGAAAATTAAAAATAAAATGGAACGACTACACCTGAAACGCAATCCAATTTCTCTTCTCTTCTCTTCCGTCCTACAGTCCCGCAACGCTCCGGTACCCCACCTTTAGCTATTCTATCCTGCAAAATCAAAGAGAAATAAGAACTAAATTGAGATAATGTATTAAGTAATAAAACAAAAAAGAAAAAATAATGAAACAGATCTGGAAAAGTAAATAAATTTTTTTCTTCGTGCTTCCCCAGCAACGGTGCCAAAAACTTGGTGTGTCCGTAAGCGCATTGTTAAACACTTCGGAACACCAGTTTGAACATTTACCAAAAAGAGCCCCAGATCTCCTACCAAAGAAGAAGGCTCTAGTCTTCCTATCAAAGAAGGACCAGCTACTATATAGAGGACTCTTACCAAAGAGAGATCAATCAGAGCAAAAAGGAAATTCTCTTCTTAGCAAGTTTCTTACCGAAGAACTTTCCTTATTTCTCTATTTCTATTCTTGTAATTGTTTCTAATTTATTCTTTATTATTTTTGTATAAATATTCAGCCATGTACAGTTATTCAATATAGTGAAATTCAACACATTCTTTTAATCTTTATCTTTCAAGCTTTAACTGCAGGGAACCTTTTTAGCGGTTGTTGAGTTTGACTCCAGGCCTAGAGTTACAGCCGTGGGTGCAAAATGAGCCATTCCCTCCACGTGGTTAAATGGTTTCAGAGTGTATTTAATTGAACCTAAAATGAGGAAATCCTGTTGGTTTTCTTAGTTTCCGTGGAACTGATGGACGTGGTGGATGATGTGGAAGTTTTCAAGCTTGATCTTTCTAAGCTATCTTGGATTAGGATGCAAGCCTAGGCGACCGCACTTTGCTCTTGCGGTTGACTTGTTACTTGTTATTCTTTGCAAGTGAACTGGGTTGCAAAAAAAACTGCATCTACTTTAACCAGTGTGGCCACCCTAGTTGGTGGGCCTTGGATATGAAAACTTGTAGTATCTCTCATGGTTATAATTCTAAGGCCGACTCCCCAAATATTGAAGCTGATTATAAGAAGTTTGATACAAGGGGAGGACTTGGAAAGAGAAGGTTCTAGACTTCTAGTGTAATGGATTCATATTCCCTTTTGTAGCTCAATCTGATCTCTGTACCTTAATTCTTTGTTTGTATATGTTTGTGATGATGCATGATCTAGAAGCTCCTATCTAGAAGGTTGCCTGACGTGCTCACATGGCGAGATGGATGAAACTGCAAAACAAGGATCAGAGAGACCAGGGTGGGTGGGTGACCCGGTGAGATCGCTCTGATGCTTAAGTCAGTATTCTTGTTGTGGTTGCGAGTTAAAGTTTGAGTGCTATAGAGCTTGAATGTAAGTAATTGCACGTACCTAAGCCCTAGAAGGGTTGTTGTCCTTATATAGCTGAGTTGTCATGGGTCTCACGAAACGGTCCCAGGATATTTGGCTTGAGTAGATGAGATTTGTTTCCGCTTTAGTTGGGAAGTAACGTATCAGTTAACGAAGTCTATCGTCTCCGCCCGACCTAAGCGGGGAGAGGATAAGGCCTTCTGTTACACGGCATGATCCTGAAAGGTTCGAAATTCGCTGGGAAGCTTCTGGAGTCAATTATGTATCACTTCAGTTCTTTGGGACTTGGGTTCTTGAGCCCCGAACTGAATTAGGTACCAAGGTGCCTTTACACCAAGGTGACCAAACACTCGAGCTCTAAAAACTGCTGACTAGGCTCCCTTTGCTGAATTGTCACACTTTGGACAGATCATATCCACATGACCTTTACTTACTAGGTCGTGCCAAATCATCCCTCATCATCATTTTGTATTTTATATTTTATGTATTTTTTTCTCATTATTTAGTACATGATAATCACAATAATAATCGAGAAACAAAGCATATGAATTAAACCATGGGATCCTTAAATAGTTTTGAATGGTAGAAGATTGGAGTTAAATATCCAAATTCTGAGAGGAAGATAGAAACGGAGAGGAAAAGCAATGCAAACATATATAGTTGACCGAACTGGATGGGTGTAGAGACTGGATTAGGACTGGGTGGTGGGTTTTGGAACGTTGAGCTACCACCGTACGACAACCGAGGGTCCTCCCTTACCCATTATAGTGACCCAGTGATCGATGGGCAGACAGACTGTGAGAGAGTGACGATGGAGGTGTCTGTAGAAACTTCAAATAACGGAACCCAATGCGGTGACGGTGAAGTTTCCGTAATCAAGCGCTCTCGAAAATCCAGTGCGGTGACGGTGAAATTCCTGTAATCAAGTTTCCGTAATCAAGTATGCCTGAGAACCCAGTGCGGTGACGGTGAAGTTTCAAGTGTGCGTGAGAACACAGTGTGGTAACAGTGAAATTTTTGTAATCAGGCGCGCTCGAAAACCCAGTGTGGTGATGGTGAAGTTTCTGTAATCAAGCGCGCGCGACAACCCAGTGTGGTAACGGGGAAGCCATCGTAATTAAGCACTCGGTAGTAAATTTCTCTCTTTTACTTCTTACATACCATAGAGCCTGCATCAAGTTCAATTTCTCTGATGATACTGGTAGTTCAGAGTTGAGACTCTTATGGATAAAATAGTTTTTTTAATCTTTTTACTAACAGATATTAACGGATATTAAACCTTGGGGGTAATTTAAAAAATTTGCCCTTTAATTTTTAAAGGGTTCAAGTGGTATTCAACAAAATTTACACATTGTTTGTGCTGATGTAACTGTTGTTTTTTTAATAAACCATATTTAATAGTTAATACTGTTTAAGATAAAAATTTAAAATACTGATATATCCAATATCGGTGTATATCAATATCATTGATATTTTATTTTATTTTATTTTAATTAATTTTAAAGCTTTTAAATTATCTAAAATTTCTTTCACGGAAGCTTTAGGATATTATAAAGAGTATCCAATTTCTTGCATGGTATATACGAGAATATTAGAGCCACACAAGGACCACAAAATATATTGCCTTGCTGATGAGTTACTATCAAATTTCATAAGTTTTGAATCTATTGATGTGTTTAGTTTGACAGAAGTAGAAAATCAAGGGAGAGTTGATCTCAATTCTCAAGAAACTATGAAATTTGTCGAGACTTTCCTTCTTCAACTTTTTTTGCTTCTCTCTTATTCTCTTATTATTTTTTTTTTTTTTGTCAATGAAAATTCGGATGCAATTTAAGTAGGCCCAATCCGAAATTTTACACCGAGTGAGCACTGATTTTTCATTCATAGATTGGGCTTGGGTTCAAGAAGTCGGGCTTTTTAATTTTTCAGACTGGGCTCAAGCCTAACCCTTAGCGGCTTAGCTCGAACCTGATCTAATTATACATACACACACACACACACACACACACATATATATATATATATATATATATATATATATATATATATATATATATATATATATATATATATATATATATATATATATATATATATATTTATTTATTTATTTATTTATTTATTTATTTATGTAAATTTTACATAAATATCTATTTACATTTATATAGCAAGACAGTCCATATCACCATGCCTCTCCTTGCTCCAAACCCCCTTCCAATTTTCCTTTTTTTTTTAATTTTTTATTTTTAATTCCACATAATTGCCCATTAAATCAATAAGAACATAACATAGGCTTAACTATTATTTATCTATTTAATTACTTCTAATTTAGTAGAGATTCCTTCCTAAAGTATCTCTAACTCCTATTTAACTTCTCTTGCACTTTTTATCTACATCTATCTAAAGAAAGTTTCAATTAAAAAATTTCAGAATTATTTAAATATTATAACAAAATTATATACTAGCTTTAAAATATTTATTCAAAATACAAAAATTAATTATAATAGATTTAATAATATTCATATTATTAATAATTCTATATTTTCAAAAAATCCATCATGAAATAATGTAGTAACAATATAAATTATAATTTTATGGATTATTCAATTTAAATATAATTCAAATAAAAAAATTAACATTAAAAAATAAAGCATTACTTAAACATTTTAATAACTAAATATCTTAAATAAAAAAACATTAAAAGTAGCTAAATAATTATATAAAAATATTGAATATTATGTAATAACATTAAAAGAAATAAAATTCAAATGATGAAAATTTTAAATATTTTACATATTATTTAAATATTTACATAACGAAATTATGTAATAAATTTTGAAAATATTAAAGTAGAAAAATAATTATAATAAATTTCATAATATTCATATTAATAATAATTTAATATTTTACAAAATTAATGACGAATTATGTAATAATAGTACTAATTATAATTTTACAGATTATAAAATTCAGTAAATAATATTGTAAATAACTAATTTCACTTATATCAATTAATAATTATAGAAAATAACTTTCAAAAAATAATACTTATTAGTAATAAATTTAAAACAATAGTGTATATTCATTATATAATACATATACTCAAATTAATATTTATTTTATTTTTAGTAATTATTTATTGTATTTTTTGATAAATATGTTTTCAATAATTATTTATAAATCTATATTTGTTTTTGTTTAACAGTAAATTTTTAATAATTATTGGAGATTAAACAACTATTATTTAACTTTTGAAATTTAATTTATCATATTTATTGTATTATTGTTATAAAATTATGTTTAGTAATTATGTATTTTTTCTAATTTATCAATTAATATTTATTAGAGATTAAACTATTATTTGAGATTACACTATTTATTGACTAATTTAATATATTTTCATTATTGATTGTATTTTTATAATTATTGTATTTTGATTAAATAACTATTGTATTTTCATTAAAAATTTATTTTCAATAATTGTGTATTTTTGCTATAAATTTTCAATAATTATTAGAGTTAAACTATTGTTATTTATTACAGATCAGACTATTAATTTAGCTGAGATTAGGAGCGTTCAAGGATTGCTTCAATTCGATTGCAAACTATTTCGCCAACTAAATCGACTTGGTTAGGTCGGGAATTTGTCACCTGAAATCGATTGATCATTACTGAAAATCCGCCAACTTGGGTTATATCAATTTGGGTCTATTTTTAGTTTGGTTTGTTTATTCAAAAGACTTAAACTTAAAAAAAAATAGATTCAATAAATTACAGTTGTATTATTAAAAAATAAATTAGAAAATTTAAATTTGTAAAATATTTTAGATTAAGAAATATGGGAATTTCACACTTTCCTATATTAAAAAAAGTATATTTAGAATATAAAACATTAATATATTTATGGTCGGATTGGTTCAATTTTGGTCAGTGTACAAATGGCCAAATTGAAACTAACATAACTTGGTTGAGTTAGAAAATTGCTAAACCAAAGCCGACTAAAAGTACTAGAAAACTAACAAAATCGGATCAAGCTCGATTGGATTGGTTATTAGAAAGTTAAAATATAAAACAATTATATACTCCTATGTATTTCTATTGTTTAACTTTCGCTTAACAAAGCACACGCATAGTACAGGTCCCCCGCTAGTTTACATTTATATATAAATATATATTTGTATGTATTTACATTTGTATACATATTTACCTATATATCATATTTGGATACATATTTACATATATGGATACATATATTTGCATAAATGCGCACATATATGTATAATTTTGGAGCGGGTTCATTAACCAACCCAAATGCATCAAATTACAATGTAGACTGAACTCAAATTAGAAAGATTGAGCTTGACCTCGAGCTCAGGCATTAAGTCCAAATTTAAGGGTTGGGCCTGAATTGAGCATAAACCCAACCCAACCCGCTTGCACCCCTAATGAAAGTTAGGCAGCCTTTGGAGATGAAAGTAAAGGATGAGATGTAGGGATTTTCTCTTATAAGTCCAAGTCCACACATAAAAGGTTTACGGTCCATTATCATCTTGGCCATGTTTGCTTTTTGGTAAGCTACTTACCCGGGTAAGTACATTTACCCATATTCTTTTATTTTTCATGTAAATAAGGCAATGACCATTTTATCCATAAAAGTTCATTATTAAAAGGGGCATTTTTGTCCCATTCAAGTGTTGGAAACTTTCCCCTAGGTGGGAAAGTTATTTACCCACCTAGGAGATGGGTATCACTTACCCGGATAAATAATACCCAGGAAAATAAACTTTCCATGGTCCCCACATAAATCTGAAAAAAGAACATAAGATTCTTTCCTTGACCAACTTTCCCCCTCTCAAAATCCGAAAAAAAGAACGCCCCCTTAATGAATTAGAGTTCTCTCTACATGTCAAGACTAGAAAAGTAAAATTTTTGGAGGAAGAAGGAAGTGAAAGAGTGGGTGAAGTAGAGGAAGGTAACGTATAGAAAGAGTGACATGCTGAAAGTAAAAAATCAATGATATTTTTTCTTTAGTTACTATTTTGGTCTGATTATTTTGTAAAGGGTATGTTACATCACCAATATATACAAAACAGTTGACCTTTATATTCATACTATATTATGTCAGCAACCCTTTCCTTCTCCCATTCCTAGGGGTGCAAATGGATCGGATCATCTGAGATCCGATCCTATTTGATCAAATTTGGATCATCCCCCCTATTTGATTCGATATACATTATATATTTATAAACATAGATATATATAATACATATATATGTTATTTATTTATTTATAAATATATTTCTTATATTATATTTTTTAAAATTTGTTATATTATTTTTTTATAAAAAATATGTATATATACAATGAAAATGATTTAAAATATTTGTATTTTTTTATTTTATTTAAATTAATATATTTTAATTTTTTAATATTTTTTTAATTTTTAAAGAAAACTAGTCGGATCGGATCAGATCCGACTTATCAATAAGATTCAAATTCAAACCGGATTCGAATATACACTAATTTGAATCTGATTCAATCCGTTTGCATCCCTACCCGTTACCCCTTCTCTCTCTCTTTTCTCTCTTACCCCTTTCCAGCACTCTCATTCTCTCTCTCTTTCCTCCCCTTCCCCTGTTTAACAACCAACGTATCCTGTTACGAAACCAAATGGTAAGGTCCATAAACCAAAAATTTTTTCTCCTCCCTCTTTTCTTTCTCACGTTTAGCGTACATTACCCTTCTCCCATTGTTTTCGTCCATAACCCTCTGCCCTTCGCTCCTGTTTCAAGAACACTCGGTTCCTTCCCTACGTAGTGAACGTAAATACAGCTAAAAACCTTTTTCACATTTTGATTTTTTATCATCCAGTGAAAGTTTTTTGCGTTTTTTTATCACATTATTTGAACACAGTCTGAGTTCATTGAATGTGTTCCACTGTTTTCATCACTGTTTTTTGCGTTTTTTATAAAACAGTTTTTTTAATCCAAATTCAATACTATTACTGAATTTAATTGCTAAGAAATAATTATTAAAAATATTATTATTGAAACCTAAGTCTGACCATGTGATCAGAATGTGATTAACAACTGGGATCCCATGATTTGGGTCACCCCAACAATAGAGGATTGTTCTCAGTCATCTTGCTTTGATTGGTAAGATGATCGCACGGTTATTTAACGGGTTCAAAAGATGGGACTGACAGGTTGGATCCAACCCAGATTCAACACTCACCTGTGTAAGTGTCCAACACCCGATTCCCAAAATGCGTTAATTAATAATGAGTTAAATTTGAAAAAATTTAAAATAGTTAAATTCGATAATGAGTTAAATTGGCTAATTAGTAATCACTACATTTTATTATCCCTAAATATTTTAGTCATTATTGCAAAATAATTTTGGTAATTATTAAATTAGTTAAATTTGCTAATTTATTAATTAGTTAAATTAATTGTGAAAGTTTTTATATTTTCGTATTTTTGGTGAACTGGAAAATTACTGATTTTGAAATTTTCATTTCAGAAATTTTTGAAAAATAATTATTGATATCAATAACTACTAAAAAATCAATAATTAATTAAAATATTAATTATTGATTTTAATATTTCATGATATTATCATATTATTATTATTTAATGATATTATCAAATAATAATTAAAAATTATTGGTAATGATTCATTGGAAAATTTATTTCAATAAAAATAAATTTTTAGCAAATAATTACTAATTATTGCTATATAAATTACTAAATAATTGGTAGGTTAATTAACTAAAATGAATCAGAAATTACTGTTAGCAATAAATATTTAACCGAATTATTGTAATTTATTGAAAATTACTGTATAAATTACTATAATTATTAGAAATTATTAATTACTAATGATCTAATTCCGGAATTTATTATTTAATTTAAACTATTATTATTTATTAATAGTCAATACATTCAAATATCCCTAAATTTTTTGGTAATTTTTGCAAAAATAATTTTGGTAATTATTAAATTAGTCAAATTTTATAATTTGTTAATATGTTAAATTAATTTGTAGAATATTTTCCATGATTTTGTTAAGTTGTAAAATTTAATTACTGAAAATTACTAATTTTGGAAATTGAATTTCAGAAATATTTGAAAATTAATTATTTATATCATTAATTTCTGAAAATGAATAATTAATTAAAATATTAATAAATATCAATTGTTTAATATTTAATGATATTATCAGATAATAATTAAAAATCATCAGTAATTTTTTACAGTTTTAGTAAGTTTTAGCAATAATTAGTTATTGATATTTTCGGTAATTTTGATCAATTTATTAATATTTAATGATATTACAAGATAATAGTGAAAATTATTCTGCAATTTTTCATTGGAAAATTAACTTTAATATATATCATTTTATTTTATTTTTACAGTTTCAGTAAAAAATTAGTATACTTTTGGAAATTTCCTCGAAAGATAAATTAGTATTGAAAGGGAAATTATCGATTTACTTATATTGGAATAGGAGCTTATTTCCTCAAAAGATAAATGAGTAAAGTTTTGGAAAAGGAAATTATTGATTAGCTTTTATTGGAAAAAGATAAATTAGTGTAATTTTGTAAATAAACTATTTAATAACAATTTCAAAATAAATTTCAATAATTTTTCAAAACTACATAAATGTAAAAATTTTCCAAATTCTTCATAAATAAATTAATACATGTTTATTAATAAAGCAACAAAAAGTAACCAAATTTTAGTTTCAAAATTGAATCTTATAACTTGATACCCATTTATATTTCATTTAAAAATTAAAATGTTACAAGAATTTTTTTGATAAAATTAAAAAATTAACAAAATTATTAGTTTTATATTTAATTAGGAATGTCACAACACTCCTTGCGGTGCAACTTAAGTGGGTTGGGTCGGGTTGAGGGTCAACCCAAGCCCAACCCTAAGTCTCAAACCTCAAGCTCAAGTTTAGCCCAACTCCAGGTTAAGCCCGAGTTTACCAACTTAGGGCTAACTGGAGCTTAACGTAACATCTCAGACTAGGCGAGCTTGAGAATGTTGAGCTATGTAGCCAATTTCAAACTTCAATGTAGAATATATTAATAATATGTAGATTTGTATATTATAAAATGTTGGAAGGGCTCATATTTGGTTGGGTCGGGCTTAGGCTACCCAAGGTCTCAACCCATGCGCAACTTGAGTTTAGTATATTATAAAAATGAAGCCCAACCTATGCAAAAGCTTTGGTTAAGCCAGGTTAGGCTTGAGTTGGGGCCACTAAAGTTACACTCCTAACTCCTTTTGACTCAAATTCCTTTAACAAATTCCGTGCATATTATTGAACGTTGAACATAGATAGATAAATTGATCATTCCATCTATTTATCTCAATTTGGAATGAATCATGTTGTCAATCCCTAGACTTTCAGTTTACATCAGCCACATCATCCCTCCACATGGCATAAAAGGATAGGTTGTTGGAGAGAGAAGAGATGAGACACTTGGTAAAATATTGGTATCTCGAAAACCCTATGAGTAAGGAGGTATATATATATAATATATATGCATTGAAAATGGTAATAAAAGGAACTATGAAAGAAAATTAAAGATAAGAAGTTACTCTTATGTATTTTCTTTTCTGTATTCAGTTCATCAAAGTCACTAATTCACTTCATATAGTAATAGATTGCGTTTGACCCTTAAATTTTGCCTTACAAACTTGACCCAAAATAAAGTAAGTTCGGTTATAAAAGATTTGATAAATAAGCTTAAGTAAATTAGGTTGAATAATTGGAATTTGTTTATAATAACCATCAAAGGGCTGATATATATTAAATTTTCAGAATTTTGCTGGGTTCAATAACCAATAACCAATACTTATCATATGATGCAAATCGATACATTATAATATATTGAACTTTTCCAACATTAAACTATCAATGAACCAAACACTACCTAATCTATGTTACTTTCAATCTTTCTCCATTTCCCATCTGTTCATATTATGGCGCTTCACATTATGTATGGTGTTAGTGAATAAAAAAGTTGTGGATAACGATTCCTCTCACAATCACCTAGCAAATTTATAAGATGGAATCTTTCACATCATGACTTTGTTGCCTGCGCTAAACAAAAGGATTCCACATGTTGGCCAACTTTTTTCATGAAGATGACCCATTCAACAAAAGCAGTTATATATGCAGACATTTAAGTTTCATCGATAAAATGACTATATATATCATTTCATCATTTCATCATGCTGTGCCTCTTTCCATAAGCAAGAAGATGCCCCCTTTAGTTAGGTATGGAAGGGATTAATCCGCTTAGACCCGGTATATGCTGACCTCTTAGAAGGATTAACACATTAAGGGGATATTTGGTAAGAGAGAAATATTTGTTGCAAGTTCAATGAGCTAATTAAAAGGGTTAGGGATAGGCCAAAAAAGACCTAGGCCAAAGCCGAAGTAGTTACAAATGATTTAAGTATCCATAATTTAATAACGGGCATAACATTAAATAGAATTAAATGGGCATTCTTGTTTTGAATTTTGAGAGGGGGGAAGTTGGTCAATGGGATTTTTCCAGATTTATATTGGGTCAGGGAAAATTTATTTTCCTGGGTAAGTTATACCCATCTCTTAGGTGGATAAATAAGGGAGAAAGTCACTAACACTTGAATGGGACGAAAATACCACTTTTAAGATTGAATTTTTATGGCTAAAATGATCATTGCCTTATTTACCTGGAAAATAAAAATACATGCGTAAATGCATTTATCCAACTACGGGTAAGTGCATTTACCTAATAAGGCTTGGACGATGGTGGTAGTGGCGAGAAAAAACTATTCATTTCATTTTTCTGTTTGTTTCCTTAAAAAGAACAATAAAGGAAACGGTCACCCTTGACTTTGGTGTTTGGGGGAGATTTAAAAAATTCCAAGAGATAGATTCCTAATATTGGGAAGTTTAGATATGCTGATTGAAAGACTATAGCGGTGCATATCGGGAACATCTCCCCATAATGGGAACATACACGTATGAGAGATGTTCCCAATGCGAGACTATGGAGTCTTGTGGCCAGCATCTTGTGATCAGAAAATCTGGACTCATTTCTGACGTGATATAGACATGTCCACACCAATAGTTTACAAACACGTGATGTGTTTCCCAAGAAAACTTTCAAAAAATTCCATGTCTACGCTATTTCTATCTAACATGATTCCTTATTAGTATTGCTGAGAAGATAAAATAGACAATATTAAGAGACATATCAGATATCCTTGCGAAACGATTAGACATACAAAGAAAAATAATTAAGATATAGTTGAATATGTTAAAAATTCAAATGAGTCACTAAATTATATAAATAACACTAAATCTAATGTTAAAATGACTATAAATAAGATATAAATCTATACTATTTTAAAAAGCATGAATAGCCTCAAGAATATTTTTATAATTTTTTAAGGATAAAACTTACCCCTCTATATTTAAATTTATTGATAAAAAATGAGGGCAAAGAGGATAATTGGTTATTGATATTAAATAAGTTGAAAAGATGTAGTTTTAAGATATTCAATTCATTCAATTCCCTCTCATTAAATCCAACATTTAAGGTACTTGCATTTAACTTCATTGAATCATATATTTAAGGCATTTTTATTACTTCTCATCATTAAATTCTATTAATTAAATCCGTATATAATAAATTAATAATTCTAATAACATAAAAACTTATAATTTTAAAATGTACTTGAAAAAATAGTGTTTTCATCTAAGTGGTGGTAAGAGATTAAATTATTTTGGGTCAAATAGGCCAATCCATGTTGTTATAATTAAATCATAAAACTCAAAATTAGATAAAATATAAAAAATCAAAAAAAAACTGAGAACATTTTTAACATCATATATTTGACATATTGAACAATAATAAGTATAATAAATAATAAATAATTTTATTAATTATAAAAATGTAATGTAAAATTTAAATAAAACCATTTTCCTATTCTATCTCATTAAATCCTATATTTAAGACATATTCTTTTCTCATCATTCAATTCTACTAATTAAATCTAGAATGTATGGAATATAAAAAGTAGTTTTGTTGATGATGAAAATGAATACCAAATTTAAAATCAAATTAAAGATGAAATGATTACTAGTCAAATAATAAAATTTTTAAAAATAGAAAATACAAAGAATCACAAAAATTAAAAAAAAAGGAGAAAATTTGGGCACATAAATTTGAGAATCCGATCAAAGGTAGAAGTCTTCGGATCTCTACTTAGACCCTTGAACTTCTCGAGCTAGGCCTTCCGTCTGACCTAGCCGAATTTTAGATCCATATAAAAGAAATAAAGTACAAATTAAATCTAATAAAATTAAAATTTGCAGGAAGGAAAAATGAACTGAAAATTAAAGAACAGAAAGTAATTCTAAAACTGAAGAAAAAATGGTTGGGATTCAAATCCAGAGGTGGCAGTAGTGGTGTTGGCGAATTGCAAGTAGGAACCCCTTCTCTTGCATGGGCATCCTCCTCTTCCTCTACCCTTGAACTTCTCAAGATCAGCCTCCCTTCTTACCTGGGTGAATTGACCAACCCCTTCTACAGGGCCCCTCGGACCGTTTTTATAGAGAAGGGTGGACACCACTGGAAATAGGGAGAAAGATGGGGGCGGCAGTTAGGATTTAGAAAAGTTAGGGACACCCTAGGGTTTCTAATGGATGGCTAAGATGGTTTTGGGGTGATCCTATGGCTGAGAATGGAAGGAGAGGGTGCCCAATATTATGTAGGGGTGAGATTTTGGCACCCAGAAAATGGAGGGTATAGATTATAACATCTAGGGTTGAAGGATTAAGATTAAAAGAATAGATGGCGCCCTAGATTGAATGGTTGGTGATGATGGGAAATTTGGTTCGCTACAAAGTGACCCCGGGTGCCCTGGTACCCCGAATTAAAGTTACTTCGGGCTAAGATCATCCCAGTAACAATTCACGACCAGGATAGCGGTACCAAGTCCGCCACAGATCGAGCTCTGACAGTTGGGCCCACCTCGGAAAGAATCCTCCTCGAGACCAGCCCACCTCAGTGCAAGATCACCTCGGTACTAAGGCACTTCAACATTCAGAGTAGGTCGGGTCTGAAGAACACGAGCTCAGGCAGCTCGCCATCATATAGCCTGGCACCTTACAGGTAGCTCGCTTCCAAGCAGCTCGCTACCAAGCAGCTCGCCACCATGTGACAACCCCGAGGACCTCATCATCATACCCCACATCATACGGAATCGTACTTTGTAACGACTACATTAGCTCACCCACTCCCCGATTCAGATGGAAGTGGGCAACCTTACCGGTTGGTGGCACTATTCCCACCTAACACGGAAACGGATCCCTCACAGCGAGGATCAAGGAACCACTCCACCAAACCCGTGAGGACTCTAGTATATAAAAACCTCACCCCTCAGGGGAGAAGGTAATGCATGATCTTTGCTCTCTAGCTCTCTAGTCCTCTATTATCATCTTCAAGCTCTCTACTACTAAGTGTTAACTTAGCCATCGAAGTGTCCCCGCCGGGTAAGCCACCCCGGGACTTCTGACTCATTTCTTGCAGGAACCTCAGTTCTCGCTGTTGCTGGCAACCAGATCGTATCCAGCAGGGAGCAGCCAGATTACGCCACATCATTTGGCGACGTCTGTGGGAAGTCGTTACTAAAAGCGTTTTATCTCCATTCCAAAACCATGACTCAGAATCAAATCCATGGCTTCCTCCAGCAACGCCAGACAACACAACGAAGCGAACGTCTCCGGGGGGCAACCTCAGTTCCCGTCTGTCTGCATAGGTCAGTTTACCATACCGCTCTCCATGGGTGGGACCCCAACACTGGCCGTGCCCCAACCAACTGTGCCCATGAACGCCCCACTTCCCCCTGTAGTGGGTGCGACTTCTGTTAAACCCTTTGTGGTTCCCCCTGGAGTCAGGCAAAACCCACTAAGTGACCTGGTACACTGTGTACGGGCTATTCAAGCCCAAATGCAGCAGGTCCAACAGTTCCAACATTACTAGCAGCAAGTTTTGCACCACCTCTACCAGCAGCAGTTTCCACCGCTGCAGCAGAACCAGCAGCCAACCCCGCCTCAGTGCCCGATCACACCAAGCAAGCCTTGTCATCAGAACAACCATCCTCCTTGCCAGGGAGAGACTTCCCAGGTCTTGTCTCACAGTAGAAGGGAAAGGCAAGTTGCTCCTCCCGCCTCGCAGCAAGTAAACAGGTCTGGAGATACTCGATCCACCAGAGCCAGTCCACCCCGACCCTCGCAACCTGAAGGTTCACTTGCAAGAAACTAGTTCGAGGTCCTAGCTACAGACTCCAGACAAGACTTTTATGTCCATAGTAGCTAGCGTCAATTGTCCAAATCACTTCCAGCCAAGACACCATCTGACAGCACGGAGGTCAGTAGCATTGCTGTGGAACCAGTCAAGCAGCAGCGAAGACAATGTGCCAAGGCACCTCGAGCAGTAGATCCAAGCCAGCTCGCAGGACCTAGCCGACCTGAGCAGCCTAAAGGTAAGAAGGAGGTAAGCTCAGGAATCACAAAAATCACTCCCCTCCTCTCTGTGCTCTCTCCTCTGTCCTCCGAGCTCCTATCCACTCTGATGCCGAAAGACTTCAGGGTCCCCCCCCTAGACAAGTATGATGGGTCTTTCGACCCCAGTGACCATGTAGACTCTTTCTAGTCCCATTTCCACCTCGTTGGGGTTAACGAAGCTTGCATGTGCGTCACCTTCTCCATGACCTTCAAAGGGGTAGCTCGCACGTGGTATAAAAACCTTATGCCCATGACAGTTAAAAGTTGGGTGCAACTCGTACAGTTGTTCACCTCGCACTTCATCACCAGCAAGAAGTGTCTGAGGTCACAAGAAAGCCTCCTCAACATAGTCCAAAGGGAGGGAGAGTCGATTCGAAGCTACATCAAACACTTCAATGACACCTGTTTGTTGATCCCGGACCTAGATCCCGCCGTAAGACATGCGGCAGCAAACAAGGGCATCACCCATAGGGAATTTAAGTGGCATGTGGTGGCAAACAAGCCTAAAGACATCACTGAATTCCTCAAGCTCGCCGATCAGTTCATCGGGACCGAAGAGGAGATGAACCAAAAGGACTGAAGCCCTAGCGGAGAAAAGAAAGAGAGAAGACAACAACTTGAACAATGGTGGCGGCAAAAGAAAGAAAAACAAGTCCCCAACCAGGGGAGGGAACAGGTTAGATTTTCATCCCCGAGCTCCCCCGGTTGAAAGAACAAACTTCACACCCCTCAACGCAAAGCGGGGAGAAATCCTCTTGGCGATTAAAGACGCCCCTTTTGCAAAGTGGCCACCCCAGTTAAAGGGAAACTCCGCCATAAGAAATAAAGATGTGCACTATCACTTCCATAGGGACCACGGTCATAGTACCAAAAGTTGTAAAACCCTCCTCGATGAGATAGAAGAGCTCATCCATCGCGAATACTTAAAAAATTTTGTACAAAAAAATAATAAGAACCAAGTAGATCGGTAGGGGGAGGAAAGGAGAGATGCTCCCGAGTCCAGCAGCCGGCACAATGAGCAACCACAAAGACAGTTTCCTAAGGAGAGACCGATCCACGAGATGATCAACACGATCACTGGCGGATCCATAGTCGCGGGCTACACCTCAGCTGCGGGGAAGTCCTCAGTTTGCGAACTGGAACACGAAGAGTAGAATCCGCCAAAGCGACCTAGGCCCAAAGACCCAATATTCTTCACAGAAGATGATGCACATGGGGTCCAATACCCCCATGATGATGCATTGGTTATAACGATGAGGGTCAACGACTTCGAGGTTAAGCGTATCCTAGTTGACTCCAGCAATTCAACAGACGTCCTATTCAAGGACGCGTTCGACAAACTCCAACTTCAGGAAGGTAACCTCAAGCCAACAAGCACTCCACTAGTAGGCTTTAGCGGAGAAGAAGTCAGGCCCCTAGGGCGAATCTCAGTGCCTGTGGAGGTCGGCACCTGGCCTAGTATCGCGAGGTTCGAGCACACCTTCTTGGTGGTCACAACTCCCTCCCTGTACAACGCTATTATAGGTCAGCCGATCACCCACACGCTTCACGCAGTGGTGTCCACCTACTACTTGGCTATGAAGTTCCCCATGGACTTCAGAGTTGGGGTAGTGCGAGGAGACCAGCTTGAGTCTCGGCAGTGCTATGTCACAACCCTCAAAGGGAAAGCCAAGCTGGCAAACGACATCAAGCTAGAGAGACCTATGAAGTATTTCGAGGAGCGAGCTACGCCAACCGAAGAGACAGTCCACATCCCGACCTCAACCGAAGATCCAGCCAGGACCCTCCAGATCGGAGCAATGATTGAGGAGCCTCTCCGCTCTCGATTGGATAGTTAGACAGAAGAAACACAACCTCGCCCAGGAGCGTTGGAGGATAGTCGATGAGGAGGTCGAGAAACTCCTCGCAGTCAATTTCATTAGCGAGGTCCATTACCCGAGTTGGGTGGCTAACCCCGTTCTGGTAAAAAAAGGTCAACTGTAAATGGCACATGTGCGTCGATTATACTGACCTGAATTGAGCTTGCCAGAAGGATTGTTTCCCACTCCCTAAGATCGATCGTCTAGTGGATGCAACCTCAGGGCACGAGTTGCTCAGTTTTCTAGACGCATACTTGGGTTATAATCAGATCAAGATGGACCCCACTGACAAAGAGAAAACAACATTCATAATCGAAATAGGATTGTATTGTTACAAGGTCATGCCCTTCGGTCTAAAAAATGCCAGGGCGACCTTCCAAAGACTTGTCAGCAAACTGTTTGAACCGTTGAATGCTATGTAGACGACATGGTCATCAAAACCCAATTTTCGAATTGTTTAATAAGTGGCTTGCAATGTGTTTTTGAAATTCTACGCAAGTATAGTATGAAATTGAACCCTAACAAATGTGTCTTTGGTGTCACTTCGGAAAAATTCCTAGGTTACATAGTTAACCAATGTGGCATCGAAGCGAACCCTAAAAAAATAAAGGCAATCCTGGACATGAAACCACCTTGCAAGTTGAAGGAGGTTTAGAGGCTGAATGGCCGTATGGCTGCTCTAAGCCGCTTAATGTCCAAGTCAGCAGATCGTTGCTTGGATTTTTTCAAGGCAATTAAGAGAAGTAAAGACCTTGAATGGACTAAAGAATGCCAGCTTGCCTTCGATGAGCTGAAGAAATACCTAGTTAGTATCCCGGTTCTGACCCAACCCGAAGAGGGTGATGTTTTAAAGTTGTACCTCTCCGCGAGCGATGAGGTGGTTAGCTCGGTACTAATAAAGGAAGTAGATCGGGTCCAACAACCTATCTACTATATGAGTAAAGTTTTGCAGAACGCCAAAACCAGGTACCCAGAGATTGAGAAGTTAGCATACGCACTGGTCACAACAGCTTGGAAGCTTCGTTCTTACTTCCAATCCCACATAGTCATCGTCCACACCAACAAACCTCTGAGGCAAGTCTTACTCAAGCCCGAGGTATCTGGCAGATTGACAAAGTGGGCCATCGAAATCAGCGAGTACGACCTCCGGTATGAGCCTCAGACGGCGATCAAGGTCCAAGCCTTGGCCGAGTTCTGAAATGCACCTTCAGCACCGCAACCCCTGAACTGATTGAGCTTGAGCATAGAGAGGAGGCTTCAACCAATGCGGCACCGGCCCCGGTTAGAGCAAGGCCAACCTGGGACGAGGTGCCCTGGATCGTCCATGTAGACAGCTCATCTAATTAGCAAGAAGTAGAGCCGGTGTCATTCTGCACGGGCCAAGCGAGGTGAAGCTGGAGTACGCAATTCGGTTCGAGTTCGTGGCATCTAATAATGAAGCGGAATACGAAGCACTATTAGCCGGGCTCACACTAGCGAACGAGGTACAAGGAAAACACATCGTCATCTGTAGTGACTCCCAGCTCATGGTCAACCAGGTCACCGGCGATTACGAAGCTCGTGACCCCACCATGGCTGCTTATTTAGCCAAAGTTAGAGAGGTTCTATGCAGCTTTCAGTCATACTTCATCAAGCAGATTCCAATGTTCGAGAACGCTGAGGCCGATGCCCTGTCCCGGTTAGCCAGCACGAGCAACAATACCATGAGGACCGTGTACATGGAGAACCTACCTCGGCCCAGCATTCTCGGGGAGGGGGGGGAGGGGGGCAGAAGAGGTTGCTCTTGTTACACAAATAGAGCCAAGCCAGATTGACCTACTCGCGAGCTACCTGCTTCATGGAACCCAACCTGCAAATCGCAACACGGCCAGAAGGGTAGAGCGACAAGCAGCCAAGTATCATAATAGACAAACGGATGTACCGAAAATCCTACATGCTCCCCTACTTGCGTTGCTTGCGACCTTCAGAGGCTGAGTTTGTTCTCCGCGACACTCATGAATGCCTGTGTGGCGGACACTTGGGGGGCAGGGCTCTCGTCCAGAAAACACTGCGACAAGGATATTACTGGCCCACGATGAAGTAAGACGCACTCGAGCTTGTCAAGAAATGCAATAAATGCCAGAGGCACACCAACCTGCTGCCGACCTGAAGTACCTCACTAGCCCATGGCCCTTCGCACAATGGGGAATCAACATTCTTGGACCATTCCCACCAGCAATAGGACAGAGGAAATTCCTGGTGGTAACAGTGAATTACTTTACAAAATGGGTAGAGGTGGAACCCCCAGCAACAATCACAGCTTGAACTATACAAAACTTCCTTTAGAAGAGCATAGTATGCCGCTTCGAATTGCCTCGAATGCTCATCTCTAACAATGGTAAGCAGTTTGAAGATATCAAGTTCCAAAACCGGTGTGTCGAGATGGGGATACAACAGAACTTCACTTTGGTAGCACACCCTCAGGCAAACGGGCAGGTGGAAGTCACAAACAGGGCTATACTCCGCGGACTAAAAGCTTGCTTAGCCCGAGCTAAGGGACTATGGGTAGACGAGCAACCCAGCGTACTATGGGCTTACCGAACAACTGTCAAGACCGCCATAGGTTAAACCCCCTTCAACCTCACCTATGGCACAGAAGCGGTAATCCTAGTTGAGATCGAGGTACCTACACTACGCCTGGAGGCATACGACGACAAAGATAATGGTAATGAGCTCCGTACCAACCTTGACCTGGTGGAAGAAGTACAAGACCTTGCATACATTCGGACTACAGCCTACCAGCAAAGAGTAGCTCGATACTATAACGCCCGGGTCAGGAAGCGGCACTTCTGTGTCGGCGACCTTGTCCTTTAGAAAGTTATGGTGCCTGAGCTTGGTGTAGGTAAGCTCGGACCAAACTGGAAAGGTTCCTACCGAGTTAAGTGGGTACTTGGGGAAGGTACGTACAAGCTCGAAACATTAGAAGGAAAGCAAGTACCTCAAGCGTGGAACATCGGCAATCTAAGGTGATACTACTTGTGATTACCAAACCAAAGAGCAAACTGCAAGCCACTCCTAGAAGTCCAAAGGCCGAGCTAACAAATGACCTCAGCATGGGCACCTAAGTCCTAGTCATCTCTTCGGCATGGGCGAGCTATGTCCTAGTCGCCTCTTCGGAATGGGCGAGCTAAGTCCTAGTCGCCTCTTTGGCATGGGTGAGCTAAGACCTAGTCGCTTCTTCGGCATGGGCGAGTTAAGTCCTATTCGCCTCTTCGGCATGGGCGAGCTAGGTCCCAGTCGCCTCTTCGGCATGGGCACCTAAGTCCCAGTCACCTCTTTAGCATGGGCGAGCTAAGACCCAGTCGCCTCTTCGGCATGGGTGAGCTAAGACCTAGTCGCCTCTTCGGCATAGGCATCTAAGACCTAGTCGTCTCTTTGGCATAGGCAAGTTACTTCTAATGCCTAAGGCATAGACAGCTCGGGTATAAACCCTACGATGTCTATACCACCTCGGCAGCAATCGCAGTTCGGGTCCATCGGGGACCCAACATTTAAATTAGCCCATACGCGAACAGATCGTGTACATACCCTACGATGTCGCTCACCAGGGTCGCCCCTACTAATAGCCCTAGCAGACAACTCGGGGTGATAAACACGAAAAAAATTCCGCTTCAGTTACCCTTACTCATTACCAAACTCGGTAACTCAACAGTTCAGGGTAACCCATACAGCTTGGGGTGACAAACACTTGGAAAAAAATTTGCTTTGGTTACCCTTACTCGTTACCAAGCTCGGTAACTCGATAGTTTGGGGTAACCCATACAGTTCGGAGTAACAAACATTTATACTTTGGTTCTCCTTACTTGTTGTCTAGCTCAGTAGATTGACAATTCGGGTAACCTATGCACTTGTTGCCCAAATCAGAAATTATCTACACTTAGAATATCTTTTACAAAGGATTACACAAAGGATTGGCATTTCATTCACAAAAAAAGTGCAGGTACAGAGATTTTGTTCTAACTCGAGCTCGACGGTTTCGGGTTGTACATTCAATACAAGAAAAGAAATCTCAAAGATCATGGTTGACTGACAGCTGGATCAGTCTCCATATGATCTTCCACGTTCTCCTAGTTCGAGGGGCACTCCTCCTGGACCTCGTCATCACTCCCTTCCTCTAACAAGCTGGGCTCTGCATTCGCTGCCTTTGCATTCTCGGGAGTAAGATCAGATGCGGAGACGACTTTGAGATTGAGGTCGGGGAAATTCTTTCTCATCAAGTACTTACACAATTTGAAGCCAAAGCGGTAGGAACTCGAACCATACTCAACTTGGAGGTTGTGGAACTCTGAAGATTGCTTGAAGTGTTCAACAGCCTGGCTTCGTGCCTCTTCAATAGCGGTCTCGAAGATCCGAGTTCACTCTTGAACCGTCACTTTGAGATCTTCAACTTCTCGTCGAAGCCTTGTTCTCTCCTCGATCAGTGCCGAGTTCTCCTTGGTCAACGCGGAGATCCGCTCCTGCTGTTTCTCCTTTTCCTCAGTTAAAGCCAGAATTAGCTCCTTCTGACTTCGAGCTCCCTTCTTGGCCCAGAGCACCTCGCCCCGAGCTTTATCGAGTTTGCGATGCAGTTTCTATGCCTCCTCTTTGGCTTCCTAAAGCTGCCTCAAATGAATCTGTGACTAACACATCAGAGCGTGAATGGAGGAGTTCACCTGGCAAGGAAAAACCGAGGTAAGTACATTTAAAAAAATTCACAAAGAAACAAAATGTGAAGTAAAAGCACCTACCACCATGCAGTGGCCGGCAGCCCGACCCCCAAACCGAGTCGTAGGCATATCAGCCCAATCCGCGACCTCCTCGGAGAAGATGGACTCCTCGCTCTTGCGAATCCCGAACTGGTGGGTCAGGATACTCCTTTTCGAAGGATCATATCGAGGTTTGGAAGTGCTCATCGGCTCGGGAGGCTGAGCAACTTTCGGCTCAGGCGCTGGGGTGCTCTCCGGTTCCTGCTGCCGAGCACTTCCCTCATCTTCATCCAGATCCACCACAGGAGGGTGAGGGTGGACCTCCTCCTGGAGAAGCTCATCGGAGATCGGCTTTGCGATGTGGACATCGGACGGGGCAGGGGTTGAAGGGCTGGCCTCCTAACGAGGCTTCTTCGCCCTCCTCTTCTTCCCCTTCTGCATACTTTTGAAAAGATTCCTGGCATCAACCTCTGGCATGGCGACTACAAAAAAGAAGGTTAGCCACGAACTAATTAGAACCTTAAGAAAGTAAAAAACCCAAGGCGCCCTACCAGGACTCAAGCCGGCCTGCACGAACTTATATTCGGCCAGGTAGTCCGCACAGATGAAGCCGAGCTCTGCCCAAGACTAGAGCGTCTCCCTTGTCTTCAGGTCCAATCTAACACCGGAATCCTGAATGGCTGCCCTCCAATGGGTTGGAAAAGGCCACCCCATAGGATTGTGGACCACGAAGTAATTCCGTTTCCAAGTTGGGACCCTATTGGGTAGTTCGTGCAAAAGCTTACAGCCCGAGCAAGGAGACAGGTAGTAGGTCCTCCTATGCTTGGGAAAAGCACAAGAAGAGTTTTTCTTGATTGACAAAATGGAAGAAAAAATCTTGAGGTTGAGGGGAAGACAGTACTCAGAAAAAAGAGAAATGGTCCCTACTACATTGCGGATAGAGTTCAAGTGTAACTGGTCTATGGTGATGTTAAAAAACTTCAGGACCTCTATAATCAAGGGATGCAAAGGTAGACGAAGACCAGCCGTGAGTTGCTCTTCAAAAATTACGATCTCATTGTGATCATGTTCCCAAGGAAAGTTACCTACAGGGAGACTGTAGGAGAGCTCTCTTGGGAGGTTGTATCGGTATACTAAGGCCTGGAGCCTGTCCAAGGTCATTGCTGAAGGGCCAAAGTTGTCCAGCACCCGACCTTGATGAGAAGTGGATGCTAGGCTACCCGAGGCCTCTCGCGCCTCCCGGGGTGACTGCACCCCGGGAGGGCCATGGACTGCCTCTGAGCCCGAAGTAGCCTCATCTTGGCTACCGACCTGGGCCGAGGTACCCCCCTCGGCCTCATCTAAGAGACTATCAAAACTAAAGGAAGACATTGACAACTGAACTGAACTAAAAAGAAAAGCTAAGGAAGACTCACCAAAGAAGGACGACTGAACTGGAAGAAAGTGGTGAACTAGAAAACCCGAGCTAAAGAAGCTAAGCGCGACCTCAGATCGAAGGCTAGTAAGCGTATGGTGAAGAAAATGAGTCTCGGCTCCCCCTATTTATAGCCATTGTACCGAAGAAGCAACGGTCAAGATCAAAGGCAATTTGATGGCTCCTAAGAAAACCGGCTGCATGACCCTCGAGATCGAAAAAAGTTTAGCGCGTTTTTTGGCATCCGTGGAATTTATAGATCGTGTGACGTTCGTGCGTAAATCGCATGCAACCTATCTGACAGAGCGGCCTGGACTTCAAGCCAAATCCACCTGTCACATCGTGAACTCCCCGCACCTGGTCAAGACCCTTAGCTCAAGGAGTGGGGGGCAATTGATGAAGGGAAATCTGGCCCGACCTCGTAACAGGGAGACACGTGGACATGACTCAACACAAGTGACAGGTTAGCATAAATCAGCTCGCTACAAGGCGACCTCGGGTGCCCTAGTACCCCGAATTAAAGTTACTTCGGGCTAAGATCATCCCAGTAATAGTTCACGACCAAGACAGTGGTACCAAGTCCGCTACAAATCGAGCTCGGACAGCTAGGCCCACCTCAAAAAGAATCCTCCTCGAGACTAGCCCACTTTAGTGCAAGATCACCTTGGTACTAAGGCACTTCAACATTCAGAGCAGGTCGGGTCTGAAGAACACGAGCTCAGGTAGCTCGCCATCATACAGCTTGGCACCTTACGAGTAGCTTGCTTCCGAGCAGCTTGGCACCTCACAAGCAGCTCACCACCAAGCAGTTCGCTACCAAGTAGCTCGCCACCATGTGGCAACCTTGAAGACCTCATCACCGTACCCCACATCCTATGAGATCGTACTTTGTAACGGCTACATTAGCTAACCCACTCCCCGATTCAGACGGAAGTGGGCAACCTTACCGGCTGGTGGCACTATTCCCACCTAACACGAAAACGGGTCCCATCACAGCAAGGATCCAGGAACCACTCCACCAAACCCGCGAGGACTCCGGTATATAAAGACCTCACCCCCTAGGGGTGAAGGTAATGTGTGATCTCTGCTCTCTAGCTCTCTAATCCTCTATTATTATCTTCAAGCTCTCTACTACTAAGTGCTAACTTAGCCATCGGAGTGTCCCCGCCGGGTAAGCCACCTCGGGATCTCTGACTCATTTCTTGCAGGAACCTCAGTTCTCGCTGTTGTTGGCAGCCAAATCGTATCCAGCAGGGAGCAGCCGGATTATGCCACATCAGTTGGGAGTGGATTAGCAGAATAGGTTGTGCCCTAGGGTTTAAAAGCTACAAAGAAGAGCCCTAAAATGGATGGTGGAGATTAGAAGGAGTGGATGGTGGAGATAACACAGATGGAGCAGCTAGGGTTAGCTAAGGAGGAAAAGAATGGGTTAAAAAGGCTCCCTAGGTTTTGCTAAGGAGAGGGGGGCATGGTAATACAGTAGGATGGGCACCAACTGGGTTTAGCAGATATGAAGTGCCCTCTTACGACCTTTCTCAGCTGGTCTTCACACCAACTTCCCAAAAACTGCACTTCAGCCATGAAAACTTCTCAGTTTTCTACATAATTTGCACAAAGACCCTCAGAGGTCACATAATTGATTTTAACTGGAAAAGGGTGCACTTTGACTCCTCTAAGGTCAAAAATACCCCTGAATTAGTGCCCTTAAGGCATCAAAATGCAGGGTTATCAGTGGGCCAATCCCTTAAATGGAAAAATAGCTTATTTACAATATGTAAAACCACTCGATACATTGTTGAACTGCAAATGAAGAAAACAAGGCAAAGTGAAATGCCAAAACAATGTCTTTCAATAAATCCAGTATCAATATCACAATTTGCAAGAAAAATTGGAATCTTGAACCTAGAAGGGAAAAAGATTGCAAGTGCTGAAAGAAAGGCCCATAAATTATGCAATGAGGAAGAGGAATTACTGAAACAAACAATTAGTCCATCTCTCCATCAAGTCACCAATGTTAACCAAGGCTTTTAAAATCAAATCAGATAATGAACCGGTTAGGGGTCTGGTTCTCGAGTCGAATGATCTGACTGCTTGAACTGAATAGGCAACCCGTTTTGACAAAAAAATAATAATAATAAAAGATGGTCAAACCGTTGAACGGTTTGAATGGTTTAACCACACAAATCAACGGTTTTTTGCTAAATAACGGTTATGGGGTAAAATAGAAGTTCCCAACTTTAATTGCTATTTATAAACAATGTTTTAAAACGGAGAGGTGTGACATGTAGCATTCCACTACCTAGAGGTGTGAGGCATAGTTCAAAATGCAAGATGCGTAAGTCATAAATTTAATTGACTATAATAATAAAATAAATAATAAATAATATTGGTAATAACAAATAATAAAAAATAATTAACAAATATTGAATAGTACTTCCAGAAAGTACTTTCAAGGAGTAGTTTTCATAAAATACTTCCAGAAAGTACTTTCATGAGCAATGATGGTGCGCGATCGAGTGCTCCCTACTGGCAGACAACTTGGGTGTCTAACTGAGTAGGTCGCCTAGCTGAAATGCAAAGAAAGAGATTAGAGTGACTGGGTTGCTTTACTTAGGGTGGGCACTTCGATGCTTAAATCAGTAGGTGCTTTACCTTCTGTGAGGCTTACGAAGCGCATCTGAGATATCCGGCCCATCTGGTTCGAAGGTGGTTTCATGCCTGGAGGTGGACTTCGCATAAGCGAGTAGTGCTTATCTAGTCACACCCGAAGCAAGCAGGGTGATACTCGGCTCTTTTGACGTGGCATCGTGATCTTGAGGAAGTCAGAGATGACAACCCGTTTAAGGAGGAGGTTGTCTGGTGCATTAGGAAGATCGTCATCTGGGCCCTAGTTAGGTTGGCAAGGTCTCAGGGGAGGTTGCCCCTAATGCCAAGGTCCTTAGCTTGGTCTTGATGAGGTAACCACCTAAGTCTTCGTTAGGTCGGCGAAGGTAGGTTGCCTCCTTTGCCAACCTAGTCCTATCGAGATCTTATGCCATCAGGTCGATAGAGAATGTAATTTATTTGATGACTTAAATGTGAGACTTAACGAGATGTAATTATATGTAGTTAACGGTACTCTTTTAATTATATTTTCTACCATTTCAATGGAAATGAACTAAATTCAAGAGGAGGGGTATTTTAGTAAAGAAAAATTCCATAAGCCAATACCTTATGTTATATATATATATATACTTGATGCCAAAAGGCATGATACCGGGAAAAAAAAACTTATAACCAATACCAACATCATAAAAGTGGTAATCAATTAGACGGGTTTCATCAAAATTGAAAAGGGGTTAATTGGTCAATTTTTTTTATATCACATATTTTTGGCATCATAGATATTTTCTACCATTATTTGTATCATCAGAAATGTTTACTTAATAGCCAAGGTTTAAAATTTCGATATGATACACCCAATATGGGGCGTATTGTATATTTGAAAAATATATACAGGATACACATGGTAATCGAACATTTCATTTTTTTTCATGCGTATCGGACCCGTATTGAGGGTGTATCAGTAGCATACCAACGAAAAAGATACGACTAAAACTTAAAAAAAATAAAGGGGGAAAACAAGCTTATTTTCCTCAAAATAAGCCTATTTCACCCCCAAATGACTCTAAAATTCCAAACTTCATTCCTAGAGTGCTAGATTTGCAAAAGTTTGCAAAAAACAAGTGTGAACCGTTATTTTTTTAAAGATTTTTCAAATTTTGAAAAAATATGGCAAAAATATGTAAATTTTTTTCAATTTTTAATGATATCTTGTGATTTTTTTCAGGAAATTTTAAATTTATGTTGATCCACATTTCTTACATTCAATATCACTTTTTTTTTGTGTTATCAGCAGATTTATGGAAATTTCATGAAGATATTTGGGGAAAATATAAATTAACAAAAAATTTGAAAATATAATTTTTCTCTGCCTATAAAGACTAAATATGTTTTAGATCTATAGATTTATCTATCATATCCACAAAGCAATTGAAATTTCTTCTTTAATATTTTTTTTATTTTTTATATTTTTAAAATTAAAATAATTAAGTATATTTTATCATTTGATCACAACAATTGAATATATTGTAATTCTGTGGATGATCTATCATATCCATACACTAATTGAAATCTATTTTTTAATAATTATTTGTTTTTATTTTTATATTTTTAGAATTAAAAAATAATTAATTAATTAATTATATTTTATTATTTGTTTGCAATGATTGGATATATTATAATTCTATTGATGACCTATCATATCCACAAAGCAATTGAAATTTCTTCTTTAATAACTATTTTTTGAATATATTATATCATGTTTATTTATTTTTTATAATTTTTGGAAATGAATAATAAATAATAATTATTAATTATATTTTCACATAGAAGTTGTGCCAATGCATGTTTTATGGTTGGATAGGAGAGTTGGGTTTTTTCTATCCCATAAAACATTAAAACTTAAGAATTATAATTATAAATTATATTTAAGTATAGGATTTTTTAATGAAATTATAATTAGCTACAATATATTTCTTCATAAAACCATTAAAAAATATTAATTTAATGTATATACACCTCATTGAGGTCTTATATTTAGTGTTGTTGATGTTTTTTATGATTTATTAAAGTATTTATAGTGTTTTCAAGCATATCTATGTGTATCCTAGTTTTTCTCCGATATTCATGCGTACCCAAGGTGTATCCCGATACGTCTCTTAAAATTGTCTTTCCAATACACTTGGTGTTTTCAATGCTTTGAACCTTCTTAATAACAACAAGTTAGAAATGGGGTAGGGGGAATTTTGAGATGATGGAATTGGGTTACTTGTTTTGTTGAGGCCTAGTTTGTTTTAATTTTGGGAAATTATTTATATGGGCAAATGTTTCTAAAAAACACTTATCCAAGTAAGCGTACTTACCATGTTCTTTTGTTTTACGTGTAGGAATGGCAATGGGGTGGGTTATAGGCAAGGCATCCCCCTTTCGTCCCTTGCTTGAAACCAATAGACTCTACCCTGTCCTTCGCCCCGTCCCTAATGGTAGGGCGGGGCACCCACTCCCCATCGGGGATAGGGAATTCTCGTATTTTTCCTGCCTCGAGGCAACCACCTAAAAATACACTTGTTTTTAGCTTATTTTTTCTTCATTCTTAAAACTAAATCAATTGAAGCTTCATTAACAAATTCTTTGTCCATTCTTGTCATTTATCTGTTATTTTTATATGCAGAATGTGAGATGCGAAGATTGTTTTTCAACAAATTTGCCAAAACACCACCACCATGACTTTGTTCTTGTACATATGGTAATGTTAAATTTAATGAATGTCGATCTCGTGATCTAGTAAGAGGTTGTTTAATATAACTCACATTTGCTACAATAGTATTGTAACTAGTAACCCTAGAAACAAATAAATCAAAGCCTTTGTTTTGTTGTCATGGCTCCACCTTGAATTAGATAAAGTGACTTTCTTTTTTTTCTGTGGGAGATCGGATCTGCTCCTCACAATAACCTCATAGGCACATTTCATCGTGAATTGGGAATATCTTTTGTATTTTTGTGTAATTGTTTACGGGAGATGTTCCCAATGCACAGTTGGATGTGCTTGTAAGGTCATTGTGAGGTGCCCTGTATGAAGAATATATCCCAATTCTTTTTGTGGGGCCATTGTAATATATCCAAGGCCATGCTTTTCTGTTTTAGCCCAATACGAAAAGGAACTTTGTTTGATAACAATCTAGGTCTCATACCCACAAACTCTTCCCCCATCCTTACCCAGTACCCATGGGGCCATGGTGTCACGGGGCTAATTGATGATGCCCCATGCAGTGCTCGATGGGGTCGAGAAAGCCTATAAATGCAAGTAACAACACACAAAAGGCAACAAGAAGGCACACAAATTAGACAAAAGGCAACTTGTATTGCATTAATCAGTGGTAAGCACAAGCACACAGTTCAGTGTCGAGAGGATCTCATGCTTAACCTTTACACGCTTATGACTCGCTCGACTACTTACCTCCCCTCAAAGAGTACATTAAGCTTTTGGGGAGTGACATAAGAAAACATCAAAAGAGTGGAAAATTATACTAAGTAATTACAATAACACCATTGGCAGTCCCCCCTCACAAGATACATACATAACCCACCCATGACACACATGATGACACCATGAAGGCATGCTGTAGGCACTCTGATGGCATGACGATAGGTGCTTGATGGCGCGGTGAAGGAGTCACTTGTGACAGTCTCCCCCACTCAATTCAATCTACGTCATCGGAGATCGGCTTCGACTGGTCCCTTAGAGTCACTGATGCGGAAGGAAGGTTCTTCTGTTGTTCCACGAACCGGCTATCGTCCAAGGCCGAGGTGTATATTTTGGTGGCATGGTTGGGTTGGCTTGTTCTGTTGGGGTTTCCTATGGCTAAGTCCTTTCCTGGCGGCTTCAAGGTATGTTGGTGGCTGATTCAGCTTGGCTATAGGGAAGGTTTGGGCCAGGTAAGGGTCAAAATGGTATTTTGGATTGTTAGGGTGTCGGTTCCCATGAATTTTTCCCCAAGGGTGACTCATAGGGCTACTACGTGATTCAGTCTGAGAGATGGTGCGAAAGTGGTTCCTAAATGGCTTGGGTGGCACTCGCTCTCATCGGTGGTTGTGGTAGTAGGTGTGGGCAAACTTGGACATAGCCTTGGGTCTTCTGCTTTGCTTGACGGTTGTCGATGCGCACGAACTTTGTTGCTGGAGTGGTGTAGATGGCTTGATGGCTTGATGGCTTACTGGTTCTTGTTGCTGTTGAGGTTGTGGGGAACTTCTCTGCTTCCTCCATGTTGGCATCGAACAAGGCTTCTTCATGAAAAAGTTGTAGTGCAGAAACTTGCTTCCCATGAACCCTAGTAGAAGTCATAACCGGTACCATGCAAGGGGAGTGCTCGTCCAAGATGCACAGAGAGTTGATATGAGGCATGAGTGTTGCTTCCGCCTGTGTCAAGAAGTCCATTCCCAAGACAACTTGGAAGTCATCCAGGGGTACCACTGATAGATTAGTCTTGCTTGTCCATGGCCCAACTTGGAGATCAACCCCATGAGCCATGCCTTCAATCGCCTTGGCCCTGGAGTTCACGGCTTTGAGCCACCCTGTCTCTTTTATAATGTTCAGATTGAGTCACTTAGCCTCGGCAACCGAAATGAAGTTGTGGGAGGCCCCTGTATCAATAAGGGCTTGAGTCGGCTTCCCGTTGAGGGGGATGTCTACATACTTCAGCCCCCTTTGGGCTTTCTTTGGCCTTCTATGATTGGCCTCTTCTTTCACCATGGCGTTGAAGAGTTGAAGGACGCCCACTCTTGGCGCTTGCACTAACTTTTCCTCATCACTTTGCTCGTCATCACTGAGCTTGGCGGCAAGGGAATTGATTTTCTTCTTGGTTGGGCAGTTGTGAACCAAGTGATTCCCCCCACAAAGGAAGCAAGAACGTGGGGGCCCAGCGGCTCTAGGTTTGTATTGGTGCTATGGGCCTTTATCTCCTAGTGGCTTCTTCCCATAGTCTTGTTTGGCTGGCTTGTTGAAGTTGGAGTTGTCGTACGGAGGGTGTGGATGACTTGCTGCCCCACTCAAATTTGGGGCACATGGGCTTTCTGGCTTAGGGGCTTCTTCATTTGACAAGCTCGTCTCATTGAATTGCTCCGCCACTGCCATTGCTGTGGCGATGTCCTGCACGTTGCGGTGTTGGAGCTCTAGTTCGGCCCATGGCTTTAGTCCATTCATGAAGTTGAACAGTAGATCCTTGTCAAACATGTCCGTGATCTCCAAGGTAAGTGATGAAAACTCTTTGACATAGTCGTGGAGTGAGTCCCCATGCTTGAGTGCTTTCAACTTCTTTCGTGTCAGGTACTCTACGTTCTTTGGGTAGAATTGCCGCTTTAGTTCTCACTTGAAATCAGCCCATGTCTTAATGGTGCACGTACCCCGTTCAATGTCTTGGCATCGCCTGCGCCACTATAGCATAGAAATGTCAGTCAAATACATGATTACTGTACGAATATGAGTTAGATCATCATCAATGCCAACGACAAGGAAATATTGTTCAATTTGCCACAAGAAGTTGTCAAGTTCTCTAGCATCTCGAGAGCTAGCATAAGGTGTGGGCTCTCGAATCTTCACACAAGTAGGGGCGAATATGAGTTAGGTCATCATCAATGCCAGCGGCAAGGAAATATTGTTCCATTTGCCACAAGAAGTTGTCAAGTTCTTTAGCATCTCAGGAGCCGGCATAAGGTGTGGGCTCTCGAATCTTCGCACAAGTAAGGGCCAATGTTGTGGAGGGGCTTGGAGTGCTAGCCACTAGTCTCTTGAGGAGCGTCATATCTCCTGTTAGTTCATCCAATTGTGTTTGGAGGTCAGTAGGAGCGACCATGGCTACTTTAATGGCCATCCATTCAGCTCTCATCTCATCAACCTAGTCTTGGATGTTGGGTTGAGATGAGCTCCCTTCTTGTCGTGATGTTGTTCCAAGGACTTCCTTGAGGGTGCCATTCAGGACGTCTTGGACCTCGTTCATAATGCCATTTAAACGGGCTTCTAGCTCCACTATGGAGCTCTCAATTGTTTCCAAGTTTAGGTGGATTTCTTCTACTCGATCACACATCTCCCTAACAATCACTTTGCAACGAATGATGCGTGTGTCAAAAGCAGCAAGCTTGTCAACTGACTTGTCGCGCTTGCTTGTTTTGGATGTGCGACCCTTCGGGGCCTTCTCTGTAATGGTTTCATCGCCTAGAGCCTCATTGGTCTCTCTAGCATGGGCAAGGCCATGCTAAATCTCGTCGATGAGTTCCTTGTTGTGTTTCATTGCGCCACCACTAGTGTTGCTATGCAAGGGTAACGTGCATTGAGGAGTAACCTGCTCTGATACCAATTGTCTCGGGGCTAATCGACGAGGCCCCGTGCGGTGCTCGATGGGGTCAAGAAAGCCTATAAATGCAAGCAACAACACACAAAAGGCAACAAGAAGGCACACGAATTAAACAAAAGGCAACTTGTATTGCATTAATCAGTGGTAAGCACAAACACACAGTTCAGTGTCGAGGGGATCTTGTGCTTAACCTTTACACGCTTATGACTCACTCGACTATCTACCTCCCCTCAAAAAGTATGTTAAGCTTTTGGGGGAGTGGCATAAGAAAACATCAAAAGAGTGGAAAATCATACTAAGTAATTACAATAACGCCATTGGCAATCCCCCTTTACAAGATATATACATAGCCCACCCATGACACACATGATGACACCATAAAGGCGCTGTAGGCACTTTAATGGCACGACAATAGGTGTTTGATAGCATGGTGAAGGAGTCACTTGTGACAATGGGGCATTGCTATTTTCTACATAGGGCAAGAGTTTGTGGGTAGGGGATTCGAGCTCATTTGGTAATGACTGCAGTTGATGAATTAAAAGGCTTATTGCTCTATCTTTTAGTTGCTAAAATATTTTTTATGGAAGTTTTTAGTTGTTAAAATAATTAAATAATAAAAAGCCCACAACTTCCTTAAAATCTTATTCCCACATCCCATGGATAAACTTTCCAGTTCAGCATATTCGGATATTAACAAACGGTCCCTAATTTCAAGTCCAAAAAATAAATAGCACTCGAAAACTAAAAACAAACGATCCTAATTTCATGTTTTAAAAAGGAAAAACGGAATGTCAACCCAGCCAGAGATACAAATCCAACCCGAAAAAGAGTTGGATTACGGGTGGGGGCTTAACAAATTGGATTAGCCTCAATCCCATCTAACCCGGCCCAGTTTTTGAGATAAAAGTTACCTCTAGCTGTGAGAATTTTGATAGAAAATCGATTGGAGGCATAAATAATTTGGGTAAAAGACAAAAACCTCCTTTGAAGTTTTTTGACAATCATAAAAATTTCTCTTATAGTTTTATTTTAATAAATACTTCTCCAGAACTTGAAAAATTTAACAAAAACCTTCCTTTCTCACTGTCCTATACCAAAAACCTTAAATTGATGCACCAGTTTTTTTTCCAAATACTCATTCTACTTTTTTATAAATTATTTTACATACAAAATTACTGAAATAACCCTATTTTAACTCAATAAAAACCTCTTTTAATGATTATTTCAGTAATTTTACATATAAAATTACTGAAATATGTTTTTTTGTTGAGTTAAAATGAGATTATTTCAGTAATTTTGTATGTAAAATAATTTATATAAGGGTAGAATGGATATTTGGAAAAAGCTGGTGCATCAATCTAATGTTTTCGTCTGACGAAAAGGAGGTTTTTATTAAAATAAAATTATAAGGGAGGTTTTTATGATGGTTAAAAATTTCAGGAAAAGATTTTGTATTTTACTCAAATAATTTTTATCATTATTTCCATAGATTAATAAAACCTCTTAAAAACAAAAAAGACACTAAAATAGAAGCCTATACACAGTACTTCCCACAAGTCTACACACAATAGATGTTTCCGGTTTCTTGAATCCCGATGTGGGGTTGTAGTATTGTGCGTAGAGTCTTTACGGGTAGCAGATCCGAGCTCATGCGAAGAGAGGCAAGGAATTTTCCTCATTTTGTTTGTGGTATACTTGGATCCAAAGATTCTAATCCAACGGCCAAATAGTTAGGTCTACATTTACCTCCGTATATTATTAGCAGAGAAAAAGAACGCTCCATTTTTTCCCCTCTTTTTCAAAAACCTGCTCTCTTCGCGCAGAACGCACAAAACCTAGAAAATAGAAACTCTTCTCGAGGTTCAACACTGAACAATGGCGTTGTTTCCTTAAGGCTAATAGCCAACTCCTTTATTCTCTTCCATATACTTTTCTGCTGCTCGCTGCAGTCCTTGATCAACTCGCATTTCTGCAAGTGGCCTCTTTGCTCGTGTTATGGAGAGGAGAAGATCCGATGGAGGTGTCGTTTCCTCCGAGTTCGTCAATGGTGAAAGCCCTCTACGCTCTGCCACACCGACGCTGCAGCCAAACTACAACAGCAAGGATGTCCAGGTGCTACTTTCCCCCCTTTTTTGCTTCATTGCTTAGGTATATCTGCGGACATATACTTACGAAACTGAAACCTTTAGCTTCAAGGATCGGTTTACCTAAGGGATCAACTTAAGTTATTTGACCATTGCAAGTTTCTGATTTTTGATGCTCTACAACATAGTCGATAGCAATCATCTGAATCAAGGAAACGGGTAATTGGCGGCTTCCACGGTTTTGAAGATTTATCTGTTTGCTTGTTCACCTCTCCTAAAATAAGAAGTAATGGTAACGGAGTTCATCATATTCTGAATTGGCAGTACAATTCAAGGAAAATCAATAGAAATTACCGAGCAATTTCACCCATTATTATAGCTTTTTATTATGTGGGAGTTAATCTGGCTAGGAATACGATATGATATGCCCCTGCTGCGAGTTTGCAACAACTTATAGCCATAGTTGTTTTCTTTTTTAAAAACGTCGAGGTATATATATTTACAAAGTCTGTTTTGCATGATGGATGATATGAGGATGATACAAAGACTAGCTAGGTGTTTGTCAACTTTTGCCCTGTTCCATGCATATCTTGATTATAACAGTCATTTCTCAAGTCCGAGTTGATGGGATAATGATACTTGAGTGAGGATGACTTTTTAGAGACCTGACATTGCCGACTATATTAACTAGACACTGAACCATGCCTACACTTCTAGATGCCAGAAACAAAGTGCCATTAGATTTTTCAAAGTGCATGACCACTTTTCTATAACTTATAGAACTTTAAAGCACTTGGTTCTCATTTTCATTATACAACATTAATCCTGGATTGTGGATCCACAATGGTTTTGCCTTAGAAGGTGAATGCACTTGGTTCTCATTACCAAATAATCAACCATCATGGATTAAGAATTGAAATTTGGGTCCAGGATTATGGCATTGAATGCATTTTTCCATTCTATGTTCTTTGATTCCTTGCATCATTATTTCACTCCATGAGGAGTCTAAAGGTAACCATCTATTACAGACTATGCATTTGACTAAAAAGATAAAAATAATGATGAAGGTGGCAAATGTGGATAAGCAAGACGCAATCCACAATCATCTTCACCCTATACCGACATAGTGGAGAATTTGGAAAGTTTTAACTAATCTATTGATTAGAATATGGCTCTTAAGTTGCTACGTAACAAGTTTTAGTTGATTAATATCCATCCTAGGCCAGTATTGTCCAACATGGACCTGAAAAATACTGGCTATATTTAGTGTTTTAAAAGGCACACCTGACAAGAGATTTCTTTAAAAATAAAAAGTATAAGCTTATCAAAAAGGCACTGTGGCCCCAACAACAACTGAAACTACAAAAAGAATAATAATGCCCCACCTAACAAGCAATTACAATTAAAACCCAACACCACAGCCCCAAAATGCTTAAAATTGTCAGATTCAATCAACACTCCAGCAAAATAAAACTAATCTTTTAATCATCACATAACATCCATCTCATAGTGCCCACCTAACCAAAAAATGTGCCTTTTTGGTTATTTATTTGTACATTCTTATTTGTTTCATACCTTTATGATGGTTTAATAGCTTTTATATTACCTTTTATTAATGCCTGTGCACTAGTAAACTAGTAATGGTCTATTAATTTTTAAAAGAAACAAAACACATTGGCGTTTTGAATTCACATTTTTTACCAATTGGATCTTAAATAGCAAAATTTTTGCTAAAGAAGCAATATTAATGCACCTAATCTATGGCCCCTAATTCTAAATAGAATGAACTGCAGCCAAAACCATAAAACCAACCCTCTTATATATATGAGCAAAGAAAAGGGTTAGTGTCACTGTCTTTGATCCCCTTCCCCCGTGGCCTTGAAGAGATATCAATGTAAAGGCCGCAATCTCATGGGATTGGGAATGCAAGATATCTGGTGTCTAATGTCACACTAGGTACTTGAAGTAGTACAACTACGAGATAAACAAACACATTCAGAGTTTAGCATGTTTGAATTGTTGAGTATTCAAAGTAGAATGCAGGGCATTTCACTTTTACTTTGAATTTGTTTGTTATGTTTGTGTATTTGGATTTGAGCTAATAAACTTTTTGAAGTTCAAATTTCCATATTTTATGTTTTAATTTTTTGTTAATTTTTTTCCCCCCCATAGATGTAAGGCTTGCTTTGTCAAGGAACATGCGTCACCTTGTGCCTTAGGTGCTAGAGGGCCCTTGTGCTTTTCTTTTGCTTCTCACTTTTGATGCACTGCTTATCTTTCAATTATCTTTAGATGGGTGCCTCTCTAGTCAGGCAAAATGATGTTGAACCTGAGTTTTGGAATAAATGCTCTATATTTATATGTATTTTATACACTGATGCCTTTCCTTTTCTGTAGTAGAAATTAAATCAGCTCTAACCTCTTGGTTTCTGCTTGGCATGAATATCTCAATGATGCAATATTTAATGATTTGTCTGGCATCTTATGATCTTTTTTACATCTTGATGTAAGATACTCATAATAGGGGCTGGATTCTCTCCTCCATTTTCAATTAATAACTCATCTTTTCTCTGAATGCTTATGCTGTTGAGAAAATTTCTATTGCCTGGATTTTGTCTTAGATATTTTTTTTGTCATTTCATCACTATAGGTATTTGATATTTCTGTTTAGTTTTGCTGAGTAAGCAGCATCTATTTTATCTGGTTCCATGAAATTTATGTCCACTTCACCCTCTCCCTTGTAAAAACAGAGGGTTGAGAAATGCCTAGAATATGGGTTTTCAAGAAACATTTGCAATTTTTTAATTGTTACCATACAATCTTTCCAAGAAGTAATGCCTGATGAAGCTTATTTATCAATTTTTTACTCACTAGAGTGTTCATAGTTTTATTTTCAACCTTTTTAATTTCATTTGCAAGGATTAGATTTATTAGATTATTGCATAGTTCCATTGAAAAGATGGTAGGTGGTACAGGTGGATGGGATGTTGTATCATCTCTTCCTCGTGGAGCTTTTTTTTTTTGAAGATGACCAAATCTTAGATATCCTCCAGTTGGAAATGAGTGCATGAAAGAAGAGAAAGTTCCTTGCTAGGAATTAATCTATTTGTGGAAGATTGCAACATTCTATTTAGGTATTGTTTTTATTTTAATATAGGAGAGGGTGGGCCTTGGTGCAACTGTTGGGTTGCTCCATTGTGACCTGGGTGACCAGGGTTCAAATCTTGGAAATAGCCTCTCTGTATTCACAGTGGTAAGGCTGTGTACATCTGTCTCTCTGTATGTGCAGGAGCCTCATGCACTGGGCTGCCTTTTTATATTTTAATATAGGGTGGATAAATAGTTCTAGGGACATCTTTCAGGTGGGGATCTTGAGGCAGTTTTATTTTTGGAACTGATGTTTGAAAAAGATTTGCTAAGAGGTTGGTTGGGGGGATGCGGAAAAACTCATCTTTTGAACTGGGCATAATTTGTAAATCAGAGAGGGGAGGGGGATCTTGAGGCAGTTTTATTTTTGGAACTGGTGTTTGAAAAAGATTTGCTAAGAGGTTGGTTGGGGGGGGATGTGGAAAAACTCATCTTTTGAACTGGGCATAATTTGTATATCAGAAAAGGGGGGATCAACAATGCTAATCTTAGTGTTTGGAAACTTGAAAACCTCTTTCTTACTAAATGCCTTTTAAATTTCTAAATAACCCAAAAGTCTTTGGTTATGATCTCATCATGGTGTTACACTTGAGAGTTGCTTATTGGAAGAAAGCATGTGAATATGTGATTGGTGAGGGAAGTTCCAGAAATTGGAAGAACAAGATTATATTTTGATGGATGCTATTTAAGTAATCCAAGGGCTTTTGATATAGGAGTAACTTTAAAGATGATGGGGAGAATATCCTAATCAGCTTTTTGGGCCCAGCAGGTGAAGGGATCTTCCTCATAATTGGCCTTTTTTTCAGGTTGCCATGGGTATAGTAATAGTAGTAGTAGGAGACTGCCAAATGGTGGTAACTGGTAAAATTGGATGCCTTAAGATTCAGGTGGTCCTTGGGCACTAAATTTTCTACCTAGAGAAGGAAAAAAAGTTCTTTTAACCAGCTTGAACTGTTTATTCAGGAAAGCTAAATAAAACAGCAGATTCTTTGGCTAGGGCTAGGATTCCAAGGGATAGTCTTGTTTGGAGGGCACCATGCCCTGGAACTAATATTGCTTATTTAGGTATGCATGGTAAGCCTAAGGCTGTTTTATATGCTATTCTCTTTACCTACCGGGGTATAGGTGTTACTCATTCTTTTACATCAATAAACTCATTCCACTTGTTGGTGATATAACTCGTGAGTCATCCTTAGTAAGTGTAATCTTGCTGTTATGCTTCATGCAAAAAGGTGTGATTGTATCTGCCTCTTGTTCTTTTGATAACTGAAGCATTGCTTTGTCTGGGTAACATAGATTTCATGTCCTCTGGAGTGACCCATAAGAAGTCTGGGTTTCATAAACCTGTTAAATTCTGGACTGGTTTATGGTGTGACAGAACTCCCATTAAAGACCTCTTTCCTTGTCCTTTTGGGCCAGTTGTCTAAAGGATAAGGTGAATTCTGATTTCATGGTCTCTCCTAGTCTACTTGCCTCTCATCTGGAATTTTTACTTTCCAGAAAGGCAAAGGGTATAAAGCCTGTCCAGACTGCAAACTCTATGTGAAATATCTCATCCAAGAATGCAATTGGGTTGGTTTCTTGCTGAGGCAGGGCCAAGGGGTCTTTGTGGATGTTTAGCTTTGAGATTTTGCTACTCCTATGCAATTTTTTGGGGCCTCTTTATTCTTTCAACAATTATCTTATTCTCCCTCAACTCCTTCTAGCTGAATTTTTTTCCCTTTCATCCGCCCCAAAGAACAAATGCAAGGGTGTTTCTGTCCCATTCTTTCATCATGGAGATTGGTAAGTTAGTTCACTCAAAATTTCTATGTTGAATTTATGTTTAAGCAAGTAAAGGTTGCTTCTTTTGTATCCTTCAACAAAAGTGGCGATTATCTATGGTCTACCCACATCTAACTTTTCAGTTTTTTTTTTTATGCAATTTACTTTAATCTTTCTCTTGTCGAGTGTTATACTACTTCTTGAAATGTTCTGTATATATATTTTTTCTAACTGTGTTTTTTTATTTCAGGAAGCATTGAAATACTTGGCATCAATTGATCTTATTGAATTGTGCAATGAAGCAAAAATTGAGCGCTGTCGAGCAACTAGAGACTTGGGGAGATGTGGGCGCTATGTGCATCATGTGTTAAATTCATGTAGGCATGCCTCACTGTGTGCTGAATGTAGTCAGCGGTGTGATCTATGCCCAATTTGTAGAATTCCAATACCAAAGACTGGAAACAAAATCAGTCATCGTCTTTACTATGAATGCATGGAGGCTGGTCTTATCTCAAAAAAATATGATGACAGATTTCAAGAGAAAGAAGATGGGGAGAAGCAGTTGACAGCTGACATCCAACGGCTTTATTGCCTGTTTGATGTTGCCATGGAGAACAACTTGGTTTCTTTGATCTGCCACTGTATCCTTCTTTTTGCTTTCTTTTGTAGATAGGTATGGTCTCATTATTTGACCAAGAGAATAGTTGAGCTTGAATTGGTCAACATCCATTGGCCAAGGGCTTTAGTTGGCTGAGGGAATAATGCTCCATTTTTTATGTATTTAAATCTTGAGCCAGGCCTACCTGTTCTTTTTGGGTGCATAGTTACAAATATCTTGTATAGTGGCACATCTTCTTTGATCAGCCACTGTATCATTCTTTTTGCCTTCTTTTGTAGATAGTCATGGTCTCATCATTTGACCAAGAGAATAGTCGAGGTCGAATTGGTCAACATCCATTGGCCAAAGGCTGCTGGTTAATAACAGTGTTGGCTAAGGTGCTTTATTTCCTTTAGTTGGCTGAGGGAATATTGCTCCATTTTTTATGTATGCAAATCTTAAGCCGGGCCTGCCTGGAATCTTCTTTTTGGGTGCACAGTTATAAATATCTTGTACAAGTTGACAATGTTTCTTTTAATTTCTTTTGGTTTTCTATTCATGTAGGGATTTCTCTAGAAAACTAGTGAAAAGAAACCGCATGGAAAAAACTGAAAGTTGATAAAGTTTTTGTATTTTTCTTTTGGTAAACATTAGTATTTAGCATCCTTGGAAATGCTTTTTACAAGTGCAGTTGCTGCAGTTCTTTTTTTTTTTTGTTGAAAAGTATTATCTTCTGTGACCATTGAGAAGTGTAATATTGTAATCATTTATATTTTTCACAAAAGTCTGAAATAAATGAAACAAGGCATCTGAGGTACTGGAGCATTGTGAATGGCTTCTGTTTGTCTGTTTCTTGACAAAATTCATCAGATGTTACAGATGTCTGTATGGATGAAAGTGCTGTGTCTAGTAACCCCGTGGTTGCTTTTCTGCTGGATGAAGTAGTTGTTAAAGATTGGTGCAGGCGGACATTCGACAATATCATTTCAGATCTTGGGGGAATATGTATCCTTGTGTTTCATTTAATTTTACATATGAATCAAGTTACTTTTGGTTTGTTTTTTCTTTTCGTAAAAGCCAGAGGCCTATTCTGCGTTCAGGTCCTTAAACACATTTTTAACAGATACTCTTGAAGTAGAAGGGATGAGAACAAGACTGGGTTTACTACTAAGGTTTTCAGGGCATCTCTCTGGTATCTCCACTGTGCTTGAGGTTTTGGAATCATCTTTTAGGGGAACTCTTTCTGCACAGCTTAATGACTTGCACCACCTTCAAGAGAATGTATTAAAAGCAAAGCAGGTTTGATTACTCTAAACCCTTGAAACATTTATTATTGAGTTGATGAGTCATTAGGTATGTATATTTGACTGTTTGAACTATTACTGGAACTTGTGAGTTGGGATTCGGAATTGAAAGAACTTGTGTGCCTGATAAGGTGATGTGTTATTATCTGTATTATGTCATTATTGTTAACTTTTGTAATACCAAATTACATTACACATTTCAGTTTTTTGATGCTAATTTGGTTGGTGCTTTTGTATTGCATGTATGAGGGGACCACATGTTGATAGTTATATTTGTGTTTTAAGTTGTATGACATCTGCTTTATTTTTTTTCCTTTCTATATTGTGGGTCAGTTGGACTCAGACATGCTTCTATTGTCTTGTATCAAATTTCATTTTCATATGATATGGCTTTTTTTATTTCCATGCATTTATTATATTTTTATTTTTACCATCACATCATATTGATATCATATTTTATTTTATGAGTTTGATTGTGCTTAGGAGATCTAAGAGATGCTTACAGTGATAAAAAATCTACTGTCTCAGCATATAATTGATTATCTTCCCATTATATACATTTTCTTGTCTTCTCAGCATTTGGAGATCATGATTTGGTGTATAAAACATCAGTTTCTTGAGAGCGTTAAGTCGCGTTATTCTAATTTCACTTCATGGTGCACTCACGTTCGTGAAAGGAAGTCAGCTGCAATCAGGCGTGCATGGCCTGACTTGATTAATAGTTCTCAAGAGTCTGCCCAGCAAGATGGGTCCACCCTCTTCATTGAAGATGCAATATCAAACCTTGAGATAGAACAAGGTTATGGGCAAGCCATGGGAGATGGACTAGAAGTTACATCCTTGCAGAAGGATGTAAGTTCATTGTCAATCTTCAGGTCTAGGATGGGAGCTGTGGGATGCTATCCATTTGAAAATTTGCGGGCTGCTACTGACATATTGTTTTTATATGGAAGTTCTGATATGGTAGTTGCAAAACGTGCAATTGTATCCTTTATCTGTATAAATGCTTCTGCTCATGGTTCTAATTCCAATTACATACGATTTCTTTCCCTTGTTCCCCTTAATTTATGGCAGTTCTTGTATTACTTGTTTGATCGGCATTGGACAATGCCTGATGAAAAGTGGAGATATGTTATAGATGATTTTGCTGCTACATTTGGTATAACCAGGCACTCTCTACTAGAATCGTTAACATTCTATCTTCTGGATGATCATACAGATGAGGCATTGCAGGTAAGTTATGGATAATTTCTTCATATTTTCTTTCAGATCTAAATCCTAGATCTGGTTTTTATCAGGGTACTAAGATGATATTACATATATTCATTGTATTTTTATTATATTATGGTTCATCCCATTTACTACCTTCAAATTGATGCATATGCATTTCATTCAACAGCTATGCCTGTTCAACTCAACTCAGATCAAAGTAAAAAAGCCTAATTTAAGTCTTAACTGGCTGGGATCTACTACAAGAACCCTGGTTTTGCGTGGGCAATATCCTCAAATAATAACTCTGCTTGTTATATGAAATAAAATTTCCCTAAGGCTTTTGGTTCTGTATCCATTCTATCCAAAATTGATTGTCCTTCCTACTATCTTGGAGATGAAATTTATAGATTGTTATGGAGTGTCAAGTCTGAATTTTATTCTCGATTTATTTTACTCTTCTAATTGTTTTTTCTTCTTTTTTCTTTTTAGGAAGCTTGTCGTCTTCTTCCAGAAATTGCAAGCCCTGTAACACATCCAAAGATCTCCCAAGTTTTGCTAGAAAGGCAAAATCCTGAAGCAGCTCTGATGGTTTTACGGTGGTCTGGGCGTGATGGGCTGTCTGGTTATGCTAATACTGAGCATGGTGAACCGCAACCGGTCACCCTTCGTGAGGCTGTGACAGCAGTTCGGGTGAGAGTTGAGTGTGGACTGTTGACTGAATCCTTTATGTACCAGAGGACACATTGCATGAAGGTGAAGGAAGATAATTTGAAGCACGGATCTTCCCGGGCCCTATCAGATGGATTAAATGGTCAATATGTGAGTTGGGTGGACCAGATGGAAGCTTTGGTCACAGAAATTTGTTGTCTATGCATTCGACGAAACCTAGTTGATCGAATGATAGAATTACCTTGGAATTCTGATGAGGAGAAGTATCTCCACAAATGTCTCTTAGACTATGCCACTGAAGATCCTTCAACCACAATTGGAAGTCTACTTGTTGTGTTTTATCTTCAGGTATCCATTCAGGTCTATACATTTAATTTGGGACTGAGAAAAAAATTTCATTTATGGCCCATAACATTGTGCACATTAACATCCAAAATACTGTATCGTAGAGGTAACTGGAGGTTGTATGTTTGCTTTTAGAGGTAACTGAACTTGTTCTCTGTTTAAGACATGATGCTTATACTCGGTTACTTTTTTTGGTTTCTTTACGGTGTGCATTACATCTAATTGTTTGATGGTTTAGATGGGATTGTGCTAGTAAAGTTGATTTTTTATTGGAACTTTGATGACAAATTTTGGACTGTTTTACTGAATGGGAGTACACTGATTGTCCTGTTAGCTGTTACGTATTGTTCAGTTTGTTTAATCCTTAAATCTAAAATAAGTTAGAAGTTGGGGAAGGGTTATGTTATAAGGAAATAAGTTTGGCAATATGGAGTTTGGTAAGTTTCCCTAAATGAACTAGGGTCTTTTGGCTACAAATTCAAAATGGATGCTTTTTTATGTAAAATCTTTATATTAAAAAATTGAAAGTATTAATGAGAAGCACGAGAACGGGGTTTGAGTCTTAGAGCAGCCACTTTGTGCTAATTAGGCCTGTATTCAGTCCACCCTGCCCAAGACCCTGGATAGCTTTGGACCATCATTAAGTAATGACTTTTTATATTGTTGGCTATTTCCATTTTCCAATTGGTTAAAACTCCATACAAAGTTGGATATTAGGTTGATATGGTCTGTGGAGCTAAACAAGTGGCCAATCCTGTGGGTCCCTTATCTGATGGATGGTCTTGATGTGCCATATGCAGCACAAACAGATAAGCTTTTGTAGGAAGCTCTTTGGTCTTTACTTGATCCAATTAGGATTTGGGAACATTTATCTATAATGTTGGCTGGTAATAAGAGACTTTGTTTATTTTTTTTTTTTTCTGTGACATTGAGTGCCTATTGCATAGAACATATTTATTATCTGCTAAAGTATACGAAAATCCAAGTTCTTATTTTCATTTTCCAGTCTTGATACAGTGGCATTTGATTTGAGGGTAGTAGTATAGCTTGGCTGCAGCCAACAAGCAATCTTTTATGTGTATGGTGTTAATAAGGACCTACTGAACTCTCATATATACTTTTTTTTTCCTTATTTTGGTTCCATAGTCTATTGTGTGAAAAGTAAAACTACACATATCTTTTGTTTCGTAACCAATATTGGAATAATTGTTGTTCTGAAACCATAATATGGTGATCTTGAAGTGTGTGCAACAGAAGAGAAGAATTTTAAATGTGGTATGATGGGAGGAATATATTGATCAAAAATATTATGGGAGGAAAAGATTAGTCTCCCTCTCCTAGCGACCACTATAAATAGGGGTGTTATATTATGTGTAGAATGTCTAATCTTCCCATATGTAACTTGGGTTTTTCTCTCTCCTCTCCCTACTCCTTCCTTTAGATTCTCTGTCCTCTTGGATATGTGGTTTTTTTCTCTTTTATGTCCTTTTTTTTGAGAAAATATAATGCATGGTAATTTCATTAAAGATGAGCCACATATCCTACAAAGTGATGAGATGGTGATGTGGATTTGCAGCAATGAAAAGAAAAAACTTAGATGGCTGACAAGAGAGATGGAACTATCTTTCAACTGGATAAAGCGTTGTGCTAATTCTGTAGCTGATGCTTTAGCCAGACAAAGGGTGGGAAGAAAAACTTTTTCTGGGCACAATTGTAAGTCAGAAACTTGGGGTGGGGAGAGATAAGAGTTTTTATCTCTCATTTTCTTTTTACCTTGTACAGTCTGTACTGATCTGCCATGTACTATTAGCATATTTCCACATATCCTCTTCTTTATCATTCCGTTAGATTCTCTCTCTTTTATGTCCTTTCTTTCTCTTAGTTTTCTAATGAAGTCCAATTTTTCTGTTTCTCACCCCTTTCTATTATCTGGATTCTCTTCTCTATCCCTATTCTCTCTCTCTCTCTCTCTCTCTCTCTCTCTTTCCTTTCCTTTCCCTCTCCAACTTTTTTTCTAATGAACTCCAATTTTTATGCCCCTCTCCTTTAGATTCTCTTTCCTTGTTGTGTGGCTTCTCTCTTATTTATTTTATTTTACATATAAAAATAAAAAATTATACATATAAAAAATAAACAATTATACATATAAAAAATTAAAAACATTACATATAGAAATAAAGTTAAGCTTCATTGGGCTTGAGCTCGGCTTGAAGCTCTAGATCTGAATTGAGCTTTTTGCAAGCCAAGCTCATATAACTCGTGAAAAGCTCGGGATGTGCCCACTCCTAACTTTTAGTGCAAAAGTTGCTTCCATTTTTTGGAGCAAGCCTTGTCCTTATTTTAAATGCCAACATGTCAGGAAAAAAAAACAAATTTATATTCATTTTCAGTTTAAAGACGTATTCTTACCAAGCACCTGCAAAACTGGAGTACAAATTTGCCTCGGTTCTACATTTGCATTCTCACCAAATGCAGCTTAAAGGATAAAATAGATACATGTATTTTTCAAGTTCAAATAGAAAACTATTCTTTCATGTGTTGGCAAATTTTGCCTTCTTGTGCCAAATCATTGGTGATTGCTCTTATATTTGTGTGCCTCCCATAAGTCTTCATCACCTTTCATTGTACCAAATATCATCCTAAATCTCCATTTAAAACCGTAATTTCCAGAATCTTGGCAGTTTCTCACTTTCTCTCATGAAGGAAAAATATTGGCCTTCTATGGAAAACCTACTTAAAAGGTTTTCGAATTAAATCACCCCATAATATTCTAAATCTATCTACAAAGTTTAATTAGAAAATTATATCCTAGGCTTTGTTTTCTTTTTTTTTTCTATATTTTTATCTTCCCTAGGTGAATCTGTCCTTAACCCTGTTTTTAGTCCTATAGTTATCCCTAACTCTATTCTAGCCAATAAAGACTTTCTTAGGTTCACTCTTGGCCTCTTGGGTTATGGTCATCCTACATTAATTGGGTATCAGAGTTGTTTGTCCTACATCAATGGATATCGGTGTTATTATTCCTACATCAATATGATACCAGAGCAGGTGATCCCACATAACTCCTTTTTCCTGTAATTAAATTACCGTCGATCTATTTCTGTTAAAAAATATTTCTGTATTACCTTGAAAATCTGACAAGCATTTAAGTTTAATAGGACTTGGAGTTTTAACTTATTTTGACATCTTGCATCAATGTCTATTACAAAAATTTGTCTCCAATGTGGCAATGTCCATGCTTTTTTTTTTCTCTATTTTTTTTAGTCAGATCATACATCCTTCTTTGCATGTTGAACTTTAGCCTGGGAAAACTTAGAAGCTGTATTATCTTATACCTTTTACTTTGAACCTTCTTCTTTTTTCCCTTTAATTTTAGTGTGATGTTTTACAATTTGCAGAAAATGAATTGAGCGCTTACCATAGAAATCTGTTTTTATTTATTTTTCCAGCGTTATCGATACATTGAGGCATGTCAAGTTGATCATAAACTTCAGACTTTGGAGCAAGATTTCACCTCAAAGACACCTATCAGTGATCTGGCTGCATCCAGAATTAAATCAATCAGTCACTGGAGAACAGGATTGGTGGTAAGTGATTTATGACTTCTTTGCTTATTTACTTGAGAGTTTGAGATTTGAGTGTTAGTGTCATGCCATTGAATATCCAAATGAGAGTTTGGTGAAGGGTTGGTAGGTGGATGGAGATTTTTTCTTTCTTATTTCGGGTGATTTCTGGTCACATTCCAAGAATCTCATCTCTTTGTAAATACTGAACATCAGTAGTAAGTCTTATTCTTGAAGCAGAGTCCACCTTTTCTTCCCCATTATTCTTCATCCCTACCCCTTCTACTTGTCCAGCAGCTTTTTTGTGGTATGTTGCATTTCATCCACCCATTCACAATATTTTAGTGGAAAACCTACTGTTTTTCTTGCCTGTGGGTTGTAGGAGGGAGAAATTTTAGGTGCGATCTTGCATTTCACCTTTTTTTTGAAGGATAAAAGGAAATTTTATTGAAATAAAAAGCAGTACATCTCAAAATGATGGTTGTTAAGTTGACAAACCAAATACAGGTCAACTCAAACCGAAAAAGAATAAAAAAGGATTCAGCTCCAAAGTGCCCCAGAAATTCTCTAACAGATCAGATTTGTTCACTTGGTCAAAATCTGGAAGGCTGAGAACCCAAGCTGAAATCAGATTACCCACTCCTGCTATCAAACACTCGATGCTTCTATTCTTATCCTCGAACACCCTTCTATTTCTTTCTTTTATCAAAAAAAAAAAAAACACCCTTCTATTTCTTTCTTTCAAAATGGACCAGCATACTGCGCATGGGGTGCAACTCCTAGGATTTTAGCTTTCTTATTTCCTCTGATTTTCGGCCATTTGGAGAAAATCTCTGCTGGAACTGAAGGGAGAAATACATTCTCTCCAAATACGAAAGAGAAGAACTTCCAGATGAAATCTGCCACACTACATGAAAGGAAGAGATGAACTGTTTCTTCCTCCTGATTGCACATATAGCAGCAGTTTGCTAACTTTATGCCTTTGGATTTCAAGTGATCTAATGTTAGGATGCTGTCATGCGCCACCAACCAAGCAAAAGCTTCTATCCTTGGGGGCACTGGGTTTCTCCACACATCTTTAATCTGGATATATTTGTATCTTGTAACTTTTCCAGTAGCAGAATACACTCTTCTACTTCTTGGTCCAACAAAGGTCTTCTGAATTTCGGGTTCCAAATCACTTGCTCCCCTCTCCACTCATAGAACTGATCAATGGTTACTTGCATTTCACCTTTTGGATTTCCATGTTTTTTTTTGGGTGGGGGATGCATGCTGTTAAGTGGTCTGTTTACTTCATGCCAAGGATAAAAAATATTGAAAGGGGCATATTGTAATACACAGGGTTTTTGAAGTTTAAAACTTTGGGATGTAGGATACATCCCTCTAACCTCTAATGCTGATAAAATAAAAAGAATAAAAAAATTACAATATTGGTTATATTGATAGTCACACTGATACCCACTTGTTGGTATCTGACATTTCGATGTTTTGATCCTTGCTTTATGCTTTGAGATGTGTGTTTTCTTCATATGGAACTTAGTCATGAGAAGACGGTGCTTGTTCTGGGTTGTAATTTTTTCGGGTATGGGCTAGTTATATTTTGGTGGTTTCATGGGAGGACAGTGCTTTTTCTGCCTTTGGTCTTTTGTGAATTCCATTTAGGAACTTCGATATTTATTCTAATATTTGTTAGATATAAATATATGCAAGAGGAAATGTATGTATGCAAGTAAGAAGTTCTGAACTGGGTTTGATGTCATGGACAGAATAAATGCATAGAGTTGCTCCCAGAAGTACATAGGCAACAAATTATCAGTGGAAACTTGGATGTTTGCTGCCTTCCTGCCGCTAAGGATGTTGAAACTTGTGCAAAATCTCCCAAGATACAGCAGCCAGCTTCCACCAATTTTCTGCTTCCAATGTCAAGTGATCCTTCATTTCTCCAGATGGATCATACAACTCCTTACAAGAAAACTTCATTGTTTGACACTCCAGCTAAATTGGTTGGATCTGCCAGAAATTCCCAATTTGAACGTGGTAACTTCTACTCTCCATCCATTCTCCCTGCAAGGTATCTCACCTCTGTTGCAGGTGGCACTTCTAGTCCTCACAACAGGGACAATTTGACCTTAAGTTACATTTCCACCAGAGAGCAGAGATCTCTAATTGGCATGAGGCAGAACTTTAAACGGGATGATGTTCCTCTGTGACTCCTGCTAGGCGAACAAGAAGAAGCAGGTTTACCAGAAGATGATAGGTGCATATCTACAACTATGTCTTGTAAAATTCCCTGTATACCTTGGGGTTTTGGTCTAAATTATCAGAAATCTTGTTGTAAGTGGAGGAAATGCATGATCTCGATTACGAATGGGTCAAGAATGGAGAAACTAATAGCCACAAGCGGTGGGATGTCTTTTGCAAGGATCGGCGGGGGATTATGGTGTTGAAATTTCTTCCTGATTATCATGGATTGGGCACAATAATTGCTCCCCCACGGACTTTTTAGGCTATCATGGGTTAGCAGATACAGATGATTTGGGTTTGTGAATCCTTGAGAAAATTGTAATTTTGATGGTTGTCTCTTCCCCCTCCCCTTCGTTAATTTTCACCCGTTATAAATGTAAGTGGCCCTTGTATGCTACTTTCAAATCGATACAGGGAAGATTGCCCGCATTTTTGTAAAATTTTATATAGGTTGGACTGGTGGAGTTTTAAGTGCTTAACTCAAATTTTCCTTTTTTTTTTTTTTGGCTTTACTAACCTGTTTTGCTGTGTGAAGTAATACGTTTTTTTTGGCAATTCTGTATTATACAAGTTGACCCCTCTCTCTCTCTGTAGTTCTCCAAAGACCTATTTTGGATGTTGAACCCATTGACGTTACTAGGCACATTTAAAAATTTGATGGCTGATTTATCCTCCTTATATTCTGACTTCTGAGCCGTAATATAAAAGTGGCGCATAGAAGATTTTTGGTAGATATCATCAGTCCAACTATTGTCTAAATGATCTGTTCACCTCCAACCTTGTAAACTATCGGTTATTGGATGGCCGATTCCCACCTATTTGGATCCCATGTGCTATGTTTTCTCTGCTTTTGTAGGTTCATGACTTGTGCGCCCGACAACGCTGGGTAAGACTGAAGAGAGTAGTTGCTTTCAGCCCTTTACAACCTATTCAAGTCATTACCGTGGCCTCCTTTTTATTGCCCAAAATGCCCTTTTAAATCAAAAGGCAACTTTGTTGCAGTGGGTCGTGGGTCACCGGTTCGACCATTTGGGTCAAATGGGTCAGACTGTCATTACAATTTGCAATGTGTAAATACATATTTTATCAATAAATAACATATAACTATGTTTTAGATATGTTATATTTATTTTTTATATATAGTTTATGTTTTTTTAATTCAGTCTTTAATTTTTTTATTTATAAAAATATTAAAAATTGTGATTGAGGCCAATAAAGGTTTTAAAAAAAAGATCACCCCACATTGGTGTGCAAAGATATGGCTTCCAAAATTTGCATGCATTGAGTATGCAACTCGTGATCTGATGACTGAGTTGAATGGATCGACGGTTGAATCAACCAGGTCAAATGGTTTTTGACCAAGTCAACAATTTTTGACCAATTGACACGTCTTAAACAAATCAGGCCTAAAATCCTGGTCAGATGATGGTTTAAACGGTTCAACCGGCTGGAACTTCCTCTTCCATGATTTTGGGTTAAAACTGAAAATCAAGACCTTAGATTTAGTGCTATGGCCCCACCAAGATGTCATTTCATCTGATTCAAGGTGGGGCCGCATCACTACATCAAAGGCTTTCATCTGCCGCTCGATCATATGCATTTCACGGTCAGAAAGTTCTGATGAGTTTGGTAATTCCGCAAAGTTTGCAAGGGTATAAATGTAAATTCAATCACTATTTTGAAATGATGGGGATGTGGGCGTTGGGTTAGTGGGACTCGATAGTGCCAGACTGCCCGTAACCGTTTTAACCGTCACTTTTAAATCACCATTAAATAGCGGGAATGAAAAAAAAAAAAGGAAAAAGAAAAAATGAAGGAAACGTTAAAAGACATCATCATCATGTCAGTCTCAAAAGATTTCGAGCGATAAGCCATGATGAACTATTGACCTCTTCCTCCATCTCCATATGCTTCTCATTGTGCTAGAGAAGAACTAATTGACTAAATACAGAGTGCTTTCGTAGGTAGAATCAAACGACGACGATCTTAACAACTTAAAAATTCAATTATTAATGGAAGGAAAGAAGAACGAAATGGTAGTGAGAAAAGGGCCATGGATGGCTGAGGAAGACGAAATTCTGTTGAATTACGTGAACAAGTATGGCCCCAGAGATTGGAGCTCCATTCGACTCAAAGGCCTCTTGCCCAGAACAGGAAAATCCTGTCGTCTCAGATGGGTTAATAAGCTTAAACCTGATTTAAAGACGTAAGCCTCTATTTTGTTTCTAATTCCATACAAGTTCTCTGTTTGTGTTCATGGGTCATTCTCGAATTTCTTTGTTTCGGTTGTTTCTGTGATATCAATGTGTGTTATTTCCTGAACATTTCCCAGTAGTTATAAATGTGTAATTGTTGCTGTGTGTTGCAAAATTGATTGTGGCTGATTAATACTGTAAACATTCGTGCGAAAAAGTGGGTGCAAATTTTCAGCAGAAGAAGAGAGGGTGGTGATCGATTTGCAGGCACGATTCGGGAACAAATGGGCAAGAATTGCGACGTATTTGCCTGGTAGGACGGACAACGATGTGAAGAACTTCTGGAGTAGCAGACAGAAGAGGTTGGCAAGGATTCTTCAGACTCCACAACCAAGCAAGTCGCAGAAGAACAATGGGAGAACCCTTGTTGTCCATGAATTGCCACCTTTGGAGGAGGTATGACGAAAATGGAAAAGAACCCCAAAAAAGATAGATAAATGATTGACTTTTAAATGTCATTGAACTGATCAGTATTTCTCGACTCATAAATTGTTAGATTCTCAGTATTTTTTAATTCAGAGAGACGAAGTTTGTAATTTTATCATGTGTTTGTCTTACTTTCAAAGATATATCTCCACAGAATAACAATCCACAATGCTGTTCTCCAGTGTGTTTGACCATTTTGGTCTCTGTATCTGTTTCAGTCAAAATTGTTTTAAGCTTGGATTATTCTTACAGCATGGTTTACATCTTGCTAAAAAGCAGTCAAAACTGATACGAACTTCTCACACATGGATTCTCCAGAGAACAAGATGAAGATGGGTCTCTGTAACCCATTTTTTTTCCTGGAATTTTCATTTATCCCATATGGGTTCTCCTTTTTCTTTTTCTTGGGTATACTTTCACATTTTAATCAGATTAAAAAGACGACTCAAACTCTTCTAGTTTTCTTTTCTTCCATATCTTGCTTCATCACTCCCCCATTAATTCTGTTTTTCTTTCAGGCTCCTAAGTTGATCAGTTCCATTCATGTGGGAGAAGAGTCATCAACCAAGGATGAGTCTGACTCACCTTGCTACAAGGAAAACTCAGAAATGGTGAAGATGATGGTTCCTCTGCCGGATTTGGTAGAGCTAAATCTGCTTAATTTGGATACAAACCTTACCCAACTTGAGAAGAAGCCATGCATGGAGCTTCTACCGCAGTTCCCATTTCCCCAGTTCCCACAGCATCCCCTGGACCTTCCACTTCTGCTAGAAAGCCAAGACCTCATGGTTGGAGTTGCAGACACAAACCCTTTAGACGTGTTCTCACGGCATCTGGCTCCTGATGATGAACCTGGCTGTAATGGTGCACAGTTCGCTGCGGGGCTCCCATGTTTTGGATCGGGAGGGATTGCTCAAGATAGTTGTGGTTGTGGAAGAGGATATGACAACCCAGTGATGCCTGATAGCTTCTTAGATGACTTTCCGACCGACATGTTTGACTACGACGAGCAGTTTCCAAATCCAATCTCGTCGGAGGGGTAACGGAGCACTGTTATGAGGGTGGTGGTGACGGGATAGTATATTTCAAATGAATGTTGGTAGTATCGCAGTACCAGTAATTGCTTATATTTTTTGTACTCTGGAGTCTGGACCTGTATTCATGGTTTTACTTGCAAGAAAATCTTAGTTACGTCGGATGTTTATATTCTGAATATCAATTATTTGTAAGAAAAATATCATCACTCATGGCCTATTTGGGAGTAGGGGTTTAAACGGATCGAATTCGAATTTTAGTCCGATTGAAAAATTCTGACCGATATTAAAAATTAATATTTGAGTTTTAATCCGATTAAATATTCGAATATTCAATTCAATGAATTTGACTAATTAATTGTTTTAGGTAATTAATAAATATATAAAATAATAAATATTTTATTATATAAAGTATATAAATATATAAACTATTTATATAATTTAATTATTATATATATATAAATTATATAAAATATTTAAAAATTTCATATATTATATATAAGAATTAAATAATTGGTTGAATTCGGATATTTATCGAATCGAATCACTTCATATCCGAATTCGAATCCGAATAGCTATTCAATATGTATAGGATATCCGAATTTGACCAATTAGATATTCAAATGATTTGAATTCGACTCGATTATGTCGAATCTAGAATTCAAAATCAAATTTTCGAATATCGTTGACACCCCTAGTTGGGAGGGATGCAAACGGATCCAATTCGATACTATTTATGTTGGATCCGATCAGATTTGATAGGACTTGATTTGAACTCGAATCCTATTGATAAGTCAAATTTTCATATCTGATCCAATCCCACTTGTTTTCTTTAGAAATTAATAAACTATTAAAAGAAAAATAAAATATACTAATTTAAATAAAATAAAAACAAAAAATACAAATATTTTTAATTATTTTGATCATATATATATGTCTTTTATAAAAAAATAAATAATATAACAAATTTATAAAAATATATTTATAAATAAATATAACATATATATATATATATATATTATATTATATTTATGTTTAAAAATATGTAATATACATTGGATCGAATCTTCTTGGATCAGATAGGGGTTTATCCAAATCCAATCCGAAGATCCAAACAAGGGTGATATGAATTTGACCAAATAGGATCGGATCAGGATCTGATCCATTTGCACCCTTAGTTGAAGCTTTGGTGGTTTTTTGTTTTCCGCTCCATGGACCTACACAACCCAGGAGACTGAGTCCTAGTTTGAAAATTGGGAAGGATAAAAATACAAATATATACAATGCAAATACAAAATAACAAAAAAAAATACAAAGTTATATCCCAAACAGAACCTTAAGTCTTGAATCTCTTGATCCCCCGTAACAGCAGGATGGGTTCAATTATGATATGGAAAAGATATGATATCAGAAAAACATCTGACCAATCAACTTGAATCATAAACATAAACATGGTAGCAAATCATGTGTTATTTATCAAAATTCATGCATGGGTGAGTTTTGATTGGTCAAAACTCTTTTCATACAATATCTTTCCCGCATCATAGATTTTCCATTGGTGGAATTGATTTGTTTTGGAGAAGCATTAAGAGTGTGTTTGGTTTGATAGAAAAAAGGAAAAGTAAAAAAAAAAAAAAAGAGTTTTAATATATAAAAGACTTCTTTCAAATTAAAGAGGCTATAGTGCAAAATTTTGCATCAATTCCAAATAACATTGCACCGCAACCAAATACAACAATTTTTTGGGCTGAAATTCAGTAAACTTGTTTTTTCTTTAGGATTTTAGCCAAGTATTGGCAGTTCAATGATCTTAGAGTTTTTGCTCTCGGGAGATCCGAACCCTGATAATGGAGGATTCATAGCTGATCTGTTTATCACAATAGGCCTTAACTATATGTTATCATTCAAAGATGTTTCCGATGTATAACTAAGGGCTTGATCGTTTGTTTTTTTTGTTTTTTTTTTTCTTTTTCAATTTTTTTTGAGAGAGGGGAAAATTTATTTTCCTAGGAGGTAAGCGATACCCATCCCCTAAATCTAGGTGGATTAACTTTCTCACATGGGGGAAAGTTGCCGATACTTGAATGGGACAAAATTGCCTAAAATAAAAGAATATCAGTAAATATACTTATTTGAATAAGTGTTTTCTAGGAAATACTTACCCAGATACATATTTACCTGGATATAGGAATGGCAACGAGGCAGGGCAGGGACGGGGAGCCTCTCCCCATCCCGTCCCCACGAAAATCCCCATCCCTGTCCTTGTCCCCATCCCCTCTAATGGGGACAAGGTTATCCCCATCCCCATCCCCACGGGGAACCCCGTTCCCCGTGGGGATCCCCATTCCCCATAATTTTTTATAATATTAATAATTTTGTTTTTGTTTTGTTATTTTATTTAAAAATAAAAATAAATAAAATAACTAAAATTTACAATCTATTAAAAAAGACTTAAACATATTCAACCATATTTTTAAAACATCAATATATAGATGTATGTGTACATATATGACATATACATACATATATACATATATATTAGTAGGGATCCCATGGGTGGGGATCGGGGTCCCCGCGGGGTGGGGAGTGCTCTCCTCATCCCCACTAACGGGGGTGAAAATTTCCCCATCCCCGTCCCTGCAAGGGGTAAATCATTCCCATCCTCGCCCCATTCGGGGCAGATCCCCACGAGTATTGAGGAAAAGAGAAAAATTGACATCCCTACCTGGATAAACAATTTCACGAAAAGTGAACAAGGCCTAATATATATATGTGTGTGAATGGGTGAGTGCATGTGTGGATGTGTACAAAATTGTGACATGAGGCCAAATATATATTTTTTTTCCCGCAAAAATAGCAGGCAAGATGCGTTAGGACACGATGAAAAAATCACCCCAATTGATCGGAGTGTAAAGTTATAACATCTGAAAGTCAACAATTTTTTACCAAATTATAAACGGGTCAATAATTAAATCACCGAGATTAGTTGATTTTTGACCAAATCAAGATTGAATGACCGATTTTAACAGAACCAAACCTAAAATCCTAACTGGGTAATGGTTCGAATAATTCTACCGGCTGGGGTCAACGATGGATTGAAAATACTGGTTTCGGTATAATCCTCGGTAACAAATTGGTTGACTTTAATTTTTTGATACGAGAAAGAATTAGCTGAATTTGATGGCTGTTTTCAATCTCTTGCTTGCATTTATAAATTAGAGCTAAATGTGTTACCGGGCGTCCACTCGAACATTACTGGGCTCAGGCCTAGGTTGAGCCCATTCCGACTTTCAGGTGCTGAGCGCGCTTGGGCCTGATCCACGATCACTTGGTATTTGCCTATTTGGGGATTTAGTTATCCCAACTTCCCAAGCGATAGACCACGGAGCGGCAAGACAACCGTCAACAGATGCACGAACACAAAAAAGGAGGGAAAGAAATGGCGGCAACTCTGAAGCTTCCCATCGTCGACTTATCATCTTCAGATCGCATATCAGCAGCCAAATCGATCCGTCAGGTTTGTTCCTCAAAACCCTACAATTATCTCTATTTCTGGTTCTTCTTCGAACACCATGATTTTGATATTAAATTAAGCGTATTCGTAGTTTAACTGTTTAAGACTTCACTATTAAATTCCATACTATATTGAATATTGAGCAGCTTAACTTAAACAGTTTCTAGGTTTTTATTAATTTACCTATCGGTTTTCTTTAGTTTTTCATCATTCCTTTTTTTTTTTCTTTCTCTTTGCTCTGGGAGCCTTTTTAATAAGAATGTCGTCGTAGAGACCAGATAGCTTGACTTCACTGGAAATTCTTTATTTATTCAAATAATTTGATTTACCAGTTTCCTTCTTAACATTTTAACTAGTTATCTGGGATGATTTCTCTTTGGTACCAGTTTCCTGGGATAAATTGATTTTAACTAGTTATCTGGAATAATTTGATTTACTAGTTTCCTTCTTAACCGGAAATTATTTATTTATTCAAACCACTTGTTTTACAAGTGGGATAATTTCTCTTTGGTACTTTCATCTCGAACTCTAAGTCCTTGCTTAATTTAAAATTGGTTTCTTCTCTGCTTTCTTTTTTTTTTTTCATGTAATTTTAATACTGTAGTGGAAAATTCAGGCATGCGAGGACTGTGGTTTCTTTTACCTTGTGAATCATGGGGTTGAGGAGGAACTGCTTAAGAGAGTATTTGCGGAGAGTAAAAAATTCTTCTCGCTTCCTCTGGAAGAAAAGATGAAACTCGTGCGTAAGGAACACAGAGGTTACACACCTTTTTATGCCGAGAAACTTGATCCTTCATTAAATATTAGAGGTTTGCCGCTGTACTCTTATCAGTCTGTTAGCCTTTCATCTCTATTTCAGTCTTGTGAATTTGTTTATATGTGTCTTCGCCTTGATTTTGTTCTTGTGGTGATCAGGACCCTCCAATTAATGGGACAATAAAGAAGGTTATAATGCTGAAAACCATAACAAATTGGTAGTTAGGTTTCATGCCAAAAATCATAACACATGATTATTTTAAAAATGGAGAGATTAAAATGTCACTAAGGGTGAAACGGTGGATGGAATTGAGGCATTTTTTTGAATTGGTAGCATTTAGGTACAGGTGGTAACTAGGATTGATAAAAAAGTAAGTAGAGAGGAAAAAGGAATTGTAAATTGGACGGATACAAACATTAAGTAGTCTCTCCATTTTGGAGGATATTGAGGGATGGAGTCTCCCAACACAATGTATTGTAATGGAAGTCTGCAACATAACAGAAGAAACCAAATAAGATCCATTATAAGTAATGGAATCCAAATGATAGATTAATAAGAACTTGATGGGAAAACCTCAATTTACATACTGAAGACTCGCACTTTTAGGTAGGAGCCAGTAGTTCTGCATTGAACCTGCACCTTGTTTAAGTTTATTCTCATGTCTGAATTGTGTTTGCTGTTGTTTGAAAGAAAATTGACTAATCTTTTGTCACACTACGTTGATACACCTTTGGCAAGATGATACCATCTAAAATGTGATTTTCTATCTGGGTTCCTTTTTCCTATGTTGACATACCTTAATATGGTGTTCAAGTTTTTTTTTTTTTTTTTTTTTTTTTTTTTTTTTTTTTTAAATATTCTATGCTGCATCCTTGTTACTGGGGATTCTTTTGGAAGGAATTATTTAATTTTGACTCCCGACCTGCATTTATAATTGAAAGGCTGGATTAGTTTTACAAAACTTGGCAACAGTGCTCCTAGTTATTGGTCCTTGAACATCATACATACTAAGCATAACCGCTTGAGTTGCGTCTATGTTTCTTGTCTGTCAGATTTGGGGTATTTATTACATCGCTGGAAGGCTTATTTGGTATTTTATTCAGAAGTCCCTTTGATTTGCAAAAATTTCTATCAGATCACTATTACCTATTGGCCATGTCATGAACTCATATTTGCGATGTCAGGATCTCTCTCTCTCTCTCTCTCTCACACACACACACACACACAACATGATACAATACTGATCTTCTGCATGTAATGGGAACCAGGTGACCTGAAGGAGAGTTTCTATATTGGCCCTATAGAAGGCCTTGCACAAAGTCATCTGAATCAATGGCCTTCGGATGGTATTGTTTGTTCTCATCATCTTTAAGGGTTATTGAGTTTTTATTTCATGTATCTAGTATTATCATCATAGATTGATAACAAGCATGAACCAATTTCTGCCTTGTGTCTGACATTATCTTTTTATTTTTCAATTCTCTTGTTGCATTTCTTGCTGTTACCTTGAGAATTGCTTTTTATTGAAGAGGTTTTGTTGAACAGAAATCTTGATACTGTTTTGGCTAGGAAATTGTAGAAGCTCTGCCATCTTGGAGACCAACTATGGAATTTTATTATGAAAAAGTCCTGTAAGTTTCATGATTTTATCATTCAATCCTAACTTTACTTCTTTGTGGGGGAGGGGGGTGAAGCAATGTTTTCTTGTGTAAAAATGGCAACCTAGTGCAAATTCAGGGTATGGGAAGGGACAGATGTATGTAGCTTTACCCATACACAGAGACTATTTCCAAGATTTGAACCCTGATCACCCAGGTCACAATGTTTTATTGTGCGACTTGTGTCTTCTATAAATTTCCTTTTTGTTAAAATCTTCTAACAATGGATATGACACTGAACAGAATGGAATGACAAAACAGGATTCATGTAGCCAACCCCATATAGTTGGCACAATGCTTAGATGATGATGATGTACATGTGCTTATATAGGGGCAAGATTCCTTTTCTATGTCTTTTCCCTTTTCTTTCTCTAAGAACATGTCATAATGGATATTGCATTTTACTTTGTCAGCACTGCTGGGAAAAAGTTAATCTCCTTGATTGCTCTTGCTTTGAACTTGGAAGAGAATTTCTTTGAGAAAATTGGGGCATTGGATTCACCAATGGCATTTCTTCGCCTTTTACACTATCCAGGTTTGGTAATACAAATTTTCTTTCTAAAATTTCTCCCTCTTTTGTTGTAGTTTCTTCACAGGTAATCATTTATCCTATTTATTTGTATTCTTGACTTTTTTTTCTTCTGCACTGATGGCCATAATGTGTTTCAGAAAGCTACTTATTGTTCTATCCTTTATACACATAATTTACAAATAGCATTTTAGTTTATTAGTTGGCTATATATCTTAGGGAAATTTAAGTTATACACTGTTTCACATGCATGTATTTTTGGGTGCTTCATTTTTTGTCATAAGTTGTATTTTGGAAACAAAGCTTGCACTTTGCATGAATGGATTGATGATTGTGGTTGATCATCATACCAACTTCTAGTAGCGAGTCAGTGATTGAGAGTTTATACTACTTAAAATACAATTCACACCTATTGGGGGGGGGGGATGTTTGACGTCTCCCAGTTTTAGCTCCCAACTTGGTTTGATCCATATGCCAAATCCAGGTGCTGTTAGGGCATCGAGCTCCCTTTGGTAATTTTCTTCTTTTGTTTTTCCTCTTTTATATTTGCTTGGTACTTCGACCATGCAAATGTTCTGCTTCTATGGGTTATTTTATTTTTTTAACAAATATTAACTGCTTTGATTTCAGGTGGAATGGATGTTTCCAGTGATGGAACATATGGTGCTTCTGCTCATTCAGATTATGGGATGATAACTCTTCTAGCAACAGATGGAGTCCGTGGACTTCAGGTATGTATATCTAATGGTCAAAAAAAGATTGTCTCATATCTATTGGTAAAAAAAATGATTGTCTCTCAAATTTTGATTGCTGACATTATTCTAATATCACATTTTTTTCTTTAACAGATCTGCAGAGAAAAGGATAATCTGCCTCAGGTATGGGAGGATGTTCATCATCTCAATGGGTAAGTGCATTACTTTCATGCAGTTTAATAATACCTGATGATGTAACTCTGGCACGTGAGCAGAGTGCAATCTTTTGTTCCATTGTCTGAAGTGTCAGTGCAGTCTAAGAATAAGATAATCAGATAGAGTTGACTTTAATTCAAAGTCTCTGAGTTGTTTATGTTTCAGGGAGTTACATTGCTAGGATGCATCTACATTCCACTAGGACTAGTTGTACATTAACTTTTACCTCAGCAGATGTTCTTTTCTTGAGTAAACATGCTTTTCTAAATTTGCAAGTATAGGGTAAATGGGGAAGTCTGGCCGACTGGCTATTTATGTTGTGTTGATTTCTAAACCAGAACTCCAGAAGTTTGCCTTTAGCTTCAATTAGTAAGGTCACCTTTGTCATGGACTACTTTAATGAATAGCAGTTTGTTTCACTTTTATCAGCCTAGATATATTATATCCTCAGAATTGTGAAGTTTCTTGTCGCATATTATTGACTTGCAGAGCTTTTATTGTTAACATTGGTGACATGACTGAGAGATGGACTAATTGTTTGTTTCGGTAATTCCTCTTCCTCATTGTATAATTTATGGGCCTTTCTTTCAGCACTTACAATCTTTTTCCTTTCTAGGTTCAAGATTCCAATTTTTCTTACAAATTGTGATACCAATACTGGATTTATTGAAAGACATTGTTTTGACATTTCATTTTGCCTTGTTCTCCTCATTTGCAGTTCAACATTGCATCGAGTTATGGCAACGGGAGAAGAACGCTATTCTGTACTTATTGATTTGCCTCCCAGTTTACTTTTCCTGGTTTAATATAACCTTTTATAGTTGTACCTATTTTAAATAAGCCATTGTTCTATTAAGGAACTTGCCCACTGGCCTCAAGTAAATGGACTGGCCCCAAGAACGATGGCTTGGCTTGGTTCATGCCCGCATGATACATATTAAGAGAAATGAATTAGAAAGGAGATTTTAATGAAGATATATCACAGGGAACCAACCTTAGCAAGAAATAAAAATATAGAAGGAAAAAATAAAGGTTAGGGAGAAATTATCTGTGACAATTTGAAGGGGCTGGAAGATTTAGGGGTAGACCAAAAGGGCATGGGTTGAACTGTTGACGTGGTTCAAAATGATTTAAACAGTTTATCAGTGAATATGGGATTGAATACAACAGAATGGCGGAGCAGGATTTATGTAGCTGACTCCATATTGTTGGGACAAGGCTTAGATGATGATGATGAACAAAGGTTAAAGAGCAGCAGTAGACTAGGTTTACTCAATGTCTGCAGAGAAGAACACATTGCATATCATAACAATTCTCAAGAAACAGATTATAAATTTATCTCTATATCAATATGCTTGTTTCTCAAATTCTCTTAAAATTTTCTTTTAATCTGTTTCTTGAGAATTGTTATGATGTGCAATGTGTTCTCTGCCGTTTCATCCAAGACATAAGAACTTGCCTTTTAACTGCATGACATCACAACCTTAGGCTTCTCCTCTGTGTTTCCTTAGTTTCTATTTTTGTAATGTATTTGTGCATTTTAATAAATTTAGTAATGAATTATGAGTCCAAGGGTGGGCCTTGGTTCAATGATTGGGTTGCTCCATTGTGACCTGGGTTCAAAGCTTGGAAATAGCGTCTCTGTATGCGCCTGGGGTAAGGCTGCATAAATCTTTCCCTCCCCAAACCCCGCATTGATGGGAGCCTTGTGCACTGGGCTGCCCTTTAATTATGAGTCCATTCACCACCTTACCATTTCTTTACTTGGTTACATAACAGAAGGCCGAGCATTTCTTTTTGTTTTTAAACACTGGTCTGTGCACTTGAGCTATTGTTGAGTAGAGTGTTCAAAAGGCAGACCCAAGTTTGCAGGCAATTCTCATTTTATGGGTGCGCCTTGCCTGAACCTATGCCTGAACCTATGTGTTCCTCACCTGGCTTGCTGCTATGTTTTGATTAGTTAACCTCAAGCCTGCTGTTTAAAAAGCTAATATATTATTTTGTAGGTTGTAGTTGTAGCTATGATTTTCAGATGTTGAGTTGAACAATATATTCTATGTAGGACTTGAACTTACAAGAGTACAACCTATGAAGTGTGTATCACTTCATTCAGGCACACATATTGCCTTGTGTCTCAGACTATAAGAAACTCTTGTGCTTTGGTTGCACTAAAAAACTATATCTATACTTGAAAACATATTTCTTATTGTCCTGCAATATTGCAGGCAGCCTTCTTTTTAGATCCCAACTCTGATTGTGTAGTTGAATGCTTGGAAAGTTGCTGCAGAGAGACGTTTCCCCCAAGGTACGGATATATTTATTGACAGCTGTCCTATAAGCATTGTGCAAATGCAGATGGGTTGGGAATCACCTCTAGATGGTCCATTTGTGGGCTTACTTGTGATAATTTTCACTTGTTATTGTTGTTAAAATATATATATATATATACTGGAAATAAATAGAATTCACGTTAATCTATTTACCTGACTCTTGTTGCATTCTATTTATCAAAAGAAAGTCTTTATTGTGCTTGCAGGTTTCCTCCCATCCGCAGTGGGGACTATCTTAATGAGCGTCTCAGGATAACATATTCTTCATAACAAGGTGACTTTAACAATATGAGGGACCTAGAAAATCTTTACTTGGTTGGTCTGTAAAATAAAAACGGCTTCGGTCATCTTCTACAATGTCTATTAGGTAACAGTTTGACCTAAAATTAGTCTCTGGGGCAGCTTGGTTGGAATATGGTACACTTTCTATTAATGACAAGTACTTCGAACTTATCTTTCTGTTTTCTATGCTATTGCTTGGTGATCAAGCTTTAATCACATGAGTGGCCCAAAAAAGGGAAAAGAAAAGGAAAATCTCTAGTATTTTTGTCAGGGAAAGATGAGGTTAGAACATGTTCAGTGTAGATGAGCTCTTCCAACCTCATGGTGTATAGGCCCCCTCATCTCATTAGATTTTAGTCCTAATATCACTGATTAGTTATTGGTGTTTTGGGTTGACTTGAAAAGCTAAGAAGCTTTTCCCTATTTTCGAGCTGAGCCTATGACCTAGGTAAATAGTATTGTGCTAGCTACATTTTGTGTTGTATTGACCATTGAGGGAAGGTTTGTTTAAAAGCTAGGTTGTTTCTCTTCACCACCTTCTCGAAATTGCATGGTTTTCAGTTTTCACTATAGCTCCTATTACTCCGAACCACCTCAGAATCGAGAAATAACACCTGCAGAGATAATCCTTGGCCCACATTTTGTTCTGTGACGAAACTTTATAAACGCATTGATTTTGTGGAAATGTTAACAAGTTCTTACGTTGCAGATTGTATTTGGTGCCTTGGTGGGCTCAAATTTTTTGGTATTTTGGTGGGGTTCAATGAGAACCAAAATTTCCAACGTTGCTATCGTCATCCACTTGTACGGCTCATAGTTGTTACCCTAAATCCTATTCTTGGCAAAAAAAATCGTTGAATGGGTCAGCGATTCATTGACTCAGGCGGTCGAACCGTTGAACTGTTCAACAGTTTTTAGCCTTTTTTTTATCTTAATTATTATTTTTTTTTAATTTTTTGTTGGAACAGACTCTGTTTGAACCAGGCATTTGAACAGTTGACTTGAAAACTGGTAGCCAAAATGATTCCGGTTCCAGATCGGTTTTTAAAACCTTTGATCCATTGTACTTACTAGTTGAAAGGCTGATGGCTGTTCCGATGAGTTTGAGGGATTCAATGGTCTGATACAACAACATACATACGAGTACTCCTGTGTTAGTTTTAAGGTCCGATAGCTGGTTTATGGTTAAATATAAATTGCTGGTGCTCAGACGTTTTAGCAGCTTGGCCTAGAAGGTGCGCCCTAGTATTATATCGTCTATTTATACAGCAAAATGCAAGTGAGGATAGTTCCGGATTTCCAAAGCAAAATAAGACACGGCCAAGGAAGGCCAGAATGGTGTTCTAAAGCGTTTAGAACGAAATCGGATTTGATTTTCACAAAATCATTCTCATATCGTTTTCACAGCCCTTCTCATCTGTGCATTAACATCTTAGATTTGCTGAAAAACAAAATTGAGCGAAGGAGCATATTTTGTGTTCTTTAAGCGTTGCTTTTAAAGACAAATGATATGAAACCAACACATTTAAGCGTCAAACACAAAGCCTAACTTTGGGATTTGTGTTTTTGGGCTTCAAAAGCACAGATCCTAAAATTTATCCAAACGCAACTAAGGCTCAGTTTGGAAGGAATACAAATACAAATATGTATTTGCACTGTGCATGTTTATAATTATACTCCTTCCAAACTGAGCCTAAAGGTTTAAAATATTGCAATATATTTGTATGTTTCTATGATTAAATATAGATGACTTTTCAGGATAACCGACATACTCAATACTAAGACTAAATTGATTTTATTAGTTCTAAAATATCCACCTACAGAGTATCCAACAAAAAAAGAAGAGTTTTGATTGAATGGGACTTTAGATGTGCAAATTAGTATAGATACATTACTCATTTCTTTTTATTTACTTGTTCGCTATCACTTTTTTTTCTCCATTTATCTGAGTTTCTTTCAAGGTTCAAAATTTCAGGATTGAGTATGGATACTGTGGATATTATCGGGTTATGCATGGGTGTGATAAGTAGGGAACTCACAAAAATTGCAGTAATATGTCAATAACAATAAGGATCAAATTATTATAAACAAGGAATATACTAAGAAAATAATGGGAAATGGTGGAATAAATTACTAATTTAAATGATTAATTGCTCATTTTCTTTTGCTTTTTTAGTTTTTTAGTTGGTATAGTGCTAATAAAAGAAAGTTCTTAAAAGGTGGCTCGAGAAAACTTGAAGGTTAAAACCAATAATAAGGTCCTGCTATGATATTGAAAATGTATAGTATATCTAACAAATTAATTGTTGTAAAAATTATACAGAGAAAGGTAGAAAGGGAACTTATCAGTGAATGCTTTCCAAACCCGAAATGCAGAAGAATTGCAGAACTGTTATTGAGAACTGAGAATTGTAGTGAATATAAAGGATGAGTCGTGCTATTTGGTCACTCTTCTTAAAGTTGAATTTGCCCCCGTGCAGTTGGGTGAATGTGATGTGTGGCTCATTGTGACACTAGCAAGTGCACTAGCCGTTCAAGTAATAAAGTAGTGAGTGAAGTATCGTTCCCACGAGGATTTAGAAAACAATTACCAATACTAAATTGAGCACTTCTTATCTGATCAACAAATAAATCAAAACTTTAATGAAAGCTAAAAAAATCCTAAATTAAAATCTATCTAAATCATTGGCCCAATTGCCTTCAAATCAGGTTAGAAGAGTAAGCAGTAAATGTCAATATCAGAATTCAGCAATCTATCAATTTGGATCATTCGAATAAATCATGATTGAGCCTTGGTTTGGTGAAACCCCAAGGTCATGAACAGCCTCTCTCAAGCGCATGTTCATCCTATGCATGAGTGACGGTTCTTCTATGTCTAGCAAGAATCTAATCCCCATGCATGCATTTCTTCAAACACTTCTAAGGCATCAATTCAAATATGAATTGATCACCAACTGAATTGTGCAAGTTATCTCTAACCTTGCGCTCAATTCAGTTCTTGAATAGTAGATCTGAATTCCTAGAGTCTCTCTCAAGCACTCTAGGAATTCCAAGCTGTAGATTAATTCGGCCAATCTAAAAATTGCAGATCTGAATTCTCTTTCAAGCAATTCAGATCTTGCAAATTCAGATCTGAGTTTTGAAGGTTAGTTGGCCGAATTAATCTACAATAACACCCTTATTCAAGAAACTTCAAGTACAATTCATGACCATTTGAATGAATAAAAAAGAATTGGATTGCTGAACTGAAATTTTACAAGTTGAAATACATCAAGGAAGAATTTTAACAAGGAGAAAGAAGAAAGAAAATATAACAAAGAAAACTGAATTCGAATCAAAAGAGAATGAAATACAATTGATTTATTACAAAAGATCTTTGAATCACAAACCCTCAATTCGAACTCACCTTCTCTTCTAGCTTGCTTGTCTTGAACTTCCTTCAGCCCTTCTTCTTCTTCTTCCTTGCGCCTAGCCTTCTTCTCCTCTCTTCTCTCAAGGTGGCCGAACCTCTAAGAGTGGGAGAGCCTTCCTCTCAAGCAATTGAACACCTCTCCCCCTTCCTAGAGGCCTCCTTATATAGTTTTTCAAGGGGGCTCTTGCCCCTTCTTGAAGTCTCTAGAATTGGGTGTATTACACCCCTCATGAACCTTCTAGAGTGCTCCCTCCTTCTCTTCAAGAAACTTCTAGGAGTTGCCGCCCCTAGCTCCCTTTGGGCTGCTATTTGGGCTAAAACTTAGCTTGCTTTTGAGCTCATGTGGGCTACACTCTAGGCTGTTATTTGGGCTAAAAATGGGCTGGGCCAAAATTTCCTTCTTGCTATGCTTCTTCCCTTGGGTTTTCCAAAGAGTTAGCTTGCACTACTTGGGCCGAATGAAACTCCCTTGCTCTCATGGTTGGGCCGGGCTGAACTTGATAAATTTTGGGCTTTTTTTTCTTGCTTTTGCCTTTTTTTTGTTGATTTGGCTCCCCCTGAAATCTTTCTTGCAATCAATCTAAAATAGGGCAAAATCTAATTAAACCAGCATAAAATTTCATGCAAAAACCTCATAAAATATAGATAAATTGTAGGTTCATCAAATACCCCCACACTTAAGCTTTTGCTTGTCCTCAAGCAAAGACATCAGCCATAAACTTAACATTTCCCCCTTCTGTTCTCACCATTTACCTGGTGAACTTTTTAAGATAGAAATTCATTCAGTAGTTGGGGGACTTTTGTAGGTGCTCAACTCTTATTCTTGTAAATTACTATTTAAGATATGTATAAGATCCAAAGAAAGGAGAATATGAATTTCATCATAGTCTACCCTTCACTCCTAATTCATATATAAATCAGCTCCTTAATTGTCAAGGTTAATAATCAAATTTCACTAAGTTTCACATCTGTAACTAAATCTTAATGAGAGTTCAACTTTAGAGTGCCCCTTTGAACCTCAGCTATCACCACAATTTCTTAATTCTAGGGGTGAGTGCATCTTATGCTCCATCTCACACTTTTCTTTTCTTTTCTTTTTTTTTTTTTTTGGTGTGAGTGCATCTTATGCTCCATCTCACACTGGTCACTTGCTTGAGGTAGGTAAATAGGACTCATGTTCTAAGCTGCTAGTTTTACTATTCAGCTCAGAATAGCGGAGTCAATTTGGGTTTTTGTCCTTCTTTACAATTATTGAACCTCAAGAATCAACACTTCAGATGTGCACTAGCTTTCTTGACCATTAACAATGAAATCAAGGGCTTCCATACACATGAAGGAAGTTAGGGCTAGTCATGCTGAAAGGCATATTCAGCTCTCCTTTTCTCATGCATATATCAAACTGGGTTATTCACAAGAATAAAAACTTAACAAGTACATCAGTCTCCCTCAACTCATTGAATTCTTTCTTAAAAAAAAAATCATCAAATAAATAGTAATGAATTTGAGGGGTTCCAGTCTTTTTTTGGTTATGTCATTGCCTGCATATGTGTGTTGGGGTGCATGGTTTCAGCCCCCATATCCTAGCCTCGGGCTCACTCCCCCACACTTAAGATGAACATTGTCCTCAATGTTCGTAGTGTTAGGGGATCACACTTGCTAGAGCAAACTGAAGAAAAGAAAATGATGAACTGAGTCCTTAAAGAATTGGAATTTTGAGAAAAAGATCTTTATTTTACTAACTAATATTCTAAAAAGATAAATGACAAAAAGATTCCTTAACCTGTTCATGAGCAAGCATAAAAGATTATTGGTTATCAAGATAAACAGTGGATGGAGGGGGTACAGTACCGCCCATTAAATATGGTTTTAGGCGCTGACCATTTACTTTAAACGTGCCCTGAACCGGGTGGGTGAGTTCTATAGCCCCATGGGGAAAAACCTGTGAAATGGTAAAGGGTCCAGACCACCTGGATCTCAGCTTACCTGGAAACAAGCGGAGACGGGAATTATATAACAATACCTGTTGGCCTACATAAAAGTTCCGTCTCAGCAAGTTCTTATCATGCCAGTTTTTTATTCTTTCTTTATAAACTTTGGCATTCTCATAGGTGGTAAGTCTGAATTCATCCAATTCATTCAATTGCAACCGCCTTTTAGCCCCTGTGGCCTGAATGTCAAAATTTAATAATTTAAGAGCCCAATAGGCCTTGTGTTCTAATTCAACTGGTAAATGGCATGCTTTACCAAAGACCAATCTGTAGGGGGACATGCCAATGGGTGTCTTAAATGCAGTTCTGTATGCCCATAATGCATCATCTAATTTGATGGACCAATCTTTTCTGGCAGATGCTACGGTCTTTTCCAGAATTCTTTTGAGTTCCCTGTTAGCCAACTCCACTTAGCCACTGGTTTGAGGGTGATAAGGGGTAGCTAATTTATGTGTAATTCCATATTTCTGCATTAACCTCTCAAATTGGCTATTGCAGAAGTTAGTTCCCCTATCACTAATTATAGCTCGCGGAGTGCCAAATCGGGAGAATAGCTTCTTTAGGAAGTGTACCACCCTTCTTGAGTCATTTGTGGGTAAAGCCATGGCTTCTACCCATTTGGATACATAGTCAACTGCAACGAGGATGTACTTATTTCCAAAAGAATTCGGGAAAGGTCCCATGAAATCTATACCCCAAACATCAAAGATTTCACAGATTAAAATATTGGAAAGGGGCATTTCATTCCGTTGGGAAATGTTTCCCGATCTTTGGCATTTGTCACATGTGGACACATACCTATGGGCATCTTTGAAAAGTGTGGGCCAATAAAAACCTGATTGCAAAACCTTGGCTGCGGTGCGATTAGCTCCAAAATGACCTCCTGCTTCTTTATCATGACAAAATTGGAGTACCGACTCCATCTCCTCCTCGGGGACACATCTCCTTATGATCTGATCTGCACACAATTTATACAAAAAGGGTTCCTCCCATAGATAGTATTTTACATCAGAAAGGAATTTCTTTTTCTGTTGATATGAAAGGTTAGGAGGAAGGACTTGTGCAGCTAGATAATTAGCAAAATCAGCATACCAAGGATATGAGTATTTCTGTATTGAGTACAACTGCTCATCCGAAAATTCTTCTCGAATGTTGCTGGTTATCTCCTCTTTTGAGCTTACCGTGTCCAACCGGGAGAGATGGTCAGCAGCCAGGTTTGCAGCACCCTTCATGTCTCTAATCTCAATGTCAAACTCTTGCAATAAAAGGATCCACCTGATCAGTCTTGGTTTTGAGTTTTGCTTGGTAAGCAAGTGCCTTAATGCCGAGTGATCTGTGTAGACAACAACCTTGGATAATATCATATATGAACGAAACTTATCAAGTGCAAATATTACTGCTAGCAACTCCTTTTCTGTGGTGGTGTAATTGAGTTGGGGTCCAGTCAAGGTTCTGCTAGCATAGTAAATTGGCTGAAAATGTTTGTTCATTCTTTGTCCTAAAACAGCTCCTATAGCAAAATCACTCGCATCACACATTAATTCAAATGGGAGGGTCCAATCTGGTGCTACCATGATAGGTGCATGGATCAATTTGTCTTTCAAGATGTTGAAAGCATGAAGGCATTCAGTTGAAAATTCAAAAGGCACTTCTTTCTGAAGCAAGGTAGATAATGGCTTGGAAATTTTTGAGAAATCCTTAATAAACCTCCTATAGAATCCGACATGTCCTAAGAAACTTCTCAAAGAACGAACAGATGTTGGGGTTGGCAATTTTTCAATTGCCTCCACCTTGGCCTTGTCGACTTCTATACCTCTTTGAGAGATCTTGTGTCCAAGCACTATGCCTTCTTGCACCATAAAATGACATTTCTCCCAATTCAACACAAGATGTGTTTCTTTACATCTAGTAAGCACCTGTTCCAGATTATTCAAACATGTATCAAACGAAGAGCCAAAAACTGAAAAATCATCCATGAAGATCTCAATAAATTTTTCAACCATATCAGAAAATATAGACATCATACATCGCTGAAAGGTTGCTGGGGCATTGCATAACCCAAAGGGCATCCTTCGGTATGCAAAGGTTTCATATGGGCAAGTAAAAGTGGTCTTTTCTTGATCTTCTGGTGCAATTGGTATCTGGTTATACCCTGAATATCCATCCAAGAAACAATAATACTCATGCCCGGTTAGCCTCTCCAACATTTGATCCATAAATTGGAGAGGGAAATGGTCCTTCCGGGTGGCTTCATTTAATTTTCTATAGTCAATACACACACGCCATCTGGTAACGGTTCTAGTAGGGATGAGTTCATTTTTCTCATTTGGAACAACAGTCGTACCCCCTTTCTTGGGCACAACTTGCACAGGGCTTACCCAAGAACTATCAGAAATAGGATAAATGATCCCAGCATCTAACAACTTAATTATTTCAGCCTTTACCACTTCTTTCATGTTGGGGTTCAGGCGCCTTTGGGGTTGAATGGAAGGCTTGCTGTCCTCTTCCATCAAAATTCTGTGAGTGCAGATTGATGGATTAATGCCTTTGATATCTTCTACCTTCCAAGCTATAGCATTTTTGTGTTCCCGCAGCACTCTTAATAATTTTTCTCTTTGTAAGGGATTCAGCACTGCAGAAATTATCACGGGGAGATCTGATGGTTCCTCAAGGAAAGTATACTCTAAATGGGATGGTAATTGCTTCAGTTCAAGGGTGGGGGGTTCTTGGAGTGATGGCTTACCTAATGGTCCAGGCAATTTGCCTAAGTTCTCTAATTTAAGAAACCCCTTTCCCTTGAATTTAGGCTTATCGTTCAGGCAAGAGGATCAGTTATTCTACTTACCTAAAAGCATTCATCAATTGTCAATTCAATGGCATCAATCATAAAATAAGAATCATCACTAGAGGGTGCATGTTTCATAGCATTAGACATTTTAAAAATTATCTCCTCATCTTGTATCCTAAGGCTGAGTTGTCCTTGTTGGACATCAGTCATTGCTTTCCCGGTAGCCAGGAAAGGTCTCCCTAGGATAAGCGGGACCTCCACATCTTCTTGCATGTCTAACACAATGAAATCAACTGGAAAAATGAATTTGTCAACTTTAACTAACACATCTTCTATGATCCCCCTAGGATGTCTAATGGATCTATCAGCCAATTGTAATGCCACTCTAGTGGGTTGGGGTTCATTCAACCCCAATTTCTTGAAGATAGAATATGGCATTAAATTGATGCTAGCTCCCAGGTCACATAAAGATTTTTCAACTTTTAAACTGCCAATGGTACAAGGAATAGTGAAACTCCCTGGATCTTTGAGTTTCTAAGGCAGCTTGTTCAGAAGGATAGCAGAACATTCCTCATTTAATGCAACTGTAGCCACATCTCTCAGTTTCCTTTTGTTTGCCAATAATTCCTTCAAAAACCTTGCATAGTGTGGCATCTGGGCTAAAGCATCAGCAAAAGGAATATTAATATGTAAACTTTTAAATATTTCAAGAAACTTACCAAATTCCTTCTCCAATTTTTGTTGCTTCAGCCTGTTAGGGAATGGAACTTGTGGTTGTTGGTGCATTCCTTGTTGTGCTTCTGGTTGTTCCGTCTTCTATTGTCTGGTCCCAAGGTTTGTTTCTGCCTTGGGTTCAGCCCAATTCTTATTTTCTACCTCAGGCAACTCTTTTCCACTCCTTAAGGTAATAGCTTGCACCTGCTCTCGTGGATTCACTTCAGTGTTGCTTGGAAGAGTTCCCGGCAGTCTGGAAGAGATTAATTGTGCCAATTGCCCCACTTGGTTTTCCAGGTTTTTGATTGAGGCTTCCTGGTTCTGGAACCTAGTTTCTGCACCTGCTATAAATTTTGTCATCAGTTCTTCCAAATTGGATTTTGGTTCAGGCTGATGATAAGTCTGGTGGAACGGCTTGGAAGTATGCTGATTTGGCCAGGGTTGGCTTGAAAGTCCCCTCCATCCTGGATGAAAAGTATGGTGACTCTGGTAACCCTGTTGTCTTGACGAATTGCTGACTTAGTCAACTTGTTCAGTAGATGGTCTGAACTGATTTCCAACTTGGCAGTCTGTACTGATGTGGCCTCCCCCACACAATTCACAATTAAGAGGCTGCACATGCATGGCAGCTATCTGCATTTCATCTATTTTCTTACTGAGTGCTCCTATTTGTGCAGATAGTGCTGTATAAGTGTCAACATTATGCAAGCCTTGCTGCTTCCTAGTTTGAGTTCTTTCCGAATGCCATTGATAGTTGTTGGCTGCCATTTCCTCAATAAGTGCATGGGCAACCTCAGGAGTTTTATTATTTATGGATCCTCCGACTGCAATATCTAATATGGTCTTATTTGAGTCAGTAAGACCATTATAGAAAGTCTGCACTTGCAGCCAAATGGGGAGGCCATGGTGAGGAACTCTCCTTAACAGCTCCTTGTATCGTTCCCATGACTCATATAAAGATTCCCCCTCTTGCTGGAAAAAAGTAGTGATGTCATTCCTCATTTTAGCAGTTTTAGAAGGGGGAAAATATTTAGAGAGAAAACGGCTGGCCATTTCGTCCCACGTAGCTATTGATCCTGCCGGTAACAAATTCAGCCATGCTTTGGCTTTATCCTTCAAAGAAAATGGGAATAACCTCAACCTAATGGCGTCATCACTTACCCCATTGTGTTTGAAGGTGTCACAAATTTCTAAAAAGTTAGAAATGTGTGCATTGGGATCTTCATGGGCCAATCCACAGAATTGCACCGTGTTTTGAATCATTTGTATGATGGCAGGTTTGATCTCAAAGTTGTTAGCAGCAATATTGGGCCTGATAATGCTGGAGGCAGCTCCAGTGAGAGTGGGTTTGGCATAGTCCATCATAGTCCTCTGCTCAGCCATTTCTTGAGCTTCTTGAGCTTCTTGTGCTTCTTGTCTGACTTGCCTAGCAGCTCTTAAATGGACACGGAGAGTCCGTTCAATCTCCGGGTCGTAAAGGATCTCTTCCAGTTCAGGTCTGCTTGTCATAAACTGTTAAAGTCAAAGCAATAAAAAGGCCAATATTCACACAAGAAAATAAATAACTAATCCTATCACACTGAAAATCTAAAGTGAATTATTGGAATACAAAAACCTACATCCTATCATGAATAAATGAAGCTGATTATACTAAAAGCAGATTTAAACCAATCATCTTATTCAAGGTTCCTTTATCTACATCCATCGATTGCAACATCTGAATTCAGACCCAAATTAGTTGAGTTCAGATCTACAAGTCTTTGGCATTGTTAGTCCAGAGTAATTAACAAATAATAATTCAGATCTGAGCTGTATATTCATACACTCATTGGTATACACTACAATATACATCCATTAAGGTTGGAATCAAATCTGTGATGCTTTAGGGCTGAAATCAGATCTGATCTGAAAAATATATTAAAAGGATCTGAAATAAACTAAATCCAGTCCTGAGTTAGGCATGGTTTAAGGATTTTAAGCTCTACAATTGAAGCCCAAACCTGTATAGCTGATGCATATCAAACACTTGCTAAGACCTAAAAATCGGGTCTACAATGTTTGGTATTGCAAGCTATTTGGTCCACACAACTTTTGTAGAAATCTGAAATCAGGTCTGCATTATTGGCATTGCTACTGCTGCAAATTAGCAGGTTGTAGAACAGATCTGAGTTCAAGTTCAGTTCATTCTCAAAAGAGATCAAAGCTGGTCATCATAATTTTTTTTTTCTTTTTTTTTTCTTTTGCAAAGAGCATCCAAGAATGTGTGGGTGTTCGAAAGCACAAACCTGACCTGAAATCAGGTCTGCTAACTGTTGTACTGTAGCAGCCCTACTACAGATCTGAATGCTAATAGAAATACTTGGAAAGTGCTAATTTTTATTAAATATCTGAGCCATAACAATTATTCAATCCAAACATACACCTCCTTAGCTAATGTAGCTCGGTTACAAGTGGATAAAGCAAATGTTCAGTTCACCCAAAATCCAAAATGTGCTCTGTATCAGCTCAGTCCTCAACTATAGTTCAGATCTGAATTTTCTTTTTCATTCTTTGCTATCCAATTACCTTTGGGGTATGTCGGATTTATCATAGGGTGAATTGGGGTGATGATGGCACCCAATTCACCTTAAACTTGTATCAGTTCAGGTCTGAGTTCATCTGAACTCAGATCTGAACTGAGCAGTTCTGCAATAGCAGAATTCAGGTTTGAACTCAAGTCTGAGTTCGGATCTGAATTCTCAATTGCCTTACCTTCAGTTATTGCTACCAAATTGTTTTTGGGGAATAGCAGAAGTGCCCTAGGGTGAATTGGGATGGTGATGACACCAAATTCCCCTCAAAATTGAGTCAGTTCAGGTCTGAATTCAGAGGAACTCAGATCTGAACTGTTGTAGATCTGCAATAGCAGAACTCAGATCTGAACTCAAATCTGAATTCTGATCCAAATTCTCAATTGCTCCTCTTGTTGTTCAAAAGATCTCCATTTTTTTTCATTTTATATATATATTTTTCTTTTTGTAATGAAAAAAGAAATAAAAGTCTGAAACACAAGCAATTCTTTTCGGTTGAGTGCTGCAGATCTGAAATCTGCTGATCTGAGTGCCGAATGCAACTCAGATCTGCAACACTCATGTTTTTGTGAATTTTTTCTTTTTTTTTTCTTTTTGAAGGGAACAACACCAAGATTGAATAGAAATCAAATATGCCTTTATTAAAATGAAACTGAATCAGAAAAAGAAAGTAATCTACTTAAGAAAGAAGAAACATAACTACAGTAGTACAGCAGTTGCATTCAAAGCTAAAATGTAAAGTTAAGCAAATTAAACCAACTATGAATGCAATGCTGAATGATACCAGATTAAGAATGCTCAATGTTTCCTAATATTGCTTCTATAAATCCCCGGCAACGGCGCCAAAAACTTGATGTGTGGCTCATTGTGACACTAGCAAGTGCACTAGCCGTTCAAGTAATAAAGTAGTGAGTGAAGTATCGTTCCCACGAGGATTTAGGAAACAATTACCAATACTAAATTGAGCACTTCTTATCTGATCAACAAATAAATCAAAACTTTAATGAAAGCTAAAAAAATCCTAAATTAAAATCTATCTAAATCATTGGCCCAATTGCCTTCAAATCAGGTTAGAAGAGTAAGCAGTAAATGTCAATATCAGAATTCAGCAATCTATCAATTTGGATCATTCGAATAAATCATGATTGAGCCTTGGTTTGGTGAAACCCCAAGGTCATGAACAGCCTCTCTCAAGCGCATGTTCATCCTATGCATGAGTGACGGTTCTTCTATGTCTAGCAAGAATCTAATCCCCATGCATGCATTTCTTCAAACACTTCTAAGGCATCAATTCAAATATGAATTGATCACCAACTGAATTGTGCAAGTTATCTCTAACCTTGCGCTCAATTCAGTTCTTGAATAGTAGATCTGAATTCCTAGAGTCTCTCTCAAGCACTCTAGGAATTCCAAGCTGTAGATTAATTCGGCCAATCTAAAAATTGCAGATCTGAATTCTCTTTCAAGCAATTCAGATCTTGCAAATTCAGATCTGAGTTTTGAAGGTTAGTTGGCCGAATTAATCTACAATAACACCCTTATTCAAGAAACTTCAAGTACAATTCATGACCATTTGAATGAATAAAAAAGAATTGGATTGCTGAACTGAAATTTTACAAGTTGAAATACATCAAGGAAGAATTTTAACAAGGAGAAAGAAGAAAGAAAATATAACAAAGAAAACTGAATTCGAATCAAAAGAGAATGAAATACAATTGATTTATTACAAAAGATCTTTGAATCACAAACCCTCAATTCGAACTCACCTTCTCTTCTAGCTTGCTTGTCTTGAACTTCCTTCAGCCCTTCTTCTTCTTCTTCCTTGCGCCTAGCCTTCTTCTCCTCTCTTCTCTCAAGGTGGCCGAACCTCTAAGAGTGGGAGAGCCTTCCTCTCAAGCAATTGAACACCTCTCCCCCTTCCTAGAGGCCTCCTTATATAGTTTTTCAAGGGGGCTCTTGCCCCTTCTTGAAGTCTCTAGAATTGGGTGTAATACACCCCTCATGAACCTTCTAGAGTGCTCCCTCCTTCTCTTCAAGAAACTTCTAGGAGTTGCCGCCCCTAGCTCCCTTTGGGCTGCTATTTGGGCTAAAACTTAGCTTGCTTTTGAGCTCATGTGGGCTACACTCTAGGCTGTTATTTGGGCTAAAAATGGGCTGGGCCAAAATTTCCTTCTTGCTATGCTTCTTCCCTTGGGTTTTCCAAAGAGTTAGCTTGCACTACTTGGGCCGAATGAAACTCCCTTGCTCTCATGGCTGGGCCGGGCTGAACTTGATAAATTTTGGGCTTTTTTTTCTTGCTTTTGCCTTTTTTTTGTTGATTTGGCTCCCCCTGAAATCTTTCTTGCAATCAATCTAAAATAGGGCAAAATCTAATTAAACCAACATAAAATTTCATGCAAAAACCTCATAAAATATAGATAAATTGTAGGTTCATCAGAATGCAAATCGGTTGTCAAGATAAAACAGTCCACAAGCTACTGATAGGCGGGCATTCACTTAGTAGACCTTCGCGAACTACCAAGAGTGATGCTCAGAAATGGACGATTGACAGAGAAAAAAAACTGTGTTGTGTATTGGCATATGTTACTGGGTCAATCAACATTTTATTTATAGAGTGTTTTCAATCACCTGAATAGACACATAGATGTCTGTTCAAACTGGTACTTGTTCTAGAGAGACACATAGAGGTTGATTGGTTGATCAAAGCAAGACATGACAAAAATATGAGGTTTCTCAGATGCCAATATGACTTCAGTCATAACATCTCTATTTTGCATTGTGTAGTTGAAAGAAAGGCTCCACTTGGAAGGAGTACAAATACAAATATGTAGAGTGTAAAACTTTATATTTTGTATGTATTTGTAGTATACATCAAGGTTCAAAGTATCAATACATATTGACCCGTATCGGTCGATACATATCGTTTTGGGAGCTCCCTAATATGCCCCTACAGAGAGTGTATCGGAGTTCTAACCGGTTCAGGGGTGGAAGAGCCTTACACGCCCCCCTAAACCGATTTTGAAAAAAAAAATAAAACAAAGTAAAAAAACAATACCGGTATAGCCCAATATACCCCTACCAACATATTGGGTGTATCGATATTTTGAACCTTGGTATACATATTTGTATTTATATTCCTCCCAAACTGAGCCAAAATGTCATTTTCAAAGGAAAAAGATTGGTATAACTTTAGAATCATATATACCACCCGTTTATCATGTGTTAGTCTTTCTTTCAAAGAAAGATCTCCATAGAATAACAATCCACAATGTTGCTCCCTAGTGTGGAGTTCTAAGCATGCTAGTTAGATGTTTCCACTTTCCACCACTCTTTTTGACCATTTGGAGTTCTGTATAGTGTATACAATAGGGGCAGGGGGTAATGGAGTACTATTTTGAGGGTGGTGATAGGATAGTATTTTAAATGAATGTCGTGGTATCACAATAATTGCTATACTAGTGGAGGGCCCTACTTTGTAGGGGCTGGAATGGAATCACAATATTGTTAATTGCTACATTAAAAAAGACAATAGTTTATTAATAAGAAACTTGTAATTATAAGTACTCAAGTGTTGAAACTTATATAAAAACTTAAAAAAGATCATCATGTGCTTGTTTTTTAAATATTGCTTCAACAAAGCATCTCATATAAAAGAATATGATCATATAGTGATTGTTCTAAGCTCTACTTCATAGCTAACCTTTGTTTCGCATTGAGAACTCCCAGTTGACTCCGACAGTAGGATCGTTCGGCCCGAGAACCATCCAGGCAACCAGTTCCGTTTTACCCCAAACCTAGTCCTTGGCCAAAAATCGTTGAATTAGTCAATGACCAATTGACTTGTCGACCTGTTCAACGGTATTTGGCCATTTTTATTTTTATTTTTTTGTTGTCAGAATGGGCCATCCATTTTAGAAACCGATGGCCAGAACTATTTTGTTTCTAGTCATTCTTTCTAGAGTCAATAATTAAACGAAATAACTTTGTAGTCATAGTCATGAGAAGGGTGGACATTGCAAGGGATTCCAAAACCTTGAAAGATAAATCCAAAGTGACTATAAACACAGAAAAAAATTGGCGGTAAATCCACCAAACTAGAAAAACCAAGGAAAAAATATTAGAAAATTGAGTCCAAAGTTCTGCTTTGATATGGAGCTAGACATACATGCAATCAAAGAAAGAGACAAAACATATCGTCTTGTAAGAAAAAAAAAACATTGCACAAGACAACCCAAAGAAAAAAAACAAAAAGAAAAGAAATAAAATGGTGGTAAACCCCTGTTTTGGAGGATCTTGGAGAAGAAGACCAAACACAAAAAAAAGCAGAAAATGAAAAAAAGGATACCGCACACGCTTAAATAAAGCCAACAGTAGAAGAAACCTTTGAATAGTTAAAATCCAAAAGCAAAAAAAATCATGGTTTTCGAATTGTCATTGACTCAGACGGATAGGCATTTCGGCCTATGATCTATCTAGGCAACTGGTTTCATTTTACCCTAATCACGGTCCCTCGACAAAAACCATTGAATCAATCAACGACCCATTGACCCTGGTGGTTGAACTATTGACCCGTTCAATTGTTTTTGACAATTTTTTTCATTTTCTAATTAGGAACCATCTAGGCAACTGGTTCTATTTTATCCCAATCCCAGTCCTTGGCAAAAAATTGTTAAATCGGTCAACGATCCATTAACATGGGCGGTTGAACCGTCAACCCGTTCAATCATTTTATGCCATTTTTATTTTTATTTTTTATTTTTATAGTCAAAACAGGCCATCTGTTCGAACCGGGTGGTCAAACCATCAACCCAAAAACCGGTGACCAAAACGGTTCCATTTTCAAGTCGTATGAATCATAGATTGAATGACATAACACATATGATAATGCTTAATGGACATCACACACTCAGTTTTTTGTCTATAATTTTTGTTGTTAGAACAGGTCTTCCGTTCGAACCGAACAGTCAAACCATCATTTTTTTAATTGGGAACCGTCCAGACAACTGGTTCTGTTTTACCCCAATCATGGTCCCTAGCCAAAAATCATTGAATTGGTCAACAACCTATTGATCCAAGCAGTCAAACCATCAACCCGTTTGAGCCAGACAGTCGAACCGTCGACCCAAAAACCAGTGGATAGAAAGGTTCCCTTTTTGGGTTGTATGAGTCACACACTTGAATGACATAACACGTATGATATTACTTAATCGACCTCACACACTCAAATTTTTCCTATAATTTTTGTTTTCAGAACAGGCAGTCCATTCGAATCGAACAAACAAACTATCGACCCGAAACCGGAGGCATCAAAATGTAGGGTTATCACACCCTGCAACTTAATCATTTTTAGCTCCTTAGCAATGTAGTCTTAAAATTACACTAAGTATATAGATCTTTCCCATTACAAGGCCATCCCTAACAGAATTAATCAAGCATCTTGATTCCAACATTCTCAAATTCTGTATAGATCGCTATTGGTCTTTAGGGAGAAAACTGTTTTATTTTGAATATTACCGAAACATGGTTTAAAAATCTTATTTACCCTTCCATTTGCAAACTATCTTGATAAGATGAGATTGATTTTAAAATCAAACATGTATTCTTCTTATTATTTATGACAGCGGATTTCTACGCTTGAACTTATTTTTATTGTTACCTTTCACCGTTTTACGTGAATCTTGACACTTGACTTAGGTGAAGAGACTCGATTACTAAGTGTTAGGTAAGTGTCTTTGGCATTCACTTTTCCGTTTGACGCGAATCTCGACACTTGACTTAGGTGAAGTGACCCGATTACTAAGTCTAGTCTAGGGTGTCCATTAACCTTTTATTCTCTCTCTTTTATTTTTTATTTTTTATTTTTTATTTCTTTTTTTGCAACATTGTTTAGGGTAGTCCACTATCTCTTAACAATTTGAAGAATTTTGTCTAATTTCTCAATCTTTCTCTTCCTATCTTGATAGGGGTAAATTTGGGAGTATTTTCTAATTTCTAAATGGTTTCGACAATATTCAAACAAGACCAATTTTTTACTCCTATCACTTGTTACCAATTTCTAAAGAATTCAATATTCTTTTATCAGTTTCCTTAGCTTTTTATGTTTGGGAATCCCTCTTAACGGAAAATTTAAAAAATTTCAGTGAAACTTTAATTCTCCATCTTTAAAGGCTTAGCTTCACAATTTTTTTTTCTCTTTCCTCACCTCCAAATTGTCCCTCATGGCATGATTAGAATGACGCAAAGAAGATTTGGGCCAAAGGGAACAACGGGTATGGTTCTGCTGAGGGGTTCAAGGTATGCCACCTGGTCTTGAATCAAGAAAAAAAAAAGTAAACTCTAATCCTAAAATTAACTTACTTTGGGTTGCCTCCCAACCATTGCTAAGTATAACATCTTCAACTAGATGCAACTATTCACCTCTCTCATCCAAACTCTCATACTCACTTTCGTTTTCATACCAACTAGGACTAGATCGAGCTAACCAAGGGGTAGGTAGGTCATTCACGAGATTGTCCACTATGTCCACATTGCCTTCATCTACCCCTAGGTTTGGATGCTTAGAAGCAATAAAAAACATTCAATTGGACCTTCTACTCCTCAAATGAGATGTCCATTTCCCCGATTTACAATTGATATTTGCATTAGTCATTGCTAAAAATGGCCATCCTAAGATTATCGGGTTGTGGTTCAGTTTTTCGATTGGGGTCATGTTTAGGACAACAAAATCTACAGGGAAATAACAATTTTCTATTCTGACAATGACATCCTCGATGACACCTTTAGGAGTCTTGACCAACCGATCAGTTAGTTGCAGAATTACTGGGGTAGGTTTCAACTCACTGACCCTGAACCTTTTACAAATAATGGACAGAAGCAGGTCCACACTAGTTCCTAGATCTAATAGGGCCCTATCAAAGGTGATTCCAGAAATTATATAGCTAATAAGAAGAGCACCCAGTTCTTTAATTTTCTGGAGAAGTTGGTTCAAGAGGACCACATTTGCTGAGAGCATCACTTTTTGTGGGGCCGATCATGGCTCCCTCTTTTGTGTGCATAGCTCTTTCAGAAACTTTGCATAAGTCGGGACATGTTGAATCGCATCGAGGAGCAGGATGTTAGTGTATACTTGTTTGAAAAGTTCCCCGATCTCCTCATTGCAAATCTCTTTCTTTTTCCGTGATGGCTCGACTGTGAATACGATAGGAAAGGGGACTACAGATTGGTTTACTTTAGGCTCTTTTTCTAAGTTTTCCCTTTCTTCTTCTCCCCACCCCCCCCAACTTAGGGTTTTCTGACTCCTTTTCTTCTTCTTTACTTTCTTTGTCATATGGGTCTTCGAAAATTCTCCCACTCCTTAAAGTTGTTATAGCTTTAGCATTTTCGAATTGGGGATTTTGAAGAGGTGGTTGAATTTGTTGAGAGAAACCCAGTGGCTGATTCCTAGGGTTTGTAACTAGTTGACTCGGTAGTTGCCCCACTGCCCTCCTTGCATTAGCTTCAGCTAGCTTTCCTATTTGGCTTTCTAACCTAGCAATGAACTGCTGTTGATTTAGGATCAACTGCTGTAGTTGCATAAATTGATCGTCTACTAGTCGGGATTGAGAGGGTTATGGGTAGCCCTGATATGGTTAGGCCGATCAACTCCTAGGGTACACCTGCTGGAACTAGTTTTGTACTAATGGCCTCTGAAACTGTTGGGCCATGGAGTTGGATGGATGTTGATAGGACTATACATTGGGTTGATGTGTCCTCCAAGAAAAGTTAGGATGGTTTCTCCACCCAGGGTTATAAGTATTAGAATATGGATCATTATTGGGCCTTGATAAACTCTGGGCTGCCTGAACTTGTTCTTGGATAAAAGGTAAAAATTGGGCTGCAGTATGACAGTCATCAACCTAGTGGGCCGAGTTGGCACAAATGGGACATACTTTGAGATAAGAGGTAGATGGGCCCGATTGTTGGTTAAGAGTGAAAAACTGATCAAGTTTCTAGGCTAGAAGGTCTACCCTATCCAACTTTCTAGAAATGGCATTCAAGTCCATTTTTGCCTTGGGCTCTATATTATTTCTGACCTCATAGAGCCCTGTCATCTTTGAGGGTCCCACCGACCATTCATAGGAATACAACAACACATTATTGGTAGAATTCTCACTCAGGGTTTCGAAAAGATTATAAGCTTCATCATCGCTCTTGCTCATAAATGCCCCCCCCCCCCCCACACACACAATGCATATACCATCTGCCTGTATTGATCTATCAGGCCTTCATATAAGGCTTGGACAATTTGCCACTAGGACAGACCATGGTGTGGGCATTTTCTCATTAAATCTTTCATCCTCTCCCAAGCCTCATGAATTTGTTCACCTAGTGTTTGGGTGAATCCGTGATAACTCTCCTCATGGTATTGGTTCTGCCTATAGGATAGAACTTCCTAAGGAATTCTTGTTTCATTTCTGCCCAAGTCTAATGGGTCTCCCTATAATCCCTAACCAATACTTGGCATCCTTAAAGGAGAAGGGGAAAAGAGTCAATCTAAGGGCATCATCATTGAAACTCTGAATCCTTACAGTTGAACATATTTCCAGGAACTCATCTATGTGCTTGTATGGGTCCTCACTTGGGTTCCCAATGAAGGATGGGAGCATCTGGATTGTACTTGACTTAATTTCATACTGTAAGGCCTGAGTATCAGGTAACTGGATGCAAGATGAAGGGTTATATTGTGTTGGAGTGAAGTATTCCTTCAACTTTCTAGGTTGGGCATCATTGATTCCGACCATTTGATTTCGGTGTTGATGATGTAGGTATTTCTCTATTTTAGGTATAGGTTCTACAGTTCCACTCCTTAAAGATTTCCTTCCCAACATACAACACAGAAGTCTATTTTCTTCTTATTTGAATTTAAAATTTTGAGTTTAATTTCAAATGTGGATTTTACAACTTGAATTCTGAAATTTAAACTCCGCTTTTGAAACTCTCTTTTTTTTTCTAAAATTAAAATTTTTGAAATTTAAATTCAAATTCAAGTTCAGCCTTTGAAATTTAAATTCCTAAAATCTAAATTCAAGTTAGAATTAAAAAAAAAATCTTCTTTTTCTGTTTTTTTTTTTTCAAAGGCAAACAAATCAACCACACAACCTAGGGGCTGACCAAGGGTTTCCTAAACTAGTGGTTCAACCAATGTGAATCCTTTTATGTTCACTTGGAATTACACCACTTCCTATGGTTAGCCAGGTAAGAGGTGGGGATGTGGGAGGCTCCCCTTGCTCACGCAAGGACCTAATCGCTTAGGCTAAGCCAAGGGAGGGTGATGAAATACCCACCTTTTTTTATTTAAGTTGGATGGCCCTTAAGTGGATTAATGGAAAGAAACAAAATAAACAAAGCAAATGCAACTAACTACAAACAATAATTGCAAACAGAAAATAAAACAACAGTTAATTGTGCTAAACAGAATTAACAACTACCAAAAATAAATTCTAACAAACCAATTGCTAATCTAAAAATTAAACTGAAAATAAAATGATCAAAAAGAAAATTATGCAAGAAATAGACAAAATAAAAGATAAAAATACAAATCTAAAAAAAATAAACCAAAAATAAAATAAACAAAAGAAAAAATATGCTAATTTTTTTCATTTTTTTAATAAAAGAAAAACACAAATTAAAAAATTAATACGAAAATAAAATTAACGAAAGAAAAATACATTGCAAAAATAAATAAAATAAAGGAAATGAATTCTTTTTTATTTCTTTTTATTTTTGTTTTTTAATCTGAAATAAAAGAAAAAATGAATCTAAAATTTAAATAACAAATAAAATAAAATAAAATAAACAAAAGAAAATTATGTTGTAAGGAATAAAATAAAATAAAATAAGAGAAAACAAATTGTTTGTTTGTTTTAATCTGAAATAAAAGAAAAACACAAACCTAATTGATGTAGCGCGATTCGGGCACTCCTAGCTGGCGGACACCTGGCTCCTAACTGGCGATGGCCAGTACCTGAGAAGAGGAAGGTGAAAGACTCCCAAGGAGCTCGCCTGGTGGGAATACTCCGATGCTTAAGTTAGAACTCTAAGAGAATTGTAAGAAATGCAAAGAGAGCTAAGAGTGCAGATAGCGCTAGATCAGTTCAACTACCTTCGCCCCTAGGAAACTGGGGCCTTTAAATATAGATGTTCTTGTCAAATTGGGCGTAACCGCCACTGGCCCTCTGTCGCAACCGTTATTTGCCTGGGCTGAGCAGGTACCCATTGCAGAGTACTGCCCAATCACGTGTCGAGAAATGTGGGTTTAGTCCGCTAGGCTGGTAGGAACTGCACCATCAGTCAGAAGACGTGGTGCAATCTGACGGGTATGGTCTTGTCAGATAAGAAACTTCATGAAAACGCTACATCGCTCAATAGCAAGTTGCTTTGTAGCGAACTATCCCATAGCGAGCTGCCTTGTAGTGAGCTCCTGGAGGTATTCCGAGGTGATTCCACCTGAGGTTGCCTTTGAGGCGGTCCTCTTGCCTAAGTATTGGAGCGAGCTGATTGTCTGAGCTCGCGTGCTGGGATAGACTTAGCTTGGAGTGTTCCCTTCCAGCATACTAGGGTCCTTGAGCTCGCGCTCTAGCGAGCTGACCTGCGAGGACTTTAATGAGCTCATTACTCAGTTGTAGCCAGTCTGTCATGCTGAGCTGTTACTTATGCTGAGTCACGTCCACGTGTCACCTTCTTAGGAGGTCGGGCCAAATCACCCTCCATCAATTGCCCCCCACTCCTCGGGCTAAGGGTTCTACCTTAGTGCGAGGAGTTCATGGAGTGTGACAGGTGGATTTGACCCGAAATTCAAACTGGATTAACTGATCGCAATAAATACACACGCGGATGTTGGGTAATTTCTAGACTTTTTAAATGCCAAAACGGCTCTCAGTTTCGAAAGACGTGCAGCCAGCATTACCTTAATCATGGAAGACATGCAACTAGTCACATTTCAGTTTTAAAAGACATGCATTTAGTTTGATTACGAACCGTCGGATTCGCCTTAGTCTGAGCCGTCGATTGTGGGCACTGTGGCTATAAATAGGAGGGCCCCAGGCCTCATTTCTTTTACGCCAAGATGCCTTGCTTTCGGATGTGAGGTCTTACCTTTACCCAGTTGCTCGAGCTCTTCTCCTGTTCACATCGTCCTTCTGGTTCAGCTTTTTCCTGGTGAGTCCTCTTGCTTTGTCAGCAATGTCTACCATACAATATCTTTCCCCGGGGCGGTAACCAAGATGACGCCCCTTTGAGCTCAGGGGGAGCTTGGGGGTAGGCTCCGGAGGCTCGGGTGGCCTCCGGCGAAACGGCTTCCACTTCCCGGGGTAGGGAGCCAGACAGCTCCGATCCTTCCTCCATGTCGATGGAGAGACTCAGGACCTTAGTCCTTCAATTTGACCTCCTCAGAAATCCCATCTACAGTCTCACATCCGACGACTATCCTTGGGAACACGGTCACGACAAAATCGTGATCTTCCAAGAACATCTCATTGCTGGCCTTCATCTTCCTCTACATCCTTTGATAGTGGAGGTTTTAAACCTTTTAATGTTACTATAGACCAACTTCACCCCAACTTAATCCGAAATGTGGTAGGGACAATTTCTTTGTTTTATGAGTATTGTCTTCCTCTCGACCTTGACATCTTTTCCTCCATTCTATCTATCAAAAATGCCTCCCCCAGAACCCCTCTGGAAAGGCGTTCTTATTACTTCTCTCCCTGTCCCGGCTTCAAACTCCTTCATGAGCTGTCGAATAGGATCCCGACTTGGAAGCGGGATTATTTTGTAGGGCCGCCATCTAGGATTTAAGTGTTGACTTGGATCCAAAAGTTCGAGAGACGTTGCAATCTTGGGCAGCGATTGGTTTCCATTGCTCGGACTATTTGGCTGAGGACAAGCTCGCGCAGGCTGGCCTAAGCCCTGGTAGGTCGCCTTTAGGTCACGCTCTTTTTTTTTTTGATGGACTAATGCCTTGCGATTTTTGGTAGCCAACATGTCTGGTGTAGATGCATGTCGCCTTCTGTTGAGCAACCAGAAGCGTTGGGCCAAGAGGTCACGCCCTGACCAAGCATCCACTTCTGGGGGTGCTGAGTTCGAGGCTCCTATGGATCAAACCTTTGTTTCATCTCCGCCAAAGGTTTCGTCAATTCTATTCGAGGGAGTAGCCACGGAAGGTGCCGCAGAAGAAAGGGAGGTCCCACCCCAAGGGCATACCCTCCATTTGTGCAGTCCCACCCCATCGCCTTCCTGTGGTTCCCTACTGAGAGGAAGGAGGAAAGCATCACCAACATCATCGTGGCCTCGCAAAGGAGTCGACAGGCGGTCACCCACGAGGAGGTCGCTGACTAGGGAGGGATGGACCCTAGGCAGCTCGCCAGGCTGGCCTCAGCTCACTGCATGGTGGTAAGTAGTTGCTCTTTTCCTTCCCTTCTTCTTCTTCCCTTCTTTTTTTTTTTACCTCGGCCTTTTGCTGTCAGGTGAACTCTGTCATCCATTCCATGGCCCTCTAGACTAACATTCACTCCAAGGATGCCCTCACTCAGAGGTCGAATGTGCAGAATCTCCGGGGCGAGCACAACCAAGCCCGAGGTGAGACCCTCCGGGCTTGGAAGGGGAGCGAGGCTCAGGAGCTGCTCGTCCAGGACCAGGAAGCATAGATCTCCCGGTCGTCTGAGGAGAGCGCTCGCTATAGGGAGGAGTCATCGAGGGTGATAGCGGAGAGGGAGCTCCTTTGCCCGCAGGTCCAGAACTTGGAGTCCACGCTCCAACATCGAACTCGGAACTTTGACGCCATGGTGGAGGCAGAGCGAGCTAAGGCAGTGTGGGACTTCAAAGACTCCCAGGAGTACCACGACCTCCAAGTGGAGTACGGCTCGAGCTCCTACCGTTCGAAGTTCAAACTCTATCGATGGCTGGTCCGGAAGAAGTTCTCCGGGCTCAACCTTGAAGGCATAACAATGAAGGGTCTGGACCCAGAAACGGTGGACATGGCGGAGGAGGAGGAGCCCGACTCTCCGGAGGACGACGAGGACATGGTGGCGGTGGAACCTTGAGGTCGATAGTTCTTGTTTTTTCTTCTTGACTGAATTCTGAAGTGGTTGTTCCCGGGTGTCTGAACTCGGTTTTAAGAATTTCTTTCTTTTTTTTATGAACTATCTCGAGCTGTTAGGCCCTGCTTTTTCTTTGTTTTTTTTATGAACTTCTCTCAGGCTGTTAGGCCCAGTTTTTTGTTTTTTGTTTTATTTATAAGAACTAGTAACGAGATGTTTCTTTCTTCTGCTAAGTGTTGTGTGCTCTTCACTTTTTGCCATAGTGACTTTATCACTCAAACTATTAGAGCTAAATGCCCGAAGTGCGGTTTCTCAGACATTGTTACTTCGAACTATTTCCTGGTACTCGAGGAGAGTTTATGGTATACCCCGAGGGGGTTATCATAGTAAGCATATGCCCAACCTATATGCACCTGGGTTAAGTTGACGTAGGTTGTCCCTTATCGAGTTCAACTAATATACCGAGGTGAGCTACGCATCATAGGGTTCACACCCAAGCTGCCTATACTTTTAGTACTAATACTTAGCCTATGCTGATGAGGCGACTAGGTTTTATTTGGTGCTGAGGTTCTCGTTAGCTTGACGTTTTAGCCCGTAGGCTGGGGGAGTGACTTATAGTCCACTCTTAGAGTTTACCCATGCCATAGAGGCGACTGGGTCATATGCTACCGATGTCTTTGTTAGCTTGGCGTTTTGGCCCTTAGGCTTTGGGGGGGTGACTACGGTCTAGCTCCTTCTGGAGTTCGCCCATGCCATGGAGGCGACTGGGTCTTATCATGCCGAGGTCTTCGTTAGCTCGGCATTTTGGCCCTTAGGCTCTGGGAGTGACTCGTGGTCTACTCAATACTTTATAGGTAATATTGCCTTAAGTTGACAATATTCCATGCCTGAGGTACTTGTTTCCCTTCTAGGGTTTCGAGTTCGTATGTTCCTTTCTCGAGCACCCGCTTTACTTGATAGGGTCCTTCCCAATTTGGCCCGAGCTTACCAACACCGGTCTCAGACACCATAACTTTACTAAGAAACAGGTCACCGACATGGAGGTTCCGCTTCTTGACCCTGGCGTTATAGTACTGAACTACTCTCTGCTGGTAGGCCGCGGTCCTAATATATGCGAGGTCCCGTACTTCGTCAAGTAGGTCGAGGTTGGTGCATAGCTCATCTTCATTTTCCTTGTCATCATACGCTTCTAGACATAGCGAGGGAACCTCAATCAAGGCTGGGATGATTGCTTCAGTGCCGTAGGTGAGGTTGAAGGGGGTCTCGCTTGTAGTTGTCTTCACTGTGGTCCGATAAGCCCATAGAACACTGGGTAGCTCATCTGCCCATAGTCCTTTAGCTCGGTCCAGGCGTGCCTTCAGTCCGCGGAGGAAAGCTCTGTTTGTGACTTCTGCTTGGCCATTTGCTTGAGGGTGTGCCACTAAGGTAAAGTTCTATTGAATTCCCATGTCTTGGCACCAGTTCTAGAATTTAATGTCCTCGAACTGCTTACCATTGTTAGAGATCGGTACTCGAAGTAACTCGAAGTGGCACACTATATTTTTCCAGAAGAAGTTCTGCACATTCCGAGATGTGATCGTTACGAGGGGTTCAACTTCTACCCACCACTAAGAACCTTCTCTGTCCTGTCACTGGCGAGAATGGTCTAAGTAAATTGATCCCCCTCTATGCGAAAGGCCACAAGCTGGTGAGGTACTTCAGGTCAGCGGCAGGTTGGTGGTGGATATTGGGGTGCTTCTGGCACTTGTCACACTTTCTGACGAGCTTAATCGCATCTACTTTCATTGTTGGCCAGTAGTATCCCTGTCGTAGTGCTTTCTAGGCAAGAGCCATGCCCCCCAAGTGTCCACCGCACAAGCCCTCTGGTACGACCTTGAATGGTTGGCCTCGAAAGGTCGCAAGTAGCGCAGGTAGGGGAGCATGTACGACCTCTGGTACAGTCGTCTGTCTATTATGACGTATTTGGCCACCTGACGCTTCACCCTTCTAGCGGCATTACAGTCCGCAGGGAAGGTCCCATGCAGTAGGAAGCTCGCAAGCGGATCGATCCAGCTCGGCTCTACTTGCACGATAGGAGCGGATTCCTCTATCCCCCAAGAATGCTAAGTCGAGGCAGGTTCTCTATGTACACGGTTCTCATGGTATTATCATTGGTGCTGGCTAACTGGGACAGGGCGTCAGCCTTAGTGTTTTCCGATCTCGGGATTTGGTTGATGAAGTGTGACTAGAAGTTAACCAGAGCCTCTCTTACTTTGGCTAAGTAGGCGATCATGGTTGGTTTGCGAGCTTCGTATTCGCCTATGACTTAATTGACCACGAGCTGGGAATCACTGTAGATGACAATATGCTTGGCTTTCACTTCCTTGGCTAGAGCCAGCCCAGCTATTAATGCCTCGTACTCCGCTTCATTGTTGGATGCCGCAAACTCGAAGCATAGTTCATACTCCAGTTTGGTGTCGCTTGGGCCGTATAGAACAATTCCGGCTCGGCTGCCCTGCTAGTTTGTCGAGCCATCTACGTAAAGGATCCAAGGCTGCTCATCCTAGTTCTCGCTCGGCCTAACTAGGAGAGATGCAACACTGGTTGCTACTTCACGATGCTCGAGCTCAACTGGCCTGGGAACTTCGGGCTTGCCCGAGCTGGGGGGCCTCGTGTTCGATCAGCCTGAAGACTTCAGAGCTGAAAGTGCATTCCATGACGAAGTCTGCTAAGGCTTGGGCCTTAATAGCAGTTTGTGGCTTGTATTGGAGGTCATACTCGCTGAGCTCAATGGCCCACTTCGTTAGTCTATCGGAGACCTTAGGCTTGAGCAGAACTTGCCTCAGAAGTTTGTTGGTGAGGACAATGAAAGTGTGAGCTTGGAAGTACGGACGAAGCTTTCGGGCTGCAATAACTAGTGAATAGGCTAGCTTTTCTATCTCTGGATATCTTGTCTCTGCTCCCTGCGACACTTTATTAACATAGTAGATAGGCCGTTGGACCCGATCTACTTTTATCAGTACCAAGCTGACCACCTCGTCACTTGCCAAGAGGTACAGCTCTAAAACATCGCCCTCCTTGGGCCGGGTTAAGATCAGTATACTAGCGAGGTACTTTTTGAGCTCGTTGAATGCGAACTGACACACTTCGGTCCATTCAAGACCTTTGCTTTTAATTTCCTTGAAGAAAGGTAGGCAACGGTCTGCTGAGTTGGACATGAAGCGGCTCAGAGCAGCTATTCGGCCATTTAGCCTTTGAACCTCCTTTAGTTTCCGGGGTGGTCTCATATCTAGGATGGCCTTAATTTTATCCGGGTTGGCCTCAATGCTACGCTGGTTGATGATATACCCTAGGAATTTACCCGAGGTGATACCAAAGACACACTTGCTCGGATTTAACTTCATATTAAACTTGCGCAAAATTTCAAAGGTTGAATGCAAGTCATGTATTAAATCATGCGAAAATTGAGTTTTGATGACCATGTCATCTCCATAACATTCTATTTTTCTGCCAATCAATGGCTCAAATAATTTATTTACAAGTCTTCTGAAAGGTTGCCCTGACATTTTTCAATCCAAAGGGTAGGACCTTGTAACAGTACAAGCCGAGCTCGGTTATGAAGGAAGACTTTTCTTTGTCAACTAGGTTCATCCTGATATAGTTGTAGCCTGAATAGACATCTAGGAAACTCAACAACTCATGCCCTGAGGTAGCGTCCACCAGACGGTCGATCTTGGGGAGTGGGAAGTAGTCCTTTAGGCAAGCTCGGTTCAGGTCGGTATAATCGTCGCACATGCGCCATTTACCGTTGGCCTTTTTTACCAGAACGGGGTTGGCCACCCAACTCGGGTAATGGACTTCTCTTATAAAATCGGTTGCGATGAGCTTCCCAACCTCCTCGTCGACTACCCTCCATCGCTCTGGGGCTAAGTTGTGTTTCTTTTGTCTAACGGGCCTAACGTTGATTTGAAATGTTCGAGCTAGGTCCTCTGTCGATGTCGGGATGGAGGCAGTCTCTTCCGTGGGTGTAGGTCGCTCCTCGCATTACTCCATAGGTCACTCTAGCTCGAGGTCATCGGCCACCTTGGCTTTCCCTTTGAGGGTGGCAACATAGCACTTGCAAGACTCAAACTGGTCACCTCACGCTATCCCAATTCCGAAGTCCGTGGGGAACTTCATTGCCAAATAGTAAGTGGAGACCACTACACGTAAGGCATGGGTGATCATCCATCCTACTATGGCATTGTACGGGGAGGGGGTTGCGATCACTAAGAAGTCATGGTTGAGCCTCACTATGCTAGGCTAGGTGCCGACTTCCACAGGTACTGTAATCCTCCCCAGGGACCTGATTTCTTCTCCGTTGAAGCCTACCAGGGGAGTATTTGCGGGCTTCAGGTCGCTTTCTTGGAGCTGGAGTTTGTCAAATGCTGCTTTGAAAAGGATATCTATCGATCTACCAGAGTCGACGAGGACACACCTAACTTCAAATTCGTTATCTCTGCTACTGGAGCTCGGAAAGGCTGACCTAGCCTTCTCCCTCGAGCTTGGTCATTCTTCTTCTTGCTGTCACCCTGAGTTGAGGACTCTGTTTCCCTTTTTCTTTTCTCAAGGGCATGTTCACCTTTCTAGTTGATCTCCTCCTCCGTCCCTATAAACTGATCCATGAGCTTGAGGAACTCGATCATAGTCTTGGGTAGATTAACAACCACGTGCCACTTGAATTCTTTGTGGGTAACGCCTCGCTTGGCCGCGGTGAACCGAACTGTGGGGTCCAAGTCGGGTATTTGCAAACAAGCGTCATTGAACCACATGATATAACTCTGAATGGACTCCCCTTCCTTCTGGACTATGCCAAGGAGGCTCTCCTGAGTTCTTGGGCACCTCTTGCTGGTACGAAATGAGAAGTGAAGACTTGCGCGAACTGTGCCCAGCTTTTTATTGATCCGGGTGCGAGATTCCGGTACCATGTGTGGGTCACTCCTTTGAAGGTGGTGGAGAAAGCCACACACATACATGATTCATTGGCCCTTGCCAGGTGCATCTTGGACTGGAAGGCATCAACACGGTCATTCGGATCGAAGGATCTGTCATACTTATCCAGGGGAGGAAGCTTGAAGTCCTTTGGCATAGGAACAACAAGATGCTCTGAAGACAGGGGGAGGGAACTAAAAGGAGTGGAGTGAGGAGTAGCTTTTACTTCACCTGAGCTTACCTCCTCCTTACCCTTGAGCTCGGGCAGGTCGCAAGTGGCAGTTCAGCGAGCCTGTCAACGCCTTCGCTACTACTTCATCGGCTCAACGTTGGTGCTGCTTGCTTCAGAATTATCGAGCTCGATGGGCCCAGAGAGGGGCTCGATCTACTAATGATAGCTGTGAACCGAAGGGCCTTGCCTGTAATCCGCGGCTAGGACCTCAAACTGGTTTTCGGTGAGCGGGAGCTCGAACTGAGAGTGCTGAGGTGATGCGGGCCTAACTGGCTAGAAGGCCCCCGACCTGCCTGTAGTCTGTGAGGCAAGGGGTGACTGGTCTCTCCTTTCTTCTATGGGATGAGGCTTGGCTCTTGGAATGATTCTAGGTTTGAGAGGCCTCTCCCCGACAAGGACGTTCGCTCCGATGGGGGGGCTTGGTTTGCTTCGCGACCGGATATTGAGGGGGAAGCGACTGCTGGGCCTGGGGCAGTGAAGGGAATTGCTATTGATACTGGTACTGAGAAACTTGATGCAGCACTTGCTGCTAATAGAGTTGAAATTGTTGGAACTGTTGCATTTGAGCTTGCATAGCTCGCATGCACTGCACTAGGTCTTCAAGTTGGTTTTGGTTGATCACTGGAGGAACGACAGAAGGTTCATTGAAGGTTGTTCCAACCATGGAAGGGAGCGGAGTGCTCACAGGTGCCACTGTCTGAGACACATTCAGGCTGGGAACTCCATCCACGGAGAGGGGGATGGTGAACTGTCCAATGCAGACAGTAGGGAGTTGAGGTCACTCCTCAGAAGTGTTCTGGTCGGAACCACGTTCGGCATTGCTAGAGGAAGCCATGGATGCTGAGTTCTGAGAGTTGCAGAGATTGGAGGAGGTCTTTTTGAAGCGTTCCCACAGAAGACGCCAAATGATGCAGCGCGATCTGGACACTCCTAGCTGGCGATGAACGGTACCTGAGAAGAGGAAGGTGAAGGGTTCCCGAGGAGCTCACCCGGTGGGAATACTCCAATGCTTAAGTTAGAACTCTGGGAGAGATGTAAGAAATGCAAAGAGAGCTAAGAGTGCAGATAGCGCTAGATCAGTTCAATTACCTTCTCCCCTTGGAAACCGGGGCCTTTAAATACAAATGTTCTTGTCAAATCGGGCATAACTGCCACTGGCCTTCTGTCACAGTCGTTATTTGCCAAGGTTGCGCAGGTAACCATTGCAGAGTACTTCCCAATCAAATGAGCGACATGACCCAGAAAGGACGGGCACGCCGCCATCTATCGAGAGATGTGGGTGGAGTCCGCTGGGTTGGCAGGAATTGCGCCGTTAGTCAGGAGACGTGGTGTAGTCTGACGGGTACGGCCTTGTCAGATAAGAAGCTTCTTGAAAATGCCACGTCACTCAGTAGCGAGCTATTCCATAACGAGCTGCCTTGTAGTGAGCTCCTGGAGGTATTCCAAGGTGATTCCGCTTGAGGTTGCCTTTGAGGCGGTCCTCTTGCCTAAGTATTGGAGTGAGCTGATTGCCCAAGCTCGCGAGCTAGGATAGACTTAGCTTGGAGTGTTCCCTTCCAGCATACTGGGGTCCTTGAGCTCGCGCTGTAGCGAGCTCGTTTCATGGCGAGATGTAATGTAGCGAGCTCACCTGTGAGAACTTTAATGAGCTCGTTACTCAGTTGTAGCCAGGCTGTCACGCTGAGCTATTACTTATGCTGAGTCACGTCCATGTGTTACCTTCTTAGGAGGTCGGGTCAAATCTCCATCACTAATAAAGCAATAAAATTGAACAATAAATTAAAATAAAGAAAGAATAATAGATCTAGAAACGACATGGAAGCAAAATAATACTAAAAATTTGGATCTAGAAAAGAAAATTAATTAAAAAAATTCAAAAATAACTATAAAAAACTAAATTAAAAATAAAATGGAATGGCTACTCTTGAAACGTAATCCAATTTCTCTTCTCTTCTCTTCCGCCTCGTAGTTCCGCAATGCTCTGGTACCCCTCCTTTCACTATTCCATCCTACAGAATCAAAGAGAAACAAGAAATAAATTGAGATAACGGATCAAGTAATAAAACGAAGAAGAAAAAATAATGAAACAGACCCGGAAAAAGTAAATAAAAATTATCTCCGTGCTTCCCCAGCAACAGCGTCGAAAACTTGGTGTGTCCGGAAGCGCATCGTTAAACACCCCAAAATACCTATTTAAATATTTATAATTTTTACCGTTTATCAAACAACTACTAATGTAGTAAATGGGTGAGAACGGGTCGTATCCACAGGGAAACAAGTGAAAAATTAATATATACTTAGATCCAGGCAAGAGAATGCACTCGAGAATTGCAGAAAATAAGAAAATAGAAGGTGTCAAACCTAGTAGGGAGATAAAAAGAAGGTTGAACCCAAATATGAGAGAGGTGGTCAAACAAGAAGTAGTTAAGTGGTTAGATGCGGGTATTATCTACTCGATCTCAGATAGCAGTTGGGTAAGTCTTATGCAAGTGGTGCCTAAGAAAGCTAGACTCACCGTGGTCACTAATGATCAAGGTGAAGTAATCCCGAGCCGACTTACCATGGGATGGCAAGTGCGCATCGACTTTAGGAAACTCAATGCAGTCACAAAAAAAGACCACTTCCCTTTTCCCTTCATTGACCTAATTCTAGAAAAAACTCACTAGGCAAAAATATTTCTACTTCTTAGATGGGTATTCTGGGTACAACCAAGTGGTCGTTTACCCCAAGACCAATAGAAAACAATTTTTACCTGCCCTTATGGAGCATTCTCCTTCTGACGAATGCCGTTTAGATTATGTAATGCACCAACAACCTTTCAGAGGTGCATGACGGCAATTTTTTCAGAAATGGTGGGTGATTTCCTAGAAATATTTATGGACGACTTCTCGGTCTTTGGGATTCCTTCGAATCATGTCTTGAACACTTACGAGATATTCTTCAATTATGTATCGAGATAAACTTGGTCCTCAATTGGGAGAAGAGTCATTTTATGGTCAAAGAGGCATTATTTTAGGCCACATAGTTTCTGAACGGGGTATCGAGGTGGATAAAGCAAAAATTGACATAATCTCTAAACTTCCACCTCCCACTTCTGTCAAGAAAATCCGTTCTTTTCTTGGACATGCCGGCTTCTACCAACGATTTATTAAGGACTTCACCCAAATTTCCATACCATTGTGCAACCTTCTAGCAAAAGATGTCCCATTCAGATTTGATGATGCATGTCTTAAGGCCTTCGAGTACTTGAAAGGGGCACTGACCAAGGCTCCAATTCTGCAACCCCCCGACTGGTGTTTGCCCTTTGAAATCATGTGTGATGCCTCCGACCACGCCATTGGAGTTGTTTTGGGACAAAGGGTGGATAAACGTCCTATGGTGATCTATTATGCATGGTGTACCCTCTCAGAAGCCCAATTGAATTATACCACCACAGAGAAAGAATTGTTAGCCGTAGTGTTTACTCTGAAAAAATTCCGCCCATACCTATTAGGCACCAAAGTGGTTGTCTATTCTGATCACTTAGCCTTAAGACATTTGTTGTCTAAGAAAGAGGCCAAACCTAGGCTCAATAGATGGATCATTCTTTTCTAAGAATTTAACCTTGAGATTCGGGATAAAAAGGGCTCTGAAAATGTAGTAGCTAATCATCTGTCCAGAATCAAAATTGAGAAGGGTGAATCTATGCATGACTACTCTTTTCTAAATGAACACCTCTTGGCGGTCTCCCATAGCACACATCCATGATTTGCTCATATTGTCAAGTATTTAGTAGTGGGTAAAATTCTCGAGGGGTTGTCCAAGAATGAGAATGATAGATTCTTCTCACAGCTTAAATACTATTTCTGGGAAGACCCTGAGCTATTCCATCTCTGTTCGGATCAAGTAATCCAAAGATGCATCCCTGAGTCTAAACACCAAAGTATCCTTAATTTTTTTCACACTCTTGCTTGTGGGGGGCATTTTTTGAGGAAGAAAACAATGGCCTAAGTACTACAAAGTGGCTTTTATTGGCCAAGTTTATTTAAGGATGCCCATGCTTTTAGTAAAAATTGCCTAAGATGCCAGGCTATTGGGAATATGTCCTGTAGGGATATAATGCCACTTAATCCCATTCTAACTGTAGAAATCTTCGATGTTTGGCGTATTGATTTCATGGGACCATTTTTGCCATCATCCGGTTACGAATACATCCTGGTGGCTATTGATTATGTGTCAAAATGGATTGAGGTGGTGGCAACCCGGACCAATGACCACAAAGTTCTAATGAAATTTGTTCAAAAGAACATTTTCTCTAGGTTTGGATGCTCACGAGCAATCATTAGTGATGGGGGGTCACATTTTACTAATGTACAATTCCGTGCTTTGCTCTGCAAATACGGAATCACTCATAAGATAGCAACCCCTTACCATCCCCAAACAAATGGATAAGTGGAAGTTTCCAACCCCTTATCAAATGACATATAAAACTCCCATTGGAATGTCTCCTTATAGGCTAGTCTTCGGAAAAGCTTTTCATCTTCCTGTAGAATTAGAGTATCAGGCCTATTAGGCCATCAAAAAGTTCAACTTTGATCTAACCCAAGCTAAACCCCACCGAGCTCTACAATTAAGTGAGATGGAAGAACTTCACAATGAAGCCTATGAAAACTCTCGCATTTATAAAGCCAAAATGAAAGCGTTTCATGATAAAAACATGTCTCAAAAAACATTTGAACCTGGTCAAAAAGTTTGGCTCTTTAACTCTAGGCTGCGGTTGCTTCTTGGGAAATTAAAAACCGGACGGGATGGGTTGTTTGTTATTGATAAAGTGTTCGAGCATGGTGCGGTTAGAATAGTTGATCCCAAGAATGGAACCATGTTCAAGGTCAATGACCAAAGGCTTAAACCATACACAGAAAGAGTATCTAAGAGTAGAGGAGTTGAGACCTTTAGTCTAGGTATTTCCAGTTGTGTTCGGTTGAAGACGTTAAACTTAGCACTGGTTGGGAGGCAACCCAATTTAATTTTTTTTAGTTAATTTTAGGATTAGATTTTTTTTCCTTGATTCAATACCAGGTGGCAGACCTTGAACCCCTCAAGAAAACTATTAATTATTCCCTTTGGCCCAAGCCCTTTTTACATCAGTCTAGTTATGCCATTGGGGGCAACGACATTTAAGTTGGGGGTGAGGAAAGAGTGAGAAAATTTGAAAAAAAAATTGTAAAGCTAAGCCTTTAAAGATGGAGAATTAAAATTTCACTAAAATTTTTAAAATTTTCTATTAGAAGAGATTCCCAAACAGAAAAAGTTAAGGAAACTGATAAAAGAATATTAAGTTCTGTAGAAATTGGTAGCAAGTGATAGGAGTCCAAAATTGGTCTTATTTGAATATCGTCAAAAACCATTTAGAAATTAGAAAATACTCCCAAGTTTGCCCCTATCAAGATAGGAAGAGAAAGATTGAGAAATTAGACAAAATTCTTCAAATTGTTAAGAGACAATGGACTACTTTGAACAGTATTGCAAAAAATATATATATAGAAGAAAGAGAAAAAAAGAAGAAAAGAGAGAACAAAAGGTCAATGGACACCCTAGACTTAGTAACCGAGTCTCTTCACCTAAATCAAGTGTCGAGATTCACGTAAAACGGTGAAATGTAACAATAAAAATAAGTTCAGGGGTAGAAATCCGTTGTTAGAAATAATAAGAAGAATACCTGTTTGATTTTAAAATCAATCGCATCTTAACAAGACAGTTTGCAAATGGAATGGTAAATAAGATTTTTAAGCCATGTTTCGTTAATATTCAAAATAAGATAGTTTTACACCTAAAGGCCAATACTGATCTATACAGAGTTTGTGAATGCTGGAATCATGATGCTATTTAATTCTATTAGGGATTACCTTGTAAGGGAAAGATCTATATACTTAGTGTAATTTTAAGGCTGCATTGCTAAGGGACTAGCAATGTTTAAGTTTGAGGTGTGATAACCTTGCATTTTGATGCCTTAAGGGCATCAATTCAGGGTATTTTCGGCCTTAGATTAGTCAAAGTGTATCATTTTCCCAGTTAAAATCAATTATGTGACATCTAAGGGTCTCTGTGCAAATTATGTAAAAAATCGGGAAACTTTCTAGGCTAAAATGCAGATGTTGGGAAGCTGGTGTGAAATCTAGCTGAGAGAGGGGGTGTTTTTGTGAAAAACTAAAATCTGGAGGGCGCTTCCTAACTACCAAACCCAATTTGAAGCCCCTCCTACTGTATTAGCATGCTCCCCATGCCTTAGCAAACCCTAGGGCGCCTTTTAACCTAGTTTTTTCACTCTTAGTAGACCCTAGCCCTCCCTAACTGCTAAATCATCACCTTTCATCTCTTCTAATCTCCACCATCCATTATAGGGCACTCTCTTTTTAGCGTTCTAACCCTAGGAGCCACCTAACTTCTAATCCTCACCATTCAGCTTTTAGCCATTAAATCTCATCCCTACATAAAATTGACCACCCTTTCATTTTTTTCTCAGCCTTAGGATCACCATATAACCATCACAACCCTTCATTTTAAACCCTAGGGCACCCATATTTTTGCTAAAACTCAGTTGCCACCCCCTCTTTCTCTCTAATTCCAGTTATATCCACCATTGTCTATAAAAAGGACCCTAGCGGCCCTGGAGAAGGGGTTATTCACCCAGTTAATAAGGCTAAGGTTTTTGAGGAGTTCAAGGGTTGTAGAAGGGGAGGATGCCTAATTCTTGTCAGGAGGGGTTCCTGCAAGCTATTTAACCATTCTGCAACTACCACCACTAGATCTGATCAACCATTCTTTTCTTTTACCTTTTTTTCTTTTTTGTTATTTTTATTTTTGTAATATTTTATATTTAATTCTTGTTCATTTCTTTGTTTTGCATATCTGAATTCGCTGGGTTCAAGGCTAAGGTGTCTAGAGGGGTTCTAGGGCTGTAGAAAGGATGGACACTCGGTTCTTGTCAGGAGGGGTTCTAGGGCTGTAGAAAGGCTAAGGTGATAGGATTAGTTATTTATTTTCTTTTGTGAATATTGGCATTTTTATTGCTTTGACTTTAACAGTTTATGACAAGCAGACCTGAACTGGAAGAGATCCTTTACGACCCAGAGATTGAACGGACTCTCCGTGTCCGTTTGAGAGTTGCTAAGCAAGTCAGACAAGAAGCACAAGAAATGGCTGAACAAAGAACTATGATGGATTATGCCAAGCCTACCCTCACCGGGACTGTCTCCAGCATTATCAGGCCAACTATTGCTGCCAATAACTTCGAAATTAAACCGGCCATAATCCAAATGATACAAAATACGGTTCAGTTTTGTGGTATGGCCCATGAGGATCCGAATGCCCATATTGCTAACTTCTTGGAAATCTGTGACACCTTCAAACACAATGGGGTAAGTGATGATGCCATCCGGCTGAGGTTATTCCCATTTTCTTTGAAGGATAAAGCCAAAGCTTGGTTGAACTCATTACCGGCAGGATCTATAGCCACATGGGACGAAATGGCCAGCCGTTTTCTCTCTAAATATTTTCCCCCTTCTAAAACTGCTAAAATGAGGAATGACATCACTACTTTTTTCCAGCATGAGGGGGAATCTTTATATGAGTCATGGGAACGATACAAGGAGCTGTTAAGGAGAGTTCCTCACCATGGCCTCCCCATTTGGCTGCAAGTGCAGACTTTCTATAATGGTCTTACTGACTCAAATAAGACCATATTAGATGCTGCAGCCGGAGGATCCATAAATAATAAAACTCCTGAGGTTGCCCATGCACTTATTGAGGAAATGGCAGCCAACAATTATCAATGGCATTCGGAAAGGACTCAAACTAGGAAGCAGCAAGGCTTGCATAATGTTGACACTTATACAGCACTAGCTGCACAAATAGGAGCACTCAGTAAAAAAATAGATGAAATGCAGATAGCTGCCATGCATGTGCAGCCTCTTAATTGTGAATTGTGTGGGGGAGGCCACATCAGTACAGACTGCCAAGTTGGCAATCAGTTCAGACCATCTACTGAACAAGTTGACTATGTCAGCAATTCGTCAAGACAGCAGGGTTACCAGAGTTACCATACTTTTCATCCAGGATGGAGGGGACATTCAAACCAGTCCTGGCCAAATCAGCATATTTCCAAGCCGTTCCACCAGACTTATCATCAGCCTGAACCGAAATCCAATTTGGAGGAACTGATGACAAAATTTATAGCAGGTGCAGAAACTAGGTTCCAGAACCAGGAAGCCTCAATCAAAAACCTGGAAAACCAAGTGGGGCAATTGGCACAATTAATCTCTTCCAGACTGCCGGGAACTCTTCCAAGCAACACTGAAGTGAATCCACGAGAGCAGGTGCAAGCTATTACCTTAAGAAGTGGAAAAGAGTTGCCTGAGGTAGAAAAGAAGAATTGGGCTGAACCCAAGGCAGAAACAAGCCTTGGAACCAGACAACAGAAGACGGAACAACCAGAAGCACAACAAGGGATGCACCAACAACCACAAGTTCCATTCCCTAACAGGCTGAAGCAACAAAAATTGGAGAAGGAATTTGGTAAGTTTCTTGAAATATTTAAAAGTTTACATATTAATATTCCTTTTGCTGATGCTTTAGCCCAGATGCCACACTATGCAAGGTTTTTGAAGGAATTATTGGCAAACAAAAGGAAACTGGGAGATGTGGCTACAGTTGCATTAAATGAGGAATGTTCTGCTATCCTTCTGAACAAGCTGCCTCAGAAACTCAAAGATCCAGGGAGTTTCACTATTCCTTGTACCATTGGCAGTTTAAAAATTGAAAAAGCTTTATGTGACCTGGGAGCTAGCATCAATTTAATGCCATATTCTATCTTCAAGAAATTGGGGTTGAATGAACCCCAACCCACTAGAGTGGCATTACAATTGGCTGATAGATCCATTAGACATCCTAGGGGGATCATAGAAGATGTGTTAGTTAAAGTTGACAAATTCATTTTTCCAGTTGATTTCATTGTGTTAGACATGCAAGAAGATGTGGAGGTCCCGCTTATCCTAGGGAGACCTTTCCTGGCTACCGGGAAAGCAATGATTGATGTCCAACAAGGACAACTCAGCCTTAGGATACAAGATGAGGAGATAATTTTTAAAATGTCTGATGCTATGAAACATGCACCCTCTAGTGATGATTCTTGTTTTATGATTGATGCCATTGAATTGACAATTGATGAATGCTTCCAGGTAAGTAGAATAACTGATCCTCTTGAACTCTGCCTCCAGCAGGGAGAACTTGAAGAAACAGAAAATAAAAAAATAAACCTCATGATAGCATACCTGAATGATAAGCCTCAATTCAAGGGAAAGGGGTTTCTTAAATTAGAGAACTTAGGCAAATTGCCCGGACCATCAGGTAAGCCATCACCCCAAGAACCCCCCACCCTTGAACTGAAGCAATTACCATCCCATTTAGAGTATGCTTTCCTTGAGGAACCATCAGATCTCCCCGTGATAATTTCCGCAGCACTGAATCCCTTACAAAGAGAAAAATTATTAAGAGTGCTGCGGGAACACAAAAATGCTATAGCTTGGAAGGTAGAAGATATCAAAGGCATTAATCCATCAATCTGCACTCACAGAATTTTGATGGAAGAGGACAGCAAGCCTTCCGTTCAGCCCCAAAGGCGCCTGAATCCCAACATGAAAGAAGTGGTAAAGGCTGAAATAATTAAGTTGTTAGATGCTGGGATCATTTATCCTATTTCTGATAGTTCTTGGGTAAGCCCTGTGCAAGTTGTGCCCAAAAAAGGGGGTACGACTGTTGTTCCAAATGAGAAAAATGAACTCATCCCTACTAGAACCATTACCGGATGGCGTGTGTGTATTGACTATAGAAAATTAAATGAAGCCACCCGGAAGGACCATTTCCCTCTCCCATTTATGGATCAAATGTTGGAGAGGCTAGCCGGGCATGAGTATTATTGTTTCTTGGATGGATATTCAGGGTATAACCAGATACCAATTGCACCAGAAGATCAAGAAAAGACCACTTTTACTTGCCCATATGGAACCTTTGCATACCGAAGGATGCCCTTTGGGTTATGCAATGCCCCAGCAACCTTTCAGCGATGTATGATGTCTATATTTTCTGATATGGTTGAAAAATTTATTGAGATCTTCATGGATGATTTTTCAGTTTTTGGCTCTTCATTTGATGCATGTTTGAATAATCTGGAACAGGTGCTTACTAGATGTAAAGAAACACATCTTGTGTTGAATTGGGAGAAATGTCATTTTATGGTGCAAGAAGGCATAGTGCTTGGACACAAGATCTCTCAAAGAGGTATAGAAGTCGACAAGGCCAAGGTGGAGGCAATTGAAAAATTACCAACCCCAACATCTATTCGTTCTTTGAGAAGTTTCTTAGGACATGTCGGATTCTATAGAAGGTTTATTAAAGATTTCTCAAAAATTTCCAAGCCATTATCTACCTTGCTTCAGAAAGAAGTGCCTTTTGAATTTTCAACTGAATGTCTTCATGCTTTCAACATCTTGAAAGACAAATTGATCCATGCACCTATCATGATAGCACCAGATTGGACCCTCCCATTTGAATTGATGTGTGATGCGAGTGATTTTGCTATAGGAGCTGTTTTAGGACAAAGAATGAACAAACATTTTCAGCCAATTTACTATGCTAGCAGAACCTTGACTGGACCCCAACTCAATTACACCACCACAGAAAAGGAGCTGTTAGCAGTAATATTTGCACTTGATAAGTTTCGTTCATATCTGATATTATCCAAGGTTGTTGTCCACACAGATCACTCGGCATTAAGGCACTTGCTTACCAAGCAAAACTCAAAACCAAGACTGATCAGGTGGATCCTTTTATTGCAAGAGTTTGACATTGAGATTAGAGACCTGAAGGGTGCTGCAAACCTGGCTGCTGACCATCTCTCCCGGTTGGACACGGTAAGCTCAAAAGAGGAGATAACCAGCAACATTCGAGAAGAATTTCCGGATGAGCAGTTGTACTCAATACAGAAATACTCATATCCTTGGTATGCTGATTTTGCTAATTATCTAGCTGCACAAGTCCTTCCTCCTAACCTTTCATATCAACAGAAAAAGAAATTCTTTTCTGATGTAAAATACTATCTGTGGGAGGAACCCTTTTTGTATAAATTGTGTGCAGATCAGATCATAAGGAGATGTGTCCCCGAGGAGGAGATGGAGTCGGTACTCCAATTTTGCCATGATAAAGAAGCAGGAGGTCATTTTGGAGCTAGTCGCACGGCAGCCAAGGTTTTGCAATCAGGTTTTTATTGGCCCACACTCTTCAAAGATGCCCATCGGTATGTGTCCACATGTGACAAATGCCAAAGATCGGGAAACATTTCCCGACGGAATGAAATGCCCCTTTCCAATATTTTAATCTGTGAAATCTTTGATGTTTGGGGTATAGATTTCATGGGACCTTTCCCGAATTCTTTTGGGAATAAGTACATCCTCGTTGCAGTTGATTATGTATCCAAATGGGTAGAAGCCATGGCTTTACCCACAAATGACTCAAGAAGGGTAGTACACTTCCTAAAGAAGCTATTCTCCCGATTTGGCACTCCGCGAGCTATAATTAGTGATAGGGGAACTCACTTCTGCAATAGCCAATTTGAGAGGTTAATGCAGAAATATGGAATTACACATAAATTAGCTACCCCTTATCACCCTCAAACCAATGGCCAAGTGGAGTTGGCTAACAGGGAACTCAAAAGAATTCTGGAAAAGACTGTAGCATCCACCAGAAAAGATTGGTCCATCAAATTAGATGATGCATTATGGGCATACAGAACTGCATTTAAGACACCTATTGGCATGTCCCCCTACAGATTGGTCTTTGGTAAAGCATGCCATTTACCAGTTGAATTGGAACACAAGGCCTATTGGGCTCTTAAATTCTTAAATTTTGACATTCAGGCCACAGGGGCTAAAAGGCGGTTGCAATTGAATGAATTGGATGAATTCAGACTTACCACCTATGAGAATGCCAAAGTTTATAAAGAAAGAATAAAAAACTGGCATGATAAGAACTTGCTGAGACGGGACTTTTATGTGGGCCAACAGGTATTGTTATATAATTCCCGTCTCCGCTTGTTTCCAGGTAAGCTGAGATCCAGGTGGTCTGGACCCTTTACCATTTCACAGGTTTTTCCCCATGGGGCTATAGAACTCACCCACCCAGTTCAGGGCACGTTTAAAGTAAATGGTCAGCGCCTGAAACCATATTTAATGGGCAGTACTGTACCCCCTCCATCCACTGTTTATCTAGATAACCAATAATCTCTTATGCTTGCTCATGAACAAGTTAAGGAATCTTTTTGTCATTTATCTTTTTAGAATATTAGTTAGTAAAATAAAGATCTTTTTCTCAAAATTCCAATTCTTTAAGGACTCAGTTCATCATTTTCTTTTCTTCAGTTTGCTCTAGCAAGTGTGACTCCCTAACACTACGAACATTGAGGACAATGTTCATCTCAAGTGTGGGGGAGTGAGCCCGAGGCTAGGGTATGGGGGTTGAAACCATGCACCTCATGCACCCCAACACACATATGCAAGCAATGACATCACAAAAAAAAAAAAAAAAAAAAAAAAAAAAAAGACTGGAACCCCTCAAGTTCATTACTATTTATTTGATGATTTTTTTTAAGAAGGAATTCAATGAGTTGAGGGAGACTGATGTACTTGTTAAGTTTTTATTCTTGTAAATGACCCAATTTGATTTATGCAGGAGAAAAGGGGAGCTGAATATGCCTTTCAGCATGACTAGCCCTAACTTCCTTCATGTGTATGGAAGCCCTTGATTTCATTGTTAATGGTCAAGAGAGCTAGTGCACATCTGAAGTGCTAATTCTTGAGGTTCAATAATTGCAAAGAAGGACAAAAGCCCAAATTGACTCCGCTATTCTGAGCTGAATAGTAAAACTAGCAGCTTAGAACATGAGTCCTATTTACCTACCTCAAACAAGTGACCAGTGTGAGATGGAGCATAAGATGCACTCACACCAAAAAAAAAAAAGAAAAAAAAAAAAAAAAAAAAAAAAAAAAAAAAGAGAGAGAAAAGTGTGAGATGGAGCATAAAATGCACTCACACCGAAAAGAAAAAAAAGAAAAAAAAAAAAGGTGAGATGGAGCATAAAATGCACTCACCCTTAGAAATAAGTAATTGTGGTGACAATCGAGGTTCAAAGGGGCACTCTAAAGTTGAACTCTCATTGAGATTTAGTTACAGATGTGAAACTCAGTGAAATTTGATTATTAACCTTGACAATTAAAGAGCTGATTTATATATGAATTAGGAGTGAAGGCTAGACTATGATGAAATTCATATTCTCCTTTCCTCGGATCTGATACATATCTTAAATGGTAATTTACAAGAATAAGAGTTAAGCACTTACAAAAGTTCCCCGACTACTCAATGCATTTCTATCTTAAAAAGTTCACCAGGTAAATGGTGAGAACAGAAGGGGGGAATGTTAAGTTTATGGCTGATGTCTTTGCTTGAGGACAAGCAAAAGCTTAAGTGTGGGGGTATTTGATGAACTTACAATTTATCTATATTTTATGAGGTTTTTGCATGAAATTTTATAATGGTTTAATTAAATTTTTGCCGTATTTTAGCTTGATTGCAAGAAAGATTTCAGGGGGAGCCAAATCAACAAAAAGAAGGCAAAAGCAAGAAAAGAAAACCCAAAAATTTATCAAGTTCAGCCCGGCCCAGCCATGAGAGCAAGAGAATTTCATTCGGCCCAAGAAGAGCAAGTGAAACTCTTTGGAAAATCCAAGGGAAGAAGCCTAGCTATGAGGAGAATTCGGCCCAGCAAGGAAGGCCCATTTTTAGCCCAAATAACAGCCTAGAGTGTAGCCCACATGAGCTCAAAAGCAAGCTAAGTTGTAGCCCAAATAGCAGCCCAAAGGGAGCTAGGGGCGGCAACTTCTAGGAGTTTCTTGAAGAGAAGGAGGGAGCACTCTAGAAGGTTCATGAGGGGTGTAATACACCCCATTCTAGAGGCTTCAAGAAGGGGCAAGAGCCCCCTTGAAAAACTATATAAGGAGGCCTCTAGGAGGGGAGAAAGTTGTTCAATTGCTTGAGAGAAAGGCTCTCCCACTCTTAGAGGTTCAGCCACCTTGAGAGAAGAGAAGAGAAGAAGGCTAGGCGCAAGGAAGAAGAAGAAGAAGGGCTGAAGGAAGTTCAAGACAAGCAAGCTAGAAGAAGAAGGTGAGTTCGAATTGAGGGATTGTGATTCAAAGATTTTTTGTAATAAATCATTTGTAGTTTCATTCTCTTTTGATTTGAATTCAGTTTCTTAGTTATATGTTCTTTCTTCTTTCTCCTTGTTTCCATTCTTCCTTGATGTATTTCAGCTTGTAAAATTTCAGTTCAGCAATCTAATTCTTTTTGATTCATTCAAATGATCATGCATTGTACTTGAAGTTTCTTGAATAAGGGTGTGATTGCAGATCAATTCGGCCAACTAACCTTCAAAACTCAGATCTGAATTCTCAGATCTGAGATTGCAAGATCTGAATTGCTTGAAAGAGAATTCAGATCTGCAAATTTCAGATTGGGCGAATTAATCTACAGCTTGGAATTCCTAGAGTGCTTGAGAGAGACTCTAGGAATTCAGATCTACTATTCAAGAACTGAATTGAGTGCAAGGTTAGAGATAACTTGCACAATTCAGTTGGTGATCAATTCAGATTTGAATTGATGCCTTAGAAGTGTTTGAAGAAATGCATGCATGGGGATTAGATTCTTGCTAGAGATAGAAGAACCGTCACTCATGCATAGGATGAACATGCGCTTGAGAGAGGCTGTTCATGACCTTGGGGTTTCATCAAACCAAGGCTCAATCATGATTCATTCGAATGATCCAAATTGATAGATTGCTGAATTCTGAGATTGACATTTACTGCTTACTCTTCTAACCTGAATTGAAGGCAATTGGACCAATGATTTAGATAGATTTTAATTTAGGATTTCTTAGCTTTCATTAGAGTTTTGATTTATTTGTTGATCAGATAAGAAATGTTCAATTTAGTATTGGTAATTGTTTCCTAAATCCTCGTGGGAACGATACTTCACTCACTACTTTATTACTTGAACGGCTAGTGCACTTGCTAGTGTCACAATGAGCCACACATCAAAAGATTATTGATCTCATGTTGAAAAAGAAAATTCCTGCAGAAATTGCTATTGGACAATCTTGAATTGGATTTAATGAAACTGGAAAACAAGGTCAGGTTCATCCTCGGGGTTGTGAAAGGAGAGATTATTGCCAACAACAGGAAGAGAGCCGATCTATTCCTCGAATTGCAGCAGAAAGGTTTCACTCCATTTCCAAAGAAAACCAAGACAGTTGAGGTGGCAGTGGCTGGTGCTACTGAAGATGCAGAGGAAAATGAAGAAAACTCATAAGTTGTCAGCAGCAAAGGTGTACGAGCCAGCGATTATGAGTATCTTCTGTCAATGGCAATTGGAACCCTGACACTGGAGAAGGTTCAGGATCTCTGTGCAGATAGAGATAAGCTCAACCATGAAGTTGATGAGCTTTGCAAACTTGACATTCTGGTGTTGCTAGTGATCAGGCACCTCTAATTGGTGTTGCTAGTGATCAGGCTCCGAGCTTGACCTTGTAAAGCTACAGAAATGTGATCCTTGGCGAAATCCTTCATGAAAATTTATCAATTACCTTTCCAATCTATGAAATCATTTCAAGTCTGATTAGGTGTCATTATTTGTAATTGAAATTACCTTGCAAATTCTTTTAAAGACCAAGAATTTATCAAATTGAAATTAAAATGTATTTGTGATTCAATCATTTTGAATGGAGAATGTTTTTTTTTTTAATTTTATTTGTAATTGATGTTTATTTATTTCCATATTTTATTTCTATTTAAAGGAATACAGAGAAGAGAACAGGAATTTGAAGAAAATTAGAAAAAAAAAGGTTATTTAAATATATATATATATATATACTTTTAGCGGCAGTCGACTGCCGCTAAAGAAGTTCCCGACTACCGCTAAAAAGACTTCTAGCGGCAGCTTACAATTTATACCGGCAATCGCGAAAGCTGCCACTAGAACGTTTAAGCGACAGTAGTTTAGCGGTAGTTTGCTGATTGCCAGTAAAGTCTCTAGTGGCAATTTTACCATTTTTCTTGTAGTGCCACCAGAAAAACAATTAGCATACAAAGGAAGAGGAGGGAAAGAATGTATCCAAAATGTGCTAGTTGTTTGTGATTTTAACATGGTATTAACATTATGTTTATGCCGGTTGGGGAGGAACAAACACATGACACCAGGGTTCTACATGAGGCTACATACAACCCTGCCAATAACTTCTCATTTCCACATGCTTTTAAGAATGGTGTTGTAGGGGTGTTCATTTTTTTTTGATAAATTCATTTTTTTGATAGATAAGTTTGATTGACACATACAAATACTATCTTTGTGATGTTGCATACGCAAATACAAGACACTTTATGGCACCCTATTGAAATGTGCGATTTTGGGTAGCATACTTTCGTCGTTAGCGTGCTAGGACGAAAGAAAAACGATTCAACCAGGCACTTGCAAAGTTGAGAAATGTAATTGAGAGATCGTTTGGTGTTCTAAAAGCTCGATTTCCAATTCTTAAATGGATGACACCTTTCAATCTCCATGTCCAATGGGACATAGTCATTGCATGCTTCACTATCCACAATTATTTGAGAAGGGAATCAATAGTTGATACCCTTTTCAATAACTATGATGGATATAATATGCAAGTGCCTAATGAAAATGTAGTGGAAGTAGAGACAGAAGAGCACGGCAATGGAGAGACACCTCACGGTCAAGCTAATGCACAGTTCATGGCCTTGTTGCTAGGGAGAATTGCACAAGAATTATTAAATAGGAACATGCATTGAATTACTTATCTTTGATCCTAGTTATGTTCTTGAACAATGTAGAATTGCTTGTTTGTTTGTAGTGTACTATTATGGTTATGTATGTGAACAAACTTTATTTTATGTAGGGAAAATGGTTATCATGTGTCTCCAATAATGTGTGTATGCAAGGTTGGCTTTATGAAACTTTACAAGGCTAGGACAAATGAAAATCGGGGAAGAGTTTTCCTGCGTTGTCCAATGTGGAAAAAGCATACACTCTTTTTATTTGGGTCGATGAAACGATTGTCGACCTAGTGGCAGAGCTCAAAGAGTTTAATCAACCCACTTCATGGCTTGTAGAAAATTCGAATATCGCATCTTCTCAAGGAAGAGATGGCACTTGGATGCAACGTGCATGTAGTGTCATCTATTTTTTTATTATTGTCATTTTATTATTATTTTTTTGTTTATATTTGTTGTTGCAATTGCATAGGATAGTTATGGGACATATGAACAAATGACAGTGGTAGGATAATTATATGTATGACATACGGACATATAGGTGATGACCATTGCTTTATTATGTGTAAACTTATGTTTTGTATTAAATGTTCTATAACTTTTAATTTTTTTATTTGTATTAATAATTGAAGATTTTTTAATTAATTATTAAGTATTATTTTATATTTTAATAATTTAATTTATATTTTTAATTAAATTAATTATTAAATATATTATTTTTATTAATTAAACATGGAATTTATTCATAATTTTTAATGTTATTTGATTTTTAATTTTCTAATTTTGTATAAATTTTATTTGAAGTAATTATTAATTATTTATTTTTATTAATTTTAATAAATATCATCATTTGAAGTAATTATAAATTTTAATTATTATTTTTTATTGATTATTTGAAATTTTAAGTGAAAATATTATTATTATTTTTTATTAGTTATTAATTATTTTTATTGTGTTATTTATATTTATTAATTATTTTTAGTAATTATTAATTATTTTATTATTTTTATTTGTGTTATTTTAATATTATTAATAATTCAATAATTAATTGTTTATTTGTATTAATTTTATTAATTTTTATTCATTATTTTATTTTTTATTAAAATTTAATAATTTTAATATTTTTTATTAGTGAATAATTATTTTTATTAATTTAATCACGTTATTTATTAATTATTAATTGTTTTTGGTAATTTGTATTGTTTTTCAATATTATTTTGAATTTGATAAATTATTTTATATGAAATAGTGTTAAATACATACAAAATTACAAAATAGTTTGTTTTATGGATAAAATTGTAAAACAAATAAATTTGAAATGTTGCAGAATTGATGGAATACAAACAACATTATCTATTCTGATCCTCTAAAAAGTAGAAAAAACATTTATACATCTTTTCAGATTCCATACAATTTTAATATCTTTTTAAGTTTTCAATTTCAGATTTATCAAACACTACTTTAACACATTTTGAAGTTTGTTTCTAAAGTGAAACTACCCTTACAACTAAAATACACGGTATTAATATTATGGAAAATTTCCTTTAATTTATTTTATTTTCTTTCATTTTGTACCCGAATATTTAATATTTTACGCCGGGATTCATAAAAGGTCCCCTAGCCACAGTCACTCAGCCAGTGGCAGGCCACTGGCCACCGGGGTTTTGGGTTTTGTTTCATTGAAGCCCTCTCCCGGCTTCATTACCATTTACCAATTAGCAATTTAGCAGGCATCTCTGCCCATCTCTATATCCGAAACTGAAAGACCTATTCTGTGTTTCTTTTTCACTTTTAAATTCATCAATCTTCTTCTTTAATAATATCTGCTCTCTCGCATCATTTCTCACCTAATATCGTGTTCCGCCGCTCTGGGTTTTGAAAACCTTCGTATAAAATTTATATACTTGCAGCGAAAGGAATTCATGCTATAATTGATTTTTTACTTTTTGGGTTTTCAATTCACCTTATTTTATCTGTTGGGTTTTCTCCAATTTCTCTGGGCTTAGATTATAAGGAAGCTTGACATCTAGTAGTTTAACTTGTGTGATTGTATCAGCAAAGATGCTCCGCATTAAGTACAAAGTGGTTCAATCGGGGGTTTTGGTTAAGAATAGATGCTTAAGTGTCCTGAATTCCCAGAAAGGGCCATATTCCCAAGTGGAGTCTCTGCCGGAAAGGTTACTCTGCGCTGTAGAAACAATTGGGTTTTCATCCACAACAACAGGAAAGAATGCATTCAACAAGGGGAATGCTGAAACCGCGAGAAGGGTCTGGATTCTATCTGATTACTAGCGCTAGCATTGATTTGATTCCCCTAGCATTGATTTAGGGTCCGTTTGGTTCACAGTTGGAATTGGAATCAGAATGGTCTATTCTCCTCACCTGTTTGGTTCATACTGGAATTGGAATCAGAATTGGCTGGAATGGATTCTCATTCCCAGGAGAGGGGGAGGGAATCTGGGAATGGCCATTCCCTCAAATAGGGGAATGCCATTCCACCAGGAATGAGAATGGGATTCTGATTCTGCCCAACCAAACAGTTGGAATCGGAATGGACCATTCTGATTCCGATTCTGGACCGCTATTCCTGCAAACCAAATGGACCCTTAGTGAAAGGTTTATGTGGCAGTTTGCACTTGTAATGCATTGCTTTATGTGTATAATACTCCTTTTGTATCTATGATCGCAGAATAGAAAATGAATGGATGTGGACCCTAGCAAAGTGTCTTGTTGTGTAGGGAGTTGTAATGCTTTTCTGAAGTTGATTTAATGCATTGCTTTACCTTTTCCCTAAAAAAAAAAAACAAAAAAAACTTTTAGTGGAATTCAAAGGAGAAACAGTATGCTAAAATGGAGTGTGGTTTCTCCTTAAAAATTTTAAGAAGATTTTATCAGCTTCTAGCTTTTTTAGTCTTGAACTCAAGTGTTGGATGCAATCTGATTCAGTGGTCATTATGAAAATCTGAGGGTTTTTAAACATTATGGTTGTGTAGATGTTTTAACATGGTGGAATGTTGTAGTTTTCTTGGGGTAGATTTGAATAGGCTTGTACAGTAAACGCTAACTGGCATGTTGGGAAGGATCCATCTTGTTCCAATGGACTTTCCTGTCAAACTAGTTTACTTGTTTAGCTGGTTAGTCAGGCTTCTGAAACAGTGGTGAACTAAATATCTCAATATTTAGTTTGTTTCAAGGTTCTTGTTTTGAAATGATGTTATTTTTCCCCAAATCTTCAATAAATAGTGGAATAAATATGGTAAAGTTTGTCTGGGATTTAGGTTTTAATTGCTCATTTGGATGTAATGGTAGGTAATTGTCTTATGTGCTGTGAAGGCAAATCAGCATGAATATTTAGTTGGATTGCAAGGGGAAATGTTCTATAGATTGCATTTAAGTGTCTTCAGAATCCACCTTATGTTTTCTGAAGCATTTGAGGCAATGTGAACTCTAGGTAAACCATTCATGATTCATTGGAGTTTTGGATGTTTCACCAGATTGAACCAGAATTTTTCTCCAGAGATATGCCTAGTTTGACCAGTTGTTTGTGCTGCTATTGCTCCCCTCTTTCTTTTTCCATTTGTTGTGGTGTTGGTGGTGGTTCTGGTTTGATTATCTTAAACCACACAGAAAGGACCATTTCTTTACTGGTTTAGAGTTTGCTTTGAGTTGAGACATTTATCCAGGCACTTTCATTTCTGTTTAGGATTAAAAATATATAATATATATGATGTAAAAAAATATAAGGCTTGAGGGGCCAGACATTTATCCAGGCACTTCACATTAATTAAAATTTAATTTATTCTGGTTATGGGGGGAGTTAAGCAACCACCCTACGTATGAAGAGTGGGGAGACTGCTCTAATCTCCCTACCCATAATTGTCTCCTCTATATAAGGGAGAGAGGAAAGGAAAAATGGGCGACAGATAGAGAAAAGGAAAAAGAGAAAGAGAAAAAAAAAGGAGAGAAGAGAGAGGAAGAGAGGAAATAGAGGAGAGAACTTATATTTCAGTTGATTGAAGTGATTAAGGATAAGTGTACACAGGTATAGATCTTATCTTTTTTCTTCTTTCCCTTTAAATTTTATCTATTATCAATCCTTATCTTCTCTTCTCTTCTCTCTCTCTCTCTAGAGTTCTGTTAGAATTCAAAATCTTATCTCAAATTTTATATATACATATATATTTGGCGGATCCCATCCACCACAAAGATAACAAAAAATTAATACTGGGGAGCCTCTGATATGATCGGTGGATTCTATCAACCCCAAGGAACTTTCAGTAGGCTAACCCAGTGCATTGTCAATACACCTAAAAATGGGACAGATGTGCTGGTTTAGCACCTGTAACAGCACATTTGCCACCTGTTGCAACACTGTTATCTACCTGAGAAGGGGGATAGATGTGCTGGGTTGCTACCTATAACAGCACATGTTGCCACTTGTTACTGACAATTTTTTTGGGACCCACTGTTTTTTAGTTTGTTGCCAACTGTTACAGAGGGACCCATTGTTATATGATGTGGATCTTATCCACTTTGAGAAGATAAATTATACTACCACCTGAATTAGTTAAGACTCAACCGGTGGATCCTATCCACCTTAGTCATAAAGAAATATATAATCTGACTCCACCATTGACAGCTGTGAACTGTCATGAGTTGGTGGGTCCCCATCTTATTTTGCAACACCAAATCACACTATAAGTTAAAAATTCATTCGGTGGATCTATCCACCTCAGTCATAAAGAAAACGATTATGTCATCAGAAAATTGCAAATGAGACACCACTACTTCTGATCTACCCATCCTCCAACCTTTAAACTGGTTTTCTTGATTAGCCTTGGTGATTTGTCTACTCAAAACCTTAGCCACAAAGGTGAATAAGAATGGAGATAAGGGGTCACCTGTCTTAGTCCTCTTTTAGCCTGGAAGAAATCCTTTGCTACTCCATTCATCAAAATAGAAAAATGTGCTGAGCTAATATATTCTTTAATCCACATCCTCCATCTTTCACCTAGCCCCATCTTTTCCATTAAATTCAACAGGAAGGACCAATCCACCATATCATAAGCTTTTTCAGGGTCCAATTTACAAATCAAACCTTTGCCACCTTGTTTTCTCTTAATTGCTACACACTCATTTGCCACTAAGATTTGATCCACAATTTGTCTCCCCTCTACAAAAGTTCCTTGGTTCTAAGAGATAACATAGGGCAGTATAGCCTTCAACCTACTAGCCAGGACTTTAGCAATGATTTTATACAAGCTACCCACTAGACTTATCGGTCTATAATGCTTAGGGGTTTTGGCCTCCTTTTTTGGTACTAAAGCAATAAAAGTTGCATTTGCTTTAGGCGATAATTTTCCTTCTTGATAGAACTCCACAAATACATCCATTAATTCATCTTTCAAAATTTCCCAACCATCCTGATAGAAAGCCATTGAAAATCCATCCGGCCTCAAAGCTTTGGATCTATCCATCGAGAATATTGTTTCATGTATCTCCTCAATAGTGAAGGCTCTTTTTAGGAGGTTAACTTCGGATTCTAGCACTTTGTCCCACTGTAAATCTCCCAATTCTGCCATGTTTTCATCAGAGGATGCTAGGATTGACATAAAATGATCCACAAAGCATCTTTCAATTTCCTCTTTTGCAGTTATCACTCTTCCATCCACCTCTACACTGAAAATTTGGTTTTTCCATCTTCTCCCGTTTGCTAGGGAGTGGAAAAAATTGGTATTTCCATCCCCTTCCAGAAGCCATTTACATCTAGATTTTTGCCTCCAAAAAATCTCTTCTTTTCTTAGAATCTCTTCCAATTGCACTTTTAAGTTCCATCTTTCTATTCTATCCTCCACCCCACATTCTTTCCAGGCCTCCTTTTGGTCCACTTCCTCTATTTTCATGGCTAATTCCTCCTTTATGACCTCAAATTTTCCAAATTCCTCTTTGTTCCACTCATTGACCTTTTCCTTCAATCTTTTTAGTTTCTTAGAGAACCTCACCACTTTATTTCTAGCCCTTATCCCACCTTCTGACCACCATTCTTTTACCTTTTCAAAAAGTTTGGAACTTCTAGCCACATGTTGTTGAGGCCTTAAAAGTTCAGCTTCAGTTGAGTGAAGCATTGTATTTATACTATATTGGCTATACAACACAATAGAACTGTAAAATTACAAAAATACCCCTGCGGGTACTAAGCCTGTGTACAGTACATATAATACACCTGTCGACACTCCCCCTCAAGTTGGGGCATAGATATCAATCATGCCCAATTTGTCACAGTGTTTGGAATGGTTTAGCCCTTCTGTAAAGATGTCTGCTAGTTGGTCTTCAGAGCTGATGTATGGAGTGCATTCTTCGCCTATGATGATTTTCTCTCTGATAAAGTGCTTGTCAATTTCAATGTGCTTTGTTCTATCATATAGTACCGGGTTGGCAGCGATACTTATAGCTGCCTTGTTGTCACAGAGCAGTCATGGGTTTACCAACTGGAAAACCCAACTCTCCCAATAAATTCCTTATCCACATACCTTCGGCTACTCCGTGTGCCATTGCACGGTACTCGGCTTCAGCACTGGACCTAGCTACCACGGTTTGCTTCTTACTCCTCCAAGTAACAAGGTTCCCTCCTACAAAGGTGCAACAACCACTAGTAGACCTTCTGTCACTTTGAGATTCAGCCCAATCCGCATCTGTGTAAATTTCAACTCTCAAATGTCCATGTTTCTAGAATAATAAGCCAACACCTGGGAATTTCTTAAGATACCGCAGTATTCTCTCCGCTACTTCAAGATGAGTGGACCTAGGTGCATGCATGAACTGGCTGAGGACACTAACAACATATGCTATGTTTGGACGAGTCATAGAGAGGTACAACAGTCTCCCTACAAGCCTCTGAAGTTGTTTCACATCCTTAAGAGGTTCACCTTGGCTGTCACTTAACTTGTGGTTGGGGTCAATGGGAGAGTCAGCTGGTTTAGCCCCAATCTTTCCAGTGTCCTTAAGCAAATCTAGGACATATTTCCTTTGGGAGATGAAGATACCCTTTTTTGATCGGGCAACCTCAATTCCAATGAAGTATTTTGTGGGTCCTAGATCTTTCACTTCGAACTGAGTGGCAAGGAAGTCCTTCAAACTTTGAATTTCATCATTCCAGTCACCAGTAACAATTATGTCATCCACATATACTATTAGGGCAGCCATTTTACCTTCTACTCCTTTTACAATCAGTGTGTGATCTGACTGACATTGCTTGTATACCCTCTGCTGAACTGCAGTATGAAATCTGCTGAACCAAACTCTTGGAGATTGCTTCAGCCCATATAAAGACTTCTTCAACTTGCGCACCTTTTGTTCACTTCCTTGAGCCAAAAAACCAGGGGGTTGAACCATATGAACTTCCTCTTCAAGGTCACCATTCAAGAAGGCATTCTTGATGTCAAGCTGATGTAGATCCTAATTCAGATTGGCAGCAAGAGAAAAAAGGACTCTAACAGATTTCATTTTGGCAACAGGGGCAAAGGTTTCAGCATAATCAACCCCATACACTTGAGTAAAATTCTTTGCCACTAAACGAGCTTTATACCTCTCCACGGTTCCATCAACCCCATGCTTAACAGTGAACACCCATTTACATCCAACTGGATCATTTCCCTTAGGGAGATCAACAAGTTCCCACGTGCCATTCTTATGAAGAGCATCAATTTCTTCCTTCATGGCCTTCGTCCATTCTGGTACTGAGAGAGCTTCTACCACATTCTTGGGAACGGGGATACTATCAATGGAGGTAAGAAAAGCACGAAATGAAGGTGAGATTTTCTCATAGGAAACAAAGTTGGAAATTGGGTGTTTAGTGGTGCACGACCTAACACCTTTCCTGTGGGCAATGGGAAGGTCAAGATCATTAGCAACAGGGAGGTTGGGAGTCAAGTTACCTGAGTGAGTATGATCTTCCCCCAAGGAATTCGATGGCATTTGAGGTATGGCTTATGAATTCTCCACAGCACTTCTACCTGGTTGGCCTTTACGACGACGAGAAAAAACACGAAAAGGTGGAGGATTAGAAGGAGAAGGGGGAGGAGTAGGAAAAAGAGGCAGTTGAACTAGTTTCTCCTCATGCCTACACTCCCCCTGAGGAGAAATAGGAAAGAAGGGCTCATCCTCAAAAAAGGTAACATCCATAGAGACAGAATTTTCGAGAAACAGGATCAAAGCAACGATACCCTTTCTGAGAAAATGAGTAGCCAAGAAATATGCACAGGATAGCACGAGAGTCCAATTTCCCTCGGGTGGGAGATAGGTTTTGGACAAAGCACCGACAACCAAAAACACGAGGAGGAATAGAAAGAAGAGGGGCCTTAGGAAAGAGAAGTTGATGTGGGGCTTTGTACTCTAACCAATGAGAGGGCATTTGGTTAATGAGGTATGTAGAACAAAGGACAACCTCAAGCCAAAATCGTTTGGGAACATTCATGTGGAGTAGTAAACCTTGTGCCACTTCAAGAAGGTGTCGGTTCTTCTGTTCAGCCACACCATTTTGTTGTGGCGTGCGGGCATAAGAGCTCCGATGAAGTGAGCCATGTGAAACAAAGAACTCCATGAGGTCACTATGAAAAAATTCTTTTGCATTGTCTGATTGAAATATTTGGATTTCGGTTTGAAATTGGGTGAAGACCATCTGCTAAAAATCTTGGATAATTTTTGGTACTTCCTCACGGGTTTGCATTGGATATACCCAAGTGTATCTGGAATAATCGTCAATGAAGGTAATGAAGTACTTGTAGCCACTCTCAGAAGGTAAAGTAATAGGGCCTCACACATCAGAATGCACAATGTGAAAAGGAAACTTAGATTTACTATTTCTTTGAGGAAATTGAGTTCTACAATGCTTGCTTAACTGACACTTTTGACAAGAGAAATTAGAAACAAACACAGACTTACACAGTTATGGGAAAACAATTTTCAAGGACTCAAAAGACAAATGACCTAGACGACGATGCCACAAATATATTTTACTCTTTCTGAACTGACTCATAGACTTTGTAACATGAAGGCCAGCCGTATTCTCCAGCATATAGAGTCCATCAACCATATGTCCCCTACCAATCGTCTTCCCCGAGGCCAGATCCTGAATCACACAATAGGAAGGGAAAAAAGTCACAAAATAGTTTAAGGAATTTGTAACACTACTGACTGAAAACAAATTCATAGGGAATTTTAGAACATGAAGAATATTAGACAGAGTAAGGCCGAGGGGAAGAGAGAAAGTTCCTTGACCAGCTATGGAAGTGTATGATTCATTAGCTAGTCTTACTTTATCTCTTTCGGAAAGAGGGTGATAAGTTTGAAAGTAAGAAGGCATACCAGTCATGTGTTTTGACGCTCCAGAATCAATGATCCATGGAGAGTCAAGGTCGTGAGAAGCAACATGGAAAGCTGTGGCAAGATTACCTGATGTGGATGCAAAAGAGGTGGTGGGAGGAGCATCCATCTGGCGAATAACTCTACCATAAAGGTCCAAATGGTCATGGAAGGAGTTTACAATATCCTCCCTTGGGTCAGATCCAGAGTAGCTATGTTGGCCATGTGGTGTTTGAGTCACAGTAGAAGTGGAGGGCTGATTCTCTCGAATAACCATATTGGCCATGTGGTGTTTCTTGGTACCTTGTTGCCCGAGTCTTTTAATTATATCTGAACCTTGCTTCTTAGGTAGATCTTGAGCCCACTTTGGTTTCCCATGGAGATCCCAACAAGTATCTTTGGTGTGCCGGGGCTTCTGACAATTAGTGCATCACATTTTTTCCTTATCTTTTGCTTTCTTCTGGAGACCCCCTCTCTTGGAAGAAGGGCCACCACTAGTAGAGGAACCTCCCTTTGCCGCCAACACAATTGCATCCCCTCCGGTGCTGTTCATCAAGTTTCTTTTGCTCTCTTCAGACTAGACAAGAGCATAGACCTCCTGAATTGAAGGAAGATCCTTAGAACTTAGAATTTGTACTTTGATGGATTCATGGATAGGATTGAGACCATGTGAAAAGTCCAACACCCTTTGTTGTGAGACAAGTTTCTTGTACAATTTTGCATCTTCATCACACTTCCAATCAATATTCTGGTAATGGTCCAACTCCTTCCAAACAGTTGTCAAGTCAGAGTAATAAATTGATAAACTCCTCTCCCCCTGTTTACAAGTAGATGAAACTACTTGCAGTTGATAAATCTTGGTATAGTGTCGAAGTTTAGAATATGTGGATTTTGCTTGTTCCCAAATCTCATTTGCAGTTTCAGCCCACATGAAGTTCTTCCTTATTTGCAGTTGCATGGAGATCAAAAGCCAATACATAACCATGCTGTTCTCTTGATCCCATCTATCATGTTCTGCATTTCCAGAAGTTGGTTCTTTGATTGTTCCATTTGTGTAGCCTATTTTTCCCCTTGCAGTTATGTATAGCTTGATCCCCCTTGACCACTCTAGATAGTTTAACCCATCAAGAGGAACAACAACCATAGGGAAGGATAGGTCATTGTTCCCATTCATTCCGTTCAGCATTGTGGAGATTCCGGATGTAGCTGAATCTTCACTATTCATGATTCTAGGTTTAGAAGTACACAAAACCAAAGACACACTGCCTTACAAAGCTGCTACAGTCCACAGCTAGGCACTTGCAGATTTTCGGTTTCACAGGGAACCAAGCACAAACACTGCAGCACCAGTACTAGGTTGTATGACCTACATTGTGTAGGAGTCCACTGAACAATATACGAACTGCACTTGCAGTGTAACCAGGTCTAAATGACCTACAGTTTTGCAACTTTAATACAGCTTCTCAGCTGAAAAAAAAAACTCAGTAGGAACAGCAATATGAGTGGTGGTTCACCACACCTAATCGGCTGATATCCACTTTCCAGGGCAGTCGAACAGTCACTTAGGGTCTAGGGTTCATCAACAGTCCCTTAGAGAGCAAAATAGAGCAACACACAATCGGAGGAAGGGGGACAGTCCCTACTCAGATTTTGGGACTTCGACAGTCGTACAAGAAGAGAACTATAAACAGGAAAAAGAAAAACAGTTCAGTACCTAGGTCACCCGAACTGTGAATAGGCATTGCAGTCAAGGACTCGAACTTCTCTTCAAATTAGAACCTTCCTTCGTACATCTGGGATGGTTTTCTACAATCTTCTTAGCCGAGCAACTCCAGTTACCAGCACCTAAGGCTGAAGGATGAAGGAAGAAGAAGAAAGAACTTGTAGCAGAACCCTTTTCTGCACTAGGAAGTTGAACAGTCAGCATTCTTGTAGCAGAACCCTACTCGGCAGTGGAGACTAGCAGCAGCACTAGAGAATACTTCCTCTTCCTTGTCTTCGAGCATCAGGACTAAGCTTCTATGCAGCAGTGGAGAGAGACCTCGGCTGGTTGTTTTCCAGGCCTGGACGGTCCTGCTTTGATACCATGTTGAGTAGGAGAAGAAGGAGAAGAAGAAAGGAGGAAGGAAGAAGAAGAAGAAGAAGAAGAAGAAGAAGAAGAAGAAGAAGAGGCAACAAAGTTGAGGCCTCAAAAGTTCAGCTTCAGTCGAGTGAAGCATTGTATTTATACTATACTGGCCGTACAACACAATAGGACTGTAAAATTACAAAAATACCCCTGCGGGTACTAAACCTGTGTACAGTACATATAATACACCTGTCAACAGGACTCGATCGGGGAATTGAAGTGTTTCATACTAGATGTTTTAGGGACATGTTGTGTCTTGACTGCCCAACATTCTGCTCCATACACCATAGCCCGGCTTACAACTGTTTTATAAAATTTTCCTTTCAATGTAAGTGGTATTTGTCTATCACATAACACAAGAGGGTTTATCTCCTTTTCTTTTTCCTAGGATAAGGTAGCAAAATTGTATCATATGTAAGAAAAAGGTTAATGTATATGAGAGGATGTACACAAATACACAACACAATGGACAAACCACATTTCACTGCAAAAAAGTTTTACTCAGGTGTGGAGTTTTGACTGTACAGAAAAGGCATCTCTGCCCCTGACTATGGCAACTTTGTCCTATGTAGTTTATCTCTCCGGCAATCCATCTTATCTGAATACTCACGGCTGCCAAAGTTTTTCCAATTCTTAGTGCTAAAGGCCATATCTTACCATTAGCTGGGTTCCTTTCAAATACCATTTACCAACAGGAGTAGTCAAGATTGCTTGGCAATGTAAGCACTGCTGAGATGAGCCCTCTCCATGCATCAGTGGATTCATCATCTTCTCTAAGCCCCAAAGGCACTTATATCAGATTTTAGGGACAATCTGATCCCTGCAAGCCTTAATTGACAAATACTTCATTCCCTATTCCAATTCCATTTCTACTGCTATCCAGATTGAATGTGACAAGGTCATCAAAGCTTTAGCCCCTTACATACTACTTAAATGGATTATATGTTGTGTGTGCATCTCTCTCTCTCTCTCTCTTTCTCTCATGTGTTTTTCTGTATGAATACCATCCAAAAATGGATGAAGGCTGCTTTTATTTGTTCTCTGTTAACCTGTCTATTGTAACATGTCCCAGTAGTTCAACCTTGAACTATTGGTCCATATTTATAGAAGTGTTAATTTATGTGCTTATTATCTGATTCAAAAGTTTTTATGTTGAATTCAACTGTTCATCCTAGGGTCAGATGATTTTGAGGTCATGCCATTAGCTGTTTGCCCATCAAGAGGCCAGCGAGAGTCAATACAGATGTACAACATGACATCCATCTCAAAAACACTTTTTATTGTATTCTTTTTTTTATTTGAAGATTTATGGTTCATGTTGACTTCTTTTTGGGACCAATGTGATTTCATTTTTACTTCAGGAAAGACAAAATCCATTGCCAAAGCAAGGTTCAAGACTTTTATGCAATTTGCATTGAATGAGTTACATTGGTAGGAAAATGTGCCTATCCTTTACATGTTAGCCTTTTTTCTCCTTGAGGGGGGAAGGGGGTTTGGAGGAAAAACAATCTCTAAGCTAAAATGTGCTGCTATAAGGACAACTATGTATTAGATTAGGATTACTTAGTATGTAGTTCTGGAAGGTGGTTTTAAGTTATATGCATTCATGAGTGGACTAATTCCTATTTATGCATCCATAGTTTTATACTTGAAAAATTGATGATAATAATGCAATTGCAGGTAGTGCTGAAGTTGGGTTATGTGAGTAAAAGTACTGTGGATATGGGCAACATACATACGGTAAAGAAAACAGTTATTATTTGCTTCCTCCACCCACTGATTGACCCAGCTTCTTTTCTTCTGAAATGACTGAAGGCTGATGATCCTTTCTTTTTGGTTCTCTGCAGGATGTGGCTGGAGCTGATGGTTAGTTGCAATAACTGCTTTTTAATTATAGGTTTTCCTTTTTGTCATTGACTGTCAGAACTTTGATTTCCTTACAAGATTGAAGGTTGCAAAATGGATTGGAACTTGTTACTTTTCTTGGCATTCAATGTCACAGAGATATGTTGGTTATTAATGTGGCATTTCCATTAAATGACACATGGATAAAGATGTCCATAGGACTGTGAAAAGACCCACCTGGATGTAGCTGTGGTGTAAATAGTGTAGGAGTTCATTTAATTAATAGTTTCATTGATTGGACAATCCTAAAGATTCAATCTACTAAATTTGAAAAGGGTCTAAAAGTATCTTGTTTTTTTTAAGACCTATCCATTAGGTAACATTTTTGAGTCAACAAATTTCCTAGTCTGAAATTGCTCAGTAAGTAGTATATGTGCAGCTAGGTAAAAAGTGGGTCTGATATTGGGTCTTTTTGCTTGGATGATCCTCTGACGTGAGTGGGTTTTAACATGCACTTGTGGTGAGGGAAAAGCTTTAGACAGTAATAACTGAAAAATGAGAGTGATGGCATTCTTAATGATTGTTAGCTCTATGAATCATAACTATATGTAATTGGTTACTACTAGTCAGTGATTTAGAAGGCATGCCTAGGCGAGGCACAGCCCCTTTCAAAAGGTGCATGCCTGTTGCACCTAGTGCGTCTTGCGCCTCATCCCAAGAGTGCACCTCAGTGTAATTGTGCGCCTTTTGCATTTTTTTTAAGTAGTGCTAATATGGTTAATTCATCTTTTAATATAATAAACTTTTCAAAAGATAAGAAACTATAATTACAATTACAAAACCAATATTTTATGTATGGGTTAAGTATTTACGCCCAGAGGAAGAAGAGAGAGAGATTGGAGTTTAGAGGCGAATGTTGTCGTTGTCGCCCATAGGAAGAAGGAAGAGAAGAGAGATCGGTCTTCAGAGGGGTTGTCGCCGCCGTCATCCAGAGGAAGAAGAGAGAAAGACCGGACTTTGAGTTACTGCAGCCGTCGCCCAGAGGAAGAAGAGAGAGAAGTCGGACTTCAGAGGGGTTGCCGCCGCCGCCGCCATCGCCTCAGTTCGCTCATACCACTTCGGTTGTTGCCGTCGTTGTCGCCCAGAGGAAGAAGAGAGAGAGAGAGAAAGATCGGACTTCCGCCGCTGCCGCCTCACTCGTTCTCTACTTCTCAGAGCACCCCCACTGTTTGTTTTTACGCATCGTGTAATATTATCGCCTACTCTCTCTTCCTCTCTTGCTCCCATGGAATCTCCTAGACTTCTCTCTGCCTTCTTCTCTTAGCATTCTCTCTCACCCCTCCTCTCATATATTTCTCTTTTTGGTTCTTAGCGTTTTGTTTCACTTTCTTATTTCTCTTCTCTCTATGTATTTCCATGCACTTGTAAGAATAATTTTCTGGTGCAATGGAGATGGAGAGTTTTTGCTCTGAGGTTGTGGCTGTGCAGAGGATGGTCTACTCTGTAATGGAAGCTTTGGTGGTGGAGATGGCTTTGGTTGCTGGGATTCGTCTTTCTTATCCCATGTTCAAAGTGATTGCGAGTATGCGACATCTCAATACACGGGAGAAAGCCAATGTTTAATGTCTGAGACTGTGGCTTTGTCCTACGGTGCGGATACAGTGTAGTTTTCTCTAGTGATCTGGTGTTGACGGAAACTGTGGGAGGAAGATAGAGGGAAGAGAGAGAGGTCGGAGGATGAAGGGTGTGCCGGGTCGAGGGTAAGGAGACAAGGGTAGCTTTGGTTTTTAAAAAAATTTAAACGTCACGTGATATCATGTGCATACGGATTTTAACGGAATATTAACGGATGTTAATGATAAGGGTAGAGTTAGTCAATTGTCAGAAACAATAAGGGTAATGTTAGTCAATTTTCAAACAGTAAGGGTACACTTAGTCAATTAACTAAACCATAAGGGTAGTTTAAGAAATTTACCCTTAAAAAAAATGCATCTTGTTTCAAAAAGGTGTGCACCTCGCCTTGTGCCTTTCGCTTTTTTTTTTGCACCTTGTGCTTTTAAAACACTTTTATTGGTTTTTCCCCTTGTTTATTTTTTTCCCATTTCTTTTTCTTTGTTCTTTTCACATTCATGACTAGTTTTTATTTTAATATACTTCTTTATTTGTATGACCTAACCATGTATTCCTATCACTGGTCAGATTTGGACATGGTATGTTTATGAATGAACTTGATTTATGTGTGTTGATGGTAGTTGTTGCCATATTAGTACTTCTGTTGTGATAGAATAAGCAAGCATACCATGAATAACAAGAAGAAATTACTTTTATGTTGCTTTGATGAATACTGAGAGCTGGCAGTGGACACAGGTTTGTAGTGTCAAACTTAGAAATGGAGCATGGGGTTACTCTTGGAGAGGCAGGAATACCCAAATGCCATGCATGTGGCTCATCTTGTTGCTTGCATACTGCTTTAGTCAAGGAGCTCAAGACTGAGTTAAATTGTTCTGATGACCAGAAAAATCAAATTTGTTCTTTTTTTTCCTGTATTGTCTATCTTAGCTTGTGGGTCTAGATAACTTTGATAGATATTTTGGGCTAAGCCTTTGTGTTTTTATTGGAGAAAATTTTCCTGAAAGACAATTGACTGTAGGATTTATGGACTGTTTAGCAGGGTTGTCAGTTTTATTCAGAGAGTGGCTGAACAGAGATCATATAATCAGTTCACATATCCCATATCGACTTACCAAATTCTATGGCCAGCCTTGCAAACTTCGCTGCTATGTCAGATCTTTTGCATCCAGTACAGCTTCACAGTCTTCAGGACAAACTTCACAGGAGGTTTGAAGTTTAACAGGAGCTAAATAACTTTATAGTTTCTACATTGACTACATCTTGACCTTTGTATTTTATTTCAGTATGATACATGTGATTAATTCCTTTACCAAAAACATATGCATGCCTTTAATTCACTCACTTTTCATTTGTTATTTCCACACAACAATTTAAAAAATTGTCTTGTGATTTAACTATTACATAAACATCCTTACCTAAAAGATTTATGTGAGGATCAAGACAATTGAATTACCTTAACAGTCTGTTGCATTTTCATATTCTCTTATATTATGTTATAAGCAGCCGTAGGCCTTTTACCTTTATTAAAGTGTCTTTTCCTTTTATGCCCTTCCTCCAGAAAACTAGAAAAGACATATCGACAGTTGAAGATCCCTTTGATGCTCCTATATACAATATCCCAGAAAAACCAGTGACTTTTGCAGAGGGTGCTTCATACAGTATTATCATACTTGCAGGCCTTTAAGTTGCTGCTCTTGCAGCATATGCCGTTTTTAAAGAGCTTATTTTTGAGCCCAAAGAGTAAGATAAAAGATCCCTTGGCTATTATATTTTCTTTGTTAAAAAATTTGGTTTTGATTTGATTCAAATATAAAATCCATGATCTATTGTAGATACAAGATTTTTGGGAAGGCTTTAGAAAGGGTCCAGAATGACAGCCATGTTTGTTGAAAGGCATGCAGTTCTTCTTAAAGTCATTTTTTTTCACTTGTGATTTTAATTTAGTTTTAATTGCAAAAATATAAGTCTGGAGTGATTTTAACAAAACTTGAATTTTGAATCTAAGTCAATGTAAATGATAGTACCATTTAGGGCTCAACCAATGTATGGTTGAATTTGAGCATGTACATATATAATGTTATGGAAGGACTGTATTTTATCTTATCAAATGTGACACCTATACGTGTACTCTGTACTTTTAGCATGTTGTGCATTGTGTTTATGATATGTAAAATGTTTTCTTATGCAATTAGAGTCTCAAAATGCTACAGGTTGGTAGCAAACGTGGCTGGGAGGAGTAGCAATCAATTACTCTACTTCATTTTCAGAAAACGGATCATCTAAACTGGATGTTTAGTTACTTTTAATTATTCTACTTTGTCTTCAGAAAGAGATGTGGTGAATGGTTTGAGAAGAGAAGTCTAGTTTAGCTGGCTATGCAATTTGATGTGTCGGAATTGCCAAGGCTGTAACTTTTGTCCTTCTACCCTAGCGTGCTATACTTGTATTGCTATGCAATTTACAACATGGCTTCAACTCCTAAGACACATATGAGCGATTACACATTGGATGTCATATTTTACCTTTGGATGTGCAGTTTTCTTGTTGACATGGTCTCAATCTGTATTTTATCAGGTTAGAGTGAGGATTGGATCCCCTGTTACAGGCTATGGTTCAGAAAGCAGAAACCGGTCTGCTCGGCAACGGATTCCTAATAGGACATGGACTGATGAAGATGGTATAGAGCATGTTGAGGTAACTGCTTACTTGAAATTTCAGAACCTTTGGATGCAACACTTTTTTATAGTTATATGTGAACCAAATCTACACAGGTTAACTTTTATATTCGTGGGCCCCATGGAGCTGGCAAGGTTTCCAGTGAGATGTTTAAAGACAAGGTTGACAGGCAGTGGAAGTTCACATATCTTATTGTAGAGATAAAATCACCTTCACCTGCACAATTGATGCTAGAGTCTTATGTCCCACCCTGAGATGCGGATGGATGGAGTTTACTGGTGATTATGTGGGCTTCATGGTGCCAAAATTTGTCACATGCCCCAGCTAACTTTCATTTCTCACCTCCTTTGAAGGTTTATCTTTGGCATTTACTTCTACTTAAGAAGTTGATATGATTTCATTAAGGCTGCTGCAGGTTTTACCCTTCACTTCCTCAACTTAGATACATGATTTCCTTATTCTTTTTATGGAATTTATTTGGGGATGAAATTTGTAACTTAACATGTATTGACCTTGTTTGGGTGCATGTTTGTTTTCATTTTTTCCTTTTTTTTCCTGAGTCGATGGTTTTTGTTTTGGGACAATAAGGGCCTATTCGTTTGCTTTGAAGTCTGACAACTAAAAGTGCAATAATTACATTAAGAGGTATATTGGTATTGGTGAACTTTTCTTGTCTCTAAACTCTGAATGCAGAGAATGTTGTTCTGAATTTTGAAAATTATCAAATATTCATTTTGACCCTATATATGAGAGTTTTTGTTTGTCTTTTTTGAGGTATCATTGAAAAACAAAAAGTTGTATGATTGCACTTTAAGAGATAAGAGATAAGAGGAAACGAACAACCATTTTTCTTTTAAAGTTAAAAGATTCCTCTTAAGTTGTGTTTGGTTTGAAGGAAAAAGTAGGGAAAAGAAGGGAAAGGTATAGAAACTTTTACAAACCTTGTATAGGTTTTCCTACATTTTCCTTCATTTCCCTACCTTTTCTTTCAAGCCAAACATAGCCTTAAGAGATAAGAATTAAGAGGAAACGAACAGGCTCTAAATGACTCCAAGTAGCGGATTTCAACATGGCGCTTGATGGTGGGGATGGTGATGGATCAGGTTGAGTGACTAACTAGCCTTGTTTGGATAAGCTTTAGTCAGCCCATAAGGTCGAGTTCAGGATAAATGAGCATACCCTTAACCCATGAACGCCCGTAGGTCATGGTTTTGCTTTGCCTTTATTTTGTATTTTTGTTACAGGTGTTGTGTTGTTGGTGGTTTATTTACTGAGGGACATTGAAGACAATTTGGTGATGTTGTGTTTTTATGAAAATGATTGGTTGGTCCTCTCTCTCTCTCTCTTTGAGACCACCTGAAATTGTGTTTTACTTTCTTCTTTAAATGGAACTTGAAACTTTCCTGAAGATACCACAGGCGACACATTTACAATGATTTCATCAAGCTTTCTGTAAAAGATCAGAGATTTAAGGTTATGGATATTTCTGCCTTGTATATATCAGCTATACATGGGGCATGGGCCATGAGTGGAATGGCCTTGACTCATTACCATTCCATTAATATGTCCAAGTTCTCAATAATTTCTATATTTGAAGATTGAAATTCAAATTTCTATTATTGACTACACGCTCTCTCATACCTTACTTTGCTTGTTGTCTCATTATTTGTAAGCCAATATGGTCATTGCCTCACTGGCCCAACAATTTTTATGTTATAGAAAATTATGAGCTTGAAGATTGGGTTTGATACATTGTGTTGTGTATCAGCCAATACTCTGGATATGGGTGAAGTGAGAATGAGTTTAAGCCATTTCACTCGTGTGGTGTACCTGTAAGTTAAAATATAGATTGATATTTTAAACCACGGCTTGAGTGAGTTTATAAGTGAATAGTGGGGTGATATTTTGGCTTTTGTTTTGGATTTAACTTATGGAAGGAGGCGATAGTAAAATATCATTGGTTTCTTGTACTCAATGTGTTTGATTGCAGTGCGATTTTATTTGCACTAGTACAAATGCATGGGAGTGTACATGAAAAAATGCAAAATTTTGTTTAATTTTGTTTTGGGTTTTAGCGTTTTACTTTATTTTGCTTCATGTTTTAATTTACTCTATTTGTACTGCAAATAAGCAAAATTTAAAATAAAAATAGGTCAGAATTAGACTTGTTCATGGGCCGGGACGGGCTTTTATTCTTTATTAACAGAAAAATGTTAGCTTGAGCCCGACCCAACCAACGGGCTTACAACTTGGGCCTGAGCCGATCCTAATAAAAAGCCCGAAGCCCGAGTCCAAGCCTGAAGCCCGACCTAATAAAAGAAATTCGAATTTTTCCTATTCAAATGGATGTTATCTATTTTAATTCAGATGTTTTTTTACCCTATTTAAATGAACAATGGGCCTACAAGTGAATCAACAACCTTCTTAAGTCAAAAAAATTATTCAAATGGACATCACATGGGGTTTTTATTTAGGTTTAACTATAGGTCGGGCCACCTGGCCCATGAACAAGTCTAGTCAGAATTTATATTCAAATCATTTACATTGCTATAATTTTGCATCGATGCAAATTTATTTACATTGCAACCAAATACATAAGGCTCAGTTTGAAAGGAGTACAAATACAAATACGTAGAGTTCAAATCTTGTATTTTGCATGTATTTGCACTGTGCATATATTTATATTAAGTGTAAGCCATAAAATATTTGAACTCCTTCCAAACGTACCTTGGAAAGAGCATAAATACAAATACATACAGTGCAAATATATATAATATAAATACATACAAAATTATATAAAATATAAGGTTTTGCACTCTACACCTTTGTATTTGTAGTTTTGTACTCTCTCCAAGCAGAGCTGACAGTGCAAATATAAGGTTAACAATACAATATAATCATATTTGTATTTGTATTCTTTCCAAAGTGGCCGTGTAAGTCACCCACTGTCAATTTAAATGAGATTGTGATTTAAGATGCAGTAGGTGGCTCTGTTTGATGATGGAATTGCGTAGTCTCTAGGAATTAGCAAGAAGTCTCATATTGTGCATGAAAAGACCCAGTGAATTGGCCCTAATTTTGAGCGAGTAGGCATACAATTCAACTGTAAAAGGTCTATAATGTACTTGGCTGCTAAAGACATCCAAGTAGAAGCTAAATGAAATACTGTTTTCAGAATTATGGTTCTGGAGCTGTGTCTGATAAAAATTGTCACCGGAATGCCTGCCAAGTTTCAGGCCCAACCAAACTGGTCGTTCAGATTGAATGATTGATTGCATTTTCCAATAAGAAACTATCCTACTGACAGATAAACTTTTTTTTTCCATCATAGAACACCATAAACAAAGACACCATAGCTGTATCATCACAATCATATCATGCATTGCATGAATTTAATTTTTTCAGATTCCCCTTTCAAACAACCTAGTGGGTGACTGGTTGTTAGGTTGTATGAATCAAACCCTCAAAAGTATTTCCTAAAAAATTAATGATTTTGAAGAATTGGGGAGTCCTTGATTTTTTCAAAAGCATGTCTCAGTCTTTGCACTGTAAAAAAAAAAAATAAATAAATAAAGAGAGTGCTCTTAGTTATTTGGCTTCTCGTGGAGGAATCCCTAATCCATTCCTTATGCTTCCCCCCACTTCCTTCAGGTCTTCTACCTGCAAACATTTTACGCCAACTGTTAGGGAAATTATTCCTACAATCCTACTCCCTTCCCAATTGGACGAAGTTGAGAAAATCTCTAAATATGCATAAACCAGATTGTTAAATGAACATCGTCGGATTATGGATTAGGGTTCATAGATTTTGGAACCTGGAACCCTGTAAACCGAGCTAGAATGGACTCAAGGCCCAGGGAAGATAAAGAGAGGAGAGAAGAAATCAAGTACCGTGCGAATGCCGGAGGCGTGCAGAAACCCAGCGACAGCGGTTGCTCCGGCACCGACTAAGAGAGAGGCAACGGAGAAGGCTTTGAAGGGCATGAAACATGAATCGCCGACGTAGCCTTTCCGGTAAGAGGAGATCGCCAAAGTTAATTGGGCCGAGCTTGCGACGGCCCACCACCAATACCCATTATCGCTACCACCACCACTGCCACCCTTCTCTCCCATTTGCTGCAATGAATTCTCTCTCTCGAGATCTGCACTCACTGTGCAGCTTTCGCTGCTGCCGCCGGCCTTGCTTTTGCCTTTCCTTCCATTTTCCTAATATTTATAATGGTCTTTTCATGGGCTTTTTATTGGGCATTTGCCTGTTTATACATGGGCCTATAGAGTGGTCCATCTTTCGGTTACTATGGCTGGACTGATAGAAAATAGGGCTCATTGAGGGTTCACTTCAGTCTCTGCATTTCACAAGCGTTCTGTTTCTGTTAATGTATCATGCATGCTACATCAGCAAATAACTGGGATTAATAAAAAAGGTATTTGATAGCCTTGTTTGAATCGTCTTGATGATTAAGGCACGTTGAAATTTGATAAAACTGACTACGTTTTGAGATGTCAGTTTTTGATTGTATGTATTTTCAGCGTATTGTTGAATAGGACCCATATTTTACAAGTGCCAATGAATAGGTTTTTTTCTTTTCCTTCTTGACCAAGTCTTTTCCTAATTTATACCAACGGCATGAATCCCATTAGAAACACTAGATTCAATGGTTGAAAATAGTCATTTTGTACTCTGCACCATACATTTGATATTACTATAAGTGGACTCATGAAATCATGCACTAAAGAAATATCACAAGGCTTATATATGGTGCCACATAATTGTCAAGGTGTTGCATAGAAAACAAAGTACCCAAGGTTTAGTATGACTTCATATATAAAAAGTACCTATAAAAGTTATCTTTTATATCAATTAAAGAAAAAATTTTGAGATCTATGTGCCCCAAAAATCATTGACTTGGTTAAAAATATCTGACGGCCAATTGATATGTTAATCCACTCGACCTGGTCATGGGTTATACACTAAAACTTTCCAATTGTTTAAATTTTCGCTCAGTTGTCTGATTGGGGTGATTTTTTATATTAATTTAGGATAATTTTTCGAAATCTATGTGATCCCAAAACCATTAATCCAACAGTTGATTTGTTGACCTACTCTACCTAGTCATCAAATCATAGGTTACACATTAAAACTTCTAGAGGCCATAACTTTTCACAATGATTCAATTCTGGTGAACTTTGCATCAATTTGAGATAACTTTTCAAGATCTATGTGTCCCAAAAGCTATTAAATTGGTCAGAAATCATCTAACCCCGGAGTTGATTTGCTTACATGTTATACCTGATCATTAGGTCACAGATTACACGCTGAAACTTTTGGAGGCCATAACTTTTCACTTAGTGGTCTCATTTAATGAATTTTAGATCGATTTGAGGTAGATTTTCAAGATTTATGTATCCAAAGAATTATTGACTTTCTCAAGAAAACATTTAACCTGGGCAATTGATTCAACAATCCATTCAACACGATCACCGATTCTTAGGTTGTACACTAAAACTTCTAGAAGCCATAACTTTTCACTTGATTGTCCTATTAGGGTGATCTTTATGTTGATTTGGAGTAGCTTTTCAAGATCTATGTCTCTCGTAATATATAGAACTATAGATAGTTGTATTAATTAGTTTGGTTGACCCTCATGTTAGTTGCTAAACCAAATCTTACTAAGGTCCTATTTCTATGAGAAAGTAGAGAGAATAGAGGAGAGTTGGAGATAATTTAGAAGTTTTTATAAATCAAGACTATAAATGAAAGTCTTCTTTTTTTTTAAGATACGGTTGGAGGAGAGAATAGAGGGGAATTGGAGTATATATTGGTTGTTTGTAAAAATGACATGGAATGAAAAAAATCAAATATTCAAAAAAGAAAAAAAAACACTTGTTTTAATCTCCTTCTCAAAAGGTTATCTTTAATTACACCCCAATGAAAGTTGGTGCCTTCTGAAAGTTTCAATGTGTAATTGTGATCAAATGGTCAGGTCAAATAAGTAAAGAGAATAACTATCAGGACACGTAAACCACACAAAATTTTCCCAAATCAATATTAAGATCATCCCATTCGGACAACCAAGTGACAATTTATGGCTTCTAGAAGTAGGGGTGTCAACGGTATTCAAAAATTCGATTTCAAATTTGATATTTGATATAATCGAATTGAATTCAAATAATTCGAATATCTAATCGGTCAAATTTGGATATCCCATTCTTACTGGATAGTTAATTGGATTCGAATTCAGATATAACCCGATTCGATTCGATAAATATCCGAATTCGATGATTATTTAATTATTATATAAATTATTTTATATAATTTATATATAATAAATATTTTATATATTTATATACTTTATATCACTAAAATATTTATTTTATATATTTATTAATTATGTAAAATAATTAATTAATCAAATTCGAATCGAATATTTAATCAAATTCGAATTCAGATATTGATTTTCATCAAATCGAATTTGGATATCAGATTTTCTAATCGTATTCAAATTCGGATATTGCCTAATCCGATTTGAATTCGGTCCATTTACACCCCTATCTAGAAGTTTGAGTATGTAACTTCAAATCTAATGAGCAAGGAATGGGTCCATAGATTAACTCCCGCAATTTGATTTTTTTTACCAAATCAATGTTTTTTTAGAAACATAGATCTTAAATAGTTACTCCAAATTGATATTTAGGTCAACTTAATCAAACAATTACGCAAAGTGTGTAACATGTGACTTGGTGATAGGGTTTGATGAAGCGCGATCCGGCCAGTCTTAGCTGTCAATGACCTTGCTTCTGAACAGGGTAGCAGGGAACCTGAAACGGAGGAGATGAGGAAGCTCCAGGGGGGAACCCGGTGTAGTGGCTCCGAAGCTCAAGTTATAATCCTTCAAAAGCAAGATAACACCAGATAGCGCAAAGTTTGCATACCTCCTTTGTTGGGGGCCAAGGGGCTCTTATAATCACTTCGCGCACTCGCTCCGAGGCCCTTGTCAGGTCGGGTATGATTACCCTTGCGCTTGTCAATTCGATCCGACGAGGTATATCCCGAGCTGTTACAAGGTTGGCCAGTTCGGTGAGGTATATCCTGAGTTGTTACAAGGTTGGCCAGTTCAGCAAGGTATATCTCGAGCTGTTACAAGGTCGGCCAGTTCGGCGAGGTATATCCCAAGCTGTTACAAGGTTGGCCAGTTCGGATTACTCTGGTTTTGGGCTAAGGGTGAGTTCGGGCCCCCGTAGGGAGTTCGGTCCGCTGGTGTCCCCTTGTTCACGCCTTAGGCTTGGCCCTTTTGCCGAGTTGTTGTTCCTACCACGTGTCGCATAACTGTGAGGTCGGGCCAAATCTTCCTTCATCAATTGCCCCCCACTCCTCGTGCCAAGGGTCTTGCCCTGGTGCGGGGAGTTACGCGAGGTAGTAGGTGGATTTGTCCCGTCCTTCGAATCTTGACTGCGCGAGTTGCTTTTGCCAGGGACGTGACAGCGGGTCATTCAAAAAGGCGTGCCACTGCTGTACGTGACAACGCGTGTTTCAAATGCTGATGGTTGTGACAACGCGTGTTTCAAATTTCAAAAATTCACGCCGCTGGGACGTGACAGCGGGTCATTCAAAAAGGCGTGCCACTGCTGTACGTGCATGGGCGGCTGTCAGGGAGACGTGCGCTGACGTTTCGCTCTTTTCGGAAAGACGTGCGCCAATCACGTCTCGACCTTATGGGACGTGCGGTCAGCGAAAACGTGGGTCGTCGGATCATCTTTGATCTGCACGGTCAATTCTTGGTTACTGTAGCTATAAATAGTGGGGGACCCCAATCGATTTGTCACTTCTGCGGTTTGTCTACTAAGCTCGCGTCCAACTTTTCAGCTCACGTCCAAATTTTTTCCAGCTCGCGTCAAGGCTGGTTACATAGCCTTCAAGGTTCTTTGGCTTGTTCCCGTCTCCGGAGCCTTCAAAACTTTCTTCCGATGAGTACCTTCCTGAATCCACCTTTTCCTCGATGTCTAGCTTTGATAGCTCAGACGACTCTTCAAGTAGGGCCGACGTAGGTTCTACCAACCAAGTCGTGTCCCCCGACTGCCTCAGTGATCCTGAGGTGGAACTCGAGGACTATGAACCAGTAGGCCGAGCCACTTCAGGCAGTTTGGAGTCTACCTCCCGCCGAGGTCGGATGCTAGACAGGTTTGGTCCCTCGACCATGACGCCTGAGGGGCTTCAATCCATACTTATGTCTTACAACCTTCCCGGGGGGTATACATATTTTATTCCTTCGGGTAGCTTTCCTTGGGAACACGGTCCTAATGAGATCATGATTTTTCGAGAGCAGCTTGCTGCGGGGTTGTGACTTCCTTTCCACCCCCTTCTCGTCGAAGTCATAAACCACTTCGGTGTCACCATTGGCCAACTTCATCCGAACTCTATTCGGAACCTGGTGGGGACAGTTTCCCTTTTTTGCGAGCAGAATTTCCCCTTGGACTTAGAGATATTCTCCTCCATCTTGATGCTCAAGAGACAAGCGGGTTCTCTTCCTGGGGGGAAGACGGGCGTATTACCTTTCTCCTCGCCAGGGTTTTAAGCTTCTACATGATCTTCCTAATAAGGTCCCGGCGTGGAAGCAGGACTACTTCGGTGTGCGGAGTGCACAAGGATGGCCCTTTCAGACCGGGTGGGGTGAGGCTGCTCCTAATTCAGGTGTTACTCTCGATAAAGAGATGGTGAAGGGCCTCCGGCAATGGGCACGACAAGGTTTAAAGTGCCATCACTACTTAACGGAGGCCAAGCTTATTGCGGCTGGCCTGAGTTCGGGTAGGTTTCTAGCTATGTGGTTTCTTGCTTGCTTTGTTCTTTCATTTTTTCTGATGTCGAACTCGTTTCTGCAGGTGTGATGGATGCAGAGAGAACTCGTGGGGGGCGTCTGTTCCAAGGTATGAAGAGGAGGAAGCAGGTCGTCAAGCGAACTCGTACCGAGCTGCCCCTGGATGAGGAGCCCCAAGTTCTAGATCACACGCCGGAGGATCTGCCCAGGGAGCCCGAGGTGACTCCACCGATGCATGAAACTGCCGGGGCGCCTTACGCTGAGACCACTCATACGGGTGCTCCTGCATACTCAAGTGCCCCTGCTCACTCTGGGTCCGCTCATACGCGGGCTGGGCCCTCGGGTTCGGGAGCTCAAGGGGAGTTCAAGAGCGTGTTGACGCCAAACTATGCTCTTCAGAAGAGTAGGGAGGCTACTTTCCCTGAGGAGGTTGCGGCGTGGACCGATCTTCCTTTGAATCAGGTCGCATGCCGCGCCGTAACACATGCTATGGTGGTAAGTTAGATTCCGTCTGCCTTTTTCATTTTCTGTCGCTTTTGCTGTTATTGCTCACTTGTTTCTTTTGGTAGATGAATTCTTCAATTCATGCCTTAGTGGCCCAAGTGGAGAGGACTCGCGATAGGCGCGAGCTGCTGAGGCTGCCGCTCATGCTGCTGAAGAAGCTTTCCATGCTGCAGAGGTGAATACCCGGGCTACTGAGGTGGCCGCTTATGCTGCCGAAGAGGCTGCTCGCGTCGCAATGGCCAGGCAGGAAAGGTCTCAGCATGACGCCGAGGCCATGGGGGTAGTTGTCAAGCATATGGCGGACTTGAAGTTGGATCTACAGCATCAAGTCGAATATCTTCAGGAGGACATCAGGAAGAGAACACATATTTTTTCCCAAGGCATTGAAGACGCCAAGAAGAAGGCCGTTGAAGACTACATTGCCTCTCCGCATTTTGACGATCTGATGGTGGATTCTTATAGGAGGGGGTTCAAACTGAGCAGGTGGATGATCCGGAATACATACCCCGACCTCGATGTTATTGTCATATCCACTTCGTGTATAACTCAAGAGATGGCCAATGCTGCCGATGGCGAGCCGGACTCTAAAGGAGAGGCAGGGCCTTCAGGTGTTGTTGAAGTGCCTTCTGATGGCGAAGAAGTAGCTCCGGGCATGTAACAATCTTTTTTTTTTTTGTAAGTCCCTTCTGATGGCCAATGTACTCCTATTTCTTGCAATGGAATAGATAATCTTTTTGCCCAAGTGTTCCTTTTCCCCGAATTGATTCTTTGTCGAACTAAATATGCCACTTGTCCGGGTTATTATACTTTCCGCGACCTGTTTTGTCGCGAAGGCTTATTGCAGCGAACTGATTTTTTGCTGAGCTGATAATATGCTCGACTTTTCTTTGCTTGTTTACGTCGAGGTTCCTCTTGGCTCTGCATTGTGGCACATAGGACTTGATTTCGTCCACTTCGCTTGGCGGTTTATAGGTAGTATCGCCTTAAGTTCACGATGTTCCACGCTCGAGGTACTTGTTTGCCTTCCAAGGTTTCGAGTTCGTATGCCCCCCCAAGCGCTCTTTTTACTTTATAGGGCCCTTCCCAGTTTGGTCCAAGTTTGCCCACGCCGGGTTCGAGCACCATAATCTTACGAAGGACTAGGTCGTCGACTCGGAAGCTTTGTTGCTTTACTCTGGTATTGTAGTAGCGAGCTACCTGCTGCTGGTATGCTGCTATTCGGATGTGCGCGAGGTCCCTTACCTCGTCCAATAGGTCAAGGTTGGTACGTAACTCGTCTTCGTTCGTCCGATCGTCATATGTTTCTAGTCGCAATGTTGGTACTTCGATTTCTACCTGGATCACTGCTTCAGTGCCGTAGGTGAGGTTGAAGGGGGTTTCACCCGTGGCGGTTTTTTCTGTAGTTCGGTGGGCCCATAAGACACTTGGTAGCTCTTTGACTCACAATCCCTTAGCTCGATCCAGACGTGCTTTCAGTCCGCGCAGGATGAATCTGTTCATTACTTCCGTCTGACCATTTGCCTGTGGGTGCGCGACTGATGTGAAGTTTTGCCGAATCCCCATGTTCTTCCAAAAGAAGTTCTGTATGTTTTGGGCCGTAACAGTTGCCAGAGGTTCGGCTTCTATCCACTTCGTAAAGTAATCTACTGCAACAACTAGGAATTTTCTTCCACCTATTGCTGGTGGGAATGGCCCCAGGAGGTCGATGCCCCATTGTGCAAAGGGCCACGGGCTAACAAGGTATTTGAGGTCGGAGGCAGGTTGATGGTGGATATTGGCATGCATCTAACACTTGTCGCATTTTCTGATGAGCTCGACAGCTTCTGCATTCATCGTTGGCCAGTAGTATCCTTGTCGAAGTGCTTTTTGGGCGAGTGCTCTGCCCCCCAAGTGTCCGCCGCACAGGCCTTCATGAGTGTCGCAGAGTACGAACTCAGCTTCGACAGGTCGCAAGCAACGCAAGTAGGGGAGCGTGTACGACCGTTGGTATAACCATTCGTCTATTATGACGTATTTGGCTGCCTGGCGCTACACCCTCTTGGCCGCATTGCGTTCTGCAGGGAGGGTTTCGTCTATCAAGAAGCTCGCGAGTGGGTCGATCCAGCTTGGCTCTGCTTCCAAGACGGGAGCAACCTCCTCTGTCCCCCCGAGAATACTAGGCCGAGGTAAGTCCTCTATGTAAACAGTTCTCATGTTGTTGTGACTTGTGCTGGCTAACCGGGATAGAGCGTCGGCCTCAGTGTTCTCTGACCTCGGGATTTGCCTGATGAAGTGTGACTGGAAGTTGAGCAAGGCTTCTTTTACTTTGGCCAAATATGCAATCTTGGAGAGCTCACATGCTTCATATTCGCCCGTAACTTGGTTGACCACGAACTGGGAATCGCTGCAGATGACCAAATGTTTTGCCTTTACCTTTCGCGCTAGGTCCAGCCCAGCTATCAGTGCTTCGTACTCTGCCTCGTTGTTGGATGTCGTGAACTCAAAGCGTAGTGCGTATTCTAATTTTGTACTGCCTGGGCCGCATAAGACTATTCCAGCTCCGCTGCCTTGCCGGTTCGAGGAACCATCCACGTGAAGGATCCAGGGCTCCTCATCCCAGTTCGCGTTTCGCCTGACCATGAGAGATGCCACACTAGCTGCTACTTCACAGGGTTCAGACTCTATTGGCTCGAGAGCTCCGGGTTCGCCCGAACTGGGGACCTCGGGCTCGACCTGTGGGGCTTCATGGCTGAAAGTGCACTCGGCGATAAAATCTGCCAAAGCTTGGGCCTTAATAGCGGTTCTTGACTTGTACTGGAGGTCGTACTCGCTGAGTTCGATGGCCCATTTCGTCAGTCGACCGGAAACCTCAGGTTTGAGTAAAACTTGTCTCAGAGGTTTGTCAGTCAGGACGATGACGGGGTGAGCCTGGAAGTATGGGCGGAGTTTCCGAGCTGCTGTCACTAGTGCGTATGCTAGCTTTTCTATCTGCGGGTACCTTGTCTCTGCTCCCTGCAAAATTTTACTAACATAATAGATGGGTCGCTGGACCCGGTCTATTTCTTTTATTAGTACCGAACTGACCACCTCATCGCTTGCCGAGAGGTACAGTTCTAAGACCTCGCCCTCCTCGGGCCGGGCTAAGGTTGGCACACTAGCGAGGTAACCTTTTAGCTCGTCAAACGCGAGCTGGCAGTCATGGGTCCACTCGAACCCTTTGCCTTTGATTGCTTTGAAGAAAGGCAGGCAGTGGTCTGCCGATTTGGACATGAAGCGGCTTAGAGCGGCTATGCGGCCATTTGGCCTCTGAACTTCTTTTACTTTCCGAGGTGGCCTCATATCTAGAATGGCTTTTATCTTGTCCAGGTTGGCCTCAATACCGCGCCGATTGACAATGTACCCTAGGAATTTGCCCGAGGTGACGCCGAAGACACATTTGTTGGGGTTCAATTTCATGCTAAACTAACGCAGGATTTGGAAGACAGAATCTAAGTCTTGTATTAATTCTTGTGAAAACTGAGTCTTGACGACCATGTCGTCTACACAGCATTCTATCTTCGTGCCAATCAGGGGCTAAAACAACCTATTTACAAGTCTTTGGAAAGTCGCCCCGACATTTTTTAATCCGAAGGGCATGACCTTGTAGCAATATAGGTCGAACTCAGTTATGAAGCTGGTTTTTTCCTCATCGGATGGGTCCATCCGGATTTGGTTGTAGCCCGAGTAGGCGTCCAGGAAGCTTAGCAACTCATTTCCCGAGGTCGCGTCCACTAGGCGGTCAATTCTGGGGAGGGGGAAGCAATCTTTCGGGCAAGCTCGGTTCAGGTCGGTGTAGTCGACGCACATGCGCCACTTGCCGTTTGCCTTTTTTACCAACACCGGGTTGGCCACCCAGCTTAGGTAATAGACTTCCCTTATAAAGTTCGTTGCGAGGAGCTTCTCGACCTCCTCGTCGACCGCCCTCCAGCGTTCTGGGGCTAAGTTGCGTTTCTTCTGTCTAACGGGTCTAACTACAGGGTCAGTATTAAGTTTGTGAGTTATCAGGTCAGGGCTAATGCCGGGCATGTCAGCCGCGGACCAGGCGAAAATATCTAAATTTTGAAGTAAAAAACTCACCAGTTCGGTTCGTAGGGGTTCCTCGACAGAAGCTCCGATCTGAAGTGTGCGAGCTGGGTCTGTAGCCGAAGTCGGGATTGCGATCGTTTCTTCTGTGGGCGAAGCTCATTCCTCACCTTGCTCTGTAGGCCGCTCCAGTTCAAGGTCGTCGGCCGCCTTGGTTTTTCCCTTTAGGGCGGAAACATAACACTTGCGGGACTCGAGCTGGTCGCCCCGCGCTACCCCCACACCGAAGTCCGTAGGGAACTTCATGGCCAAATAGTAAGTGGTGACCACCGCCCGTAGGATATGCGTGATCGGCCTCCCTATTATGACATTGTATAGAGAGGGGGTCGCGACCACCAGGAAATCATGGTTGAGTCTGACCGCACAAGGCCATGTGCCAACTTCCACAGGTACTGTTATTTTTCCGAGGGGCCTGACTTCCTCTCCGCTGAAACCCACCAGGGGAGTGTTCGCGGGCTTCAGCTCGCTCCTCTATAACTGTAGCTGGTCAAATGCTGATTTAAAGAGGATGTCCGCTGAGCTGCCCGAATCTACGAGTACGCGTCAGACCTCAAAGTCACTGATCCTTAGTTTAATGACAAGCGCGTCATCATGGGGGTAGCGGACCCCTCGCGTGTCGTCCTCCGTGAAGAAGATCGGCTCTTCGGTCTTTGGTCTCTTTGGGGGGTTCCGTTCTTCAAGGGCCGCTTCGCGAACTGAAGTTCGGGCCGCTGCCGAGGTACACCCCGCTACCACCGAACCTCCCACAATTACATGGATGGTTCCCCGAACTGGCCTCTCTTCCGGAGGCTGTCGCTGCAACGGTTCGGAAGGTCTGCTGCTAGACTCGGGGGCATCCTTTTCTTGTTCCCCTTGCCGACCTGCCTTATTGTTATTATTGTTGTGCTGTACAAAGTTTCTCAAGTATCCGCGACGGATGAGCCCCTCTATCTCGTCCCGGAGGTTATTACACTACTCGGTACTATGACCATGGTCTCTATGGAAACTACAATACAAATTCTTATTTCTCTCGTTCGGATTTCCCTTTAGGTGAGATGGCCACTTCATGTACGGGGCGTCTTTGATCGTCATTAAGATCTCGGTCCGCCTTGTGTTTAACGGCGTGTAATCCGTCCGAACTGCTAGGGGAGCTCGGAATGATTGGTTCGGCTTCGGCTCCCGGGCCGGGTTTTTTCTGTCGATCGGGTTGGAGAGCTCGCCTTCCCTCTTTCTTTTCTCGTTCCCAACTTCGGTTCGTTGGTTGATTTCTTCCTCTGTCCTCATGAATTTGTCCGCGAGCTTGAGGAATTCGGCCATGGTTGCGGGCTGGTTAGCCACCATGTGCCATTTGAATTCTTTGTGCGTTATCCCTCTTTTGGCCATCGCGAGCTGCACTGCGGGGTCCAACCACGATATTTGCAAGCATGCTTCGTTGAATTGCTTGATGTAGCCCCAGATGGATTCTCCTTCCCTTTGGACTACTCCGAAGATGCTTTCCTCTGTTCTGGGGCACCGTTGGCTGGTGACAAAGTGTGTGGTAAAGACCTGCACGAACTGGGCCCAACACTTTATCGACCCGGGGGCCAGGTTCCTGTACCAAGTGCAGGCTACTCCCCTGAGGGTGGTGGTGAAGGCCACGCACATGCACGATTCGCTGGCCCTGGCGATGTGCATTTGGGACAGGAAAGCGTCAACGTGGTCATTGGGGTCGAAGGACCCGTCGTACTTGTCCAGAGGTGGAAGCTTGAAATTTCTGGGTAAGGGGACCGCCAGGAGTTCTGATGCGAGGGGGGAAGGAACCGAGAGAATCGGGGCAGCTTCTACCTCGTCCGAGCTCGTCTCTTTGCTTCTGAGCTCTGACAAGACACGGGTGGCAGTTCGGCGACTTCGCCGGAGCCTTCGTTGTTGAGTGGGCCTTGTGCTGGCGCTGCTGGCCTCCGTGTTACCGAGCTCGATTGGCCCGGAATGCTGGTAGTCTGCCGCCAGGGCGCCGAATCGGTTTTCCGTGAGCGGGAACTCGGGCTTGGAGCACCGGGGTGCCGACCTCGCAGGCGAGGTTCCCGACCCGCCTACGAGTTGCGAGGCGGGGATGATATTTTTCTCTCTTCGGCCTGGGGACGAGGCTTAGCTGTTAGGGGGATTCTGGGGCCGGGAGGCCTTCGCCTAGTGTGGGCGTCCATCCTGCGGGGAGGCCTTGACCGGCCTCGGAGCGGGGTGGCGAGGTGGAAGTAGTGGTTGGTTCAGCGACAGTTGGGGGAACTGCTGTTGATAGTGATACTGGGAGATGTTGTGTAGTACTTGGTGCTGGTGAAGTTGGTGCTACTGGAACTGTTGCATGGGCTTGCATTGCTCGCATGCATTGCATCAGGTCATCCAACCGGTTTTGGCTGGCTGCCAGGGGGACGACAGTTGGTTCAGTAAAGGTTGTCTCAATAGGGGGAGGAAAGGGGATGCTTGTGGTAGGAAGGTTTACGGGCGCCACTGCTTGTGGCGTGTTCAAGTTGGGGGTCCCATCCACCGAAAGGGGGATGGTGAACTGTCCAACGCGCACCACGGGGGCTTGAAGTTGTTCCCCGGTGGTGTTTGTCTCCGTGCCATGTCTGGCGTTGCTAGAGGAGGCCATGAGTGTTGGGTTTTTTGAAGAAAAGGGGTTATGGAAGTTTGGAGGGAGGCTTTTTGAAGTGTTTTCCCACAGACGACGCCAATTGATGAAGCGCGATCCAGCCGGTCTTAGTTGTCAACGACCTTGCTTCTGAATGGGGTAGCAGAGAACCTGAAACGGAGGAGATGAGGAAGCTCCGGGGGGGAACCCGGTGCAATGGCTCTGAAGCTCAAGTTAGAATCCTTCAAAAGCAAGATAACACCAGATAGCGCAAAGTTTGCATACCTCCTTTGTTGGGGGGCAAGGGGCTCTTATAATCACTTCGCGCACTCGCTCCGAGGCCCTTGTCAGGTCGGGTATGATTACCCTTGCGCTTGTCAATTCGGCCGTCGTCCTTTCTGTTGGGACAGAACCGTCACTGCCTAACCGTCTCTCTAACTAGAGATGGCGGTGTCAGTGGTGGTGGCAGGTGGCCGTTTAGAGTGCGGCCGCCAAGCGTCAGATCCCAAGTCAGTCAAGTGCGGCGCCCTCGGGCACGGACTTCCTCAGTGTTAGGCATGGTACGACTTGTTTGGTTTTGGTGCCCAGAAGGTGATGCGGAGTGGTGAGCGAGGCGAAGTCTTGAGTTCAAAGGTATCTATAGTGGAGGTCAGTTTGGCGAGGTGTATCCCGAACTATTACAAGGTTGGCCAGTTCGGCGAGGTATATCCTGAGCTGTTACAAGGTTGGCCAGTTCGGCGAGGTATATCTCGAGCTGTTACAAGGTTGGCCAGTTCGACGAGGTATATCCCGAGCTGTTACAAGGTTGGCCAGTTCGACGAGTTATATCCCGAGCTGTTATAAGGTTGGCCAGTTCGGCGAGGTATATCCCGAGTTGTTACAAGGTCGGCCAGTTCGGCAAGGTATATCCCGAGCTGTTACAAGGTTGGCCAGTTCGGATTACTCTGGTTTTTGGCCAAGGGTGAGTTCGGGCCCCCGTAGGGAGTTCGGTCTGCTAGTGTCCCCTTGTTCACGCCTTAGGCTTGGCCCTTTTGCCGAGCTGTTGTTCCTGCCACGTGTCGCATAACTGTGAGGTCAGGCCAAATCTTCCTTCATCAGGGTTGAACAAGTCATTGTATTAGTCACCCGAGTCAAATAGGTTTTTGACAAACTTAATGGTCCTTGGGACACATAGATCTTGAAATTTACCCCAAATTGATAAAAAGATCACCATAATCGGATAATTGCGAAAAGTTTTAACTTCAAGAAGTTTCATTGTGTAACCTGTGAACCAATGACTCATCGAACTAGTCAATGGATCAACTGCAGCACTCGAATACAGAACTCGAAAAGTTGACCCAAATCAATATAAATATCACCTTAATTGGACAACCAAACTAAAAGTTATGGCTTTCAAAAGTTTTAGTGTATAAGTTGAGGCTAAAGCGGTTAAAACTTTTGGAGGCCATGAGTTTTTGCTCAGTTGTTTGGTTGGGCTTATCTTTATATTGATTCTAGGTAACATTTTGAGATTTATGCGTCCTAAAAACCATTAACTTGTTAAAAATTGTCCGACCTAAGTGATTGATCCGTTGACCCATTTGACCTGATCATCGGGTCACATGTTATATAATGAATCTTTTGGGGGCAATAACTTTTTTGTTTGTTTGTTTGGTTAGGGTGATCTTTTAGATCATTTTGGGGCAAAATTTCAAGTTTTAAATGTCTAAAGGACCATTGACTTTGTCAGAAATCATCCGACCTAGGCAATTGATCCATTGACCCATTTTGTCCGATCACGGGTCACACATTGAAAATTTTGGATGCCATAAATTTTACTTGGTTGTTTAATTGGGTTGATCTTTATATTGATTTGGAAAAATATTTTGAGATCTTTGTCTCCCAAAAAGCCTTTACTTGGTCAAAAACCATTTGACCGAGAGTGTGTGTAATTCATGGACTAATTCAACTAGGTCATTGGGTCTCTGGTTATATACTGAAATGTCTGGAGGCCATAACTTGTTGCTTGGTTGTTTGATTGTAGTGACCTTAATATCAATTCAGATAACTTTTTGAGAATTATAATTCCAAAAAAACATTGGAGGTTAGAGAGCTAATGACATGATTAATGATGAGAGGTAATTGTAGGAGTTAATGAGAAAGATGAGAGAGAGAGCAGTGGCAGAGCCAAGAATTTTCTTTTGGGAGGGCCGAGTTTAACAAGAAAATGAGATAGGGATAGAAGTAGGGTGGAAAAATGGTTTGAGAAGTTTTTTTTTTGTCGGGGGGGGGGGGGGGGGCAAGGACCCACTTTATTATGTTTTTGACCCAGTCTCAACTAAATAACCATATGAATAATGGTTTTAACAAAAAAGTTTAGGGGGCCAAGGACCCCCTACCAATATACTTGGCTCCACCTGAGAGAGAGAAAGAGAGAGAGAATAGTGAGTTATTAAGGAGAGAGAATACGAAGTTTGTGTGTGTGTGTGCGTTCTTCATAAAAGTCTCCATTGGTTACTTCCAAAAATGATAAGGAATAAAAAACAAAATTTCATAAAAAAAGGAAAAAAAGCAAACCCTATTATGTTTCAGAGAGTGTGTGTATATTAAGTCCATCGATACATCTCATCTCATACATATAATTGATGCTTTATTTGGAGGTTTCTGTTACTCGGGGGGTATATAGCTTTTTTTGTTAGTACAAAATTATTATAACGTAATTTTTAACATGTAATTAATTTATTAAATACTTGTTTATTGTGTTGTGTTTGAAATATTAGAGCTAATTAATTTAAAACGAGATAAGATGATTATTTTAAGAACAAATTTAATATTATCAATGAAGAGCATTACCATATTTTCAATTTATATGTATGCTAATCTAATTAGCAGAGTTATAATGTATAATTAGGAAACCGGCTTAGACACCTGAAGATAAAAAAGCAAAGGTTTTGGCATTTGGTAATTTGTGCTTTTCAGAGCAAAGACACCTGAAAAAAATATATTTATGCAACAAAAGGCATGAAGTCATTTTGGATTACTTAATATACGCCATGTGGCAAATTTCTGATATAGAAAAAGTGTACCATGTGGCAAATTTGTGGTACATTGCAAAATTAATGCAAAGTTTGATGTTCATTAATGTGACAAAATATATGCCACATGCCCACATGGTATTAACTAGTGCAACTTGGCACAACTATGTGTCATGTGACATTTTTATATTATAAATGTTAGCAATAACAAATTGATACATTGAATTTATCATATCACATTTGGTAAAGCAATATAGGGTAACTTCACAATTATTTATGCTTTTAATTTCAAAAATTTGTTTTGAAAACAATATTTACCAAATGGGAAAAGTACAATGACACATAACAATGTAAATGCTTTGACAACCATGTATGGTAATTGAAAGTTTTTGAAATTTTTGCTGCATCACAACTAATGGTAATTTGTCCATCTTTAGTGGGAAAAATTTTGGCTGTTGAAAGCCAGCAGAGGAGAAAACATTTTGAGAATGCCGTGTTAACATAGAGTGGGTAAAATAATAATTGTTCCCTATTTCTTTTTAACCATAATCATAGACATGGGTGTGAATTGGTGAATGTGTCCAACCAAAAAACACATAGATTCACAAATTGTTGATATTATTATATTTTAATTTACTATTAACCCCAAAAAAGGGCCTCTTTGTTTTCTCTGAAATCTGATATCTAAAAAAATGTAATAATTACATTGAGGTATATTGGTATTGGTAAACTTTTCTTTCTTCCGAACTTTGAATGCATATGGTGTTGTTTTGAATTCTGAAAATTATCAAATATCCATTTTAACCCCATATATGAGAGCTTTTGTTTGTCTTTTTGAAAGTATCATTGAAAAACAAAAAGTTGTAGGATTGCACAAAAAAAAGATACACTAAAAAGATTAAATGTTACAAAAAGAAGAATATACCCAAACAAATAAGCCTATTGATGATACTTAAAACTTCATAACTCAATTCGATTATCACATATTTGAATGGTGTTTATATAATCATATTTGGATTTTCAATCCGCATCTAATTAATAATAAAAATAAAAATAAAAAAATATATAAAATTTATAGAGAATATTAGATACATTATTATTATCATTATCATCATTTAGAATTATCACGTGCAAAGATTATGCACACTTATTAATCAAATAAAAAATAAAGAAAAAAAAAATGAGCAGACTTCCTCTTAAAAATACTAAAATACCATATTTTTTTCAAAAGTTATGAAATCAAAATGCAAAAACAAAAGAGATGGGCGGGCTTCCCCTTAAAAATATTAAAATATCAAATTTCTTTCAAAAGCTAATGTAGCTTCTTTGTACATTGTCTTTTCACCGATTTTAATTACTAAGATAATATTATAAAGGGCGGTTTTATAAAAAATCATCATGGTATGTCATTCCACCATTAGTAAAATAACATTTAAAATGAATATTCATTAACAAAAATATCGACAGATAGATAGATAATTTATATATTTATAATACCTGTAATCGAATTAAATATTTGTCAAATCGAATCGCCTAACATTCGAATTCGATTTGATTAAATAATCGGTATTAAAATCACATTCGAATTCGACCATTCATCTGATTCGAATTATCCCAATTTGATTTGTTTAACTCGGATCTCAAATTTGAAGTCAAATTTTTGAATACCATTTATACGCCTAGTTAAATACTTTGCAGTGTTGCAGTCTAGCAGGGAGGCCACTTTGTGGGCTTCCTGTGTACCAAACTCTAGCAACAGGAAATCTAGTTTTCTTGTAGCTTGTTATACGAAGATTTCCCTCTGAACCTTCCTAACCTCTCCCATGATTAGATTCTTTTATCCACTTCAGACCTGTCAAGTCTAATCATGTGTAGAATCCCATCTTTCCATCCCTTCGTCATGTATTTTTAAAAGACCACTGCTGGGAAGTTCACAAGGGATGGATAATTATACCACTTTTGGCAATTTTCTGTACAGATTGCATCAAATTTAAGCTAAAATTGACTTCTTTAAGGGTCTGTTTGCTCACAGTCAAAATCTTTTGGAATCGGAATGGTCTGTTTCCATTGTTTGGTTCAGACAGAAATAGGAATGAGAATTAAAATCAGCAGAAATGGGATTTCATTCCCAAGGGAGGGGAATGCCATGCCAGCAGGAATGGGAATGGGATTCCGATTCCACCCAACCAAATAGTTGGAATCGGAATAGCCTATTCTGATTCCGATTCCAGACCCCTATTCCCGCAAACCAAATGGAGAGTACTAACAAACTAAAATAGTTCACAAGGATGGATACTTACACCACTTTCTGGCAATTTTCTGTAAAGACTGAAATTTATGCTAAAATTGACTTCTCCAAGATCCAAGCACTAACAAACTAAACGGCTAGGAAAGGAAGCCAGAAATCAATTAGCGGATAAAACATTGTTTTGGAAGATAAAACATTAATTTACATGACTCATCAGACATGGGAAAACCAAATAACCCATAAAGGGTAAATGAAAAGTAAAAAAAAGAAAAAAAAGATAAAGGAATGCAAAAAAAAGAACATATATATATGGAAATCCTTACTAGGTCACAGTTTTACCAGTTAACTGGATGGTTAGTCCATTCAAAAAATGAAAATCATTTAACTGGGACCCCGAAAGGCCAGTGGGTCACTGGGCCACTGGTTCAACTGCCCAATCCAGTCTGAAGTCTTACAACACTGTTAAAAATACATCAAATGGAAATATTAAAAGAAGTCCAGTGCACATGGCTCCTGCCAATGCAGGTTCTGGGGAGGGACAGATGTATGCAGCCTTACCCTTGCACATACAGGGATGCTGCTTCCAAGATTTGAACCCTGGTTACTCATAAAGAAACAATGGAGAAATCTTCCTCAGCATTATTATTAGCATAATTTTTTTTGAAAAAATTATATGTGCAGATTCTTTGTCACCTAATTAAATAAACAAGTATAGCCGAAGAGCAGTGTTGCATGCAATTTCCTAAATGGAAGAAGTGTCTGTGTCAGACGTGTTGGACTTTGACACTCCCTGGATTCTTGAGGGGACACTTCCACATGACATTTTTCTTCCTCTCCTTGCTTATTTGACATAAATGAACAATTAGTGTACACATCAAATGCCATTTTTCTACAAAATGTTATCAAGTAACAAAGGTATCTTTTAAAAACCCATTTTGTTGTTTACAAAAAGAAAAATAAAAACCTTTTTTATAGGTTGATTATGTTAAAAACTTGTCAAAATGTGGAGTATTTTAACAGCTTGTATTCATCTATAGATGTGTCTGTAAGCCCTTGTTTTTTCTTGACAAGTCAGGGTCCTGGACACAGATGCGATACTGATTCTTGTGTCTTTGTCCATGCAAAATTGCCAAAGAACTTGGTGGACCTAGATGTTGGATTTGGTTGGACATGGTTACTCAAATAGGAAGCCCTCTTTCTGCTTAAGGTTTAAGGCTATGTCTATGTTGTTACATGACATTCAACTTATAAGGTGACTTGAAGAATTTGGTGTTTTGGATTTTCAAAAGAGGTGACAACCTGTGGACTAGGGAGAATATTGGTGTTTTTCTCTCAGGTAAAGGCTTCTCAAGATGTTCCTGTTCTTTTTCCTACTGAATCAATTTCATGTTATCCACTAAAACAGAACTTATGCTTGGAAGCCCCTATGAGCATGATTTGAAGGATTTAGATGAACATTCAGAGATTAGTTGGACTAGTTACAGTTCTTGGGATTACTCAAAAGGCTACCAGAGAATTGGTAATATTAACAAGATAATGAGGGAATCAATGAAGCAGAATCTTTGAAACATGGGAAAAATAATTTTCTTTCGGAAGAAGCACAGATCAACCTTTCATTAATAGACTTAACCTTTGTACAGGTATACCCTGCCCAGAGAAATCAAAATATATGTCTTTCTTCTTTTTACAAGCAGAAAAAGCAAGTTGATGTGCCATATTATTATCTTTCCTATTTGCATGGACTATACGGCACATACCGAAAAGAGGAAGTAAATTCAGAGCATGCTCTTTAAAGATCCTTTCAGACCATTGACACTCTAATTGAGGTTGGTTGATCTCCATGACAACAGCTTCAGCATCAGAAAACACAACAAGCTTCTTACAATTCCTATCCCGAGCAAACTCCAGAGCTCGTACAACTGCTCACTATTCAGTATCACCACTACTCCTTGCACAGCATTGATAGCCAGTGGCAAAAACAACATTGTTGTTATTAGAATTTCACATCATCAATCCTGTTGCAGCATATCCTGTCTCTGGTTCATATGAGCCATCAACAAAAATTTTCGAGTGCAGATGCAACTCATCAGAAGTAACATGATTTCTTTTATTCAAAGGAGTTGTTTCTGGTGAGCTTTGAGAAACTTTTTGCAAGGAATTTTCCCAATTACTTGATAAAATTGTTGCAACACTTGTTTTGGATGTGGTTTTTAATTATGATACAGAACTCCATTCCTTGCATCCCATATGAACCAAAAGCTGTCTGGAACAAACCCATTAGCTGTAGTTTCTCCTTCTTCATTAAACTCATTAATTTTAGTTGTTTCCACTTATTCACTATCAAGCAGAAGGGCTGATCCCCTATTTCCCCTGAGTTAGTACCATCTGTTAAGACAACTAAATTGCTTTTGCAAAGTGGCAGGTGAAAAATAAATGATTGAAAGTCTCTGCCATCTGATTACACATAGGGCAAAGTCTATCCTCTTCTTCCAAAAAACTTAACTTGTCTTTTGTTGGAATCCCTCCTCAAAGGACTTTCCACATGAACATTTGACATATATACAGAATAGTAGTCTTCCATATTTCATTCCAATTTACTACTTGTTTAGAAGTGGATGGGTACCTACTTATGAAAGTCCTATTAGCAGACTTAACGATATGTTTTTTTTTTTAATATCTTTTAAAGGGCTACACAAACGGGGGGGGGGGGGGGGGGGGAGCCCATCCCCCTCAACCCATGTGCAGGCAGGATTTGATCCCAAGTCTCCGCTATGACCAGCAGGAGACTTTAGTATTTCCCTTCCACAGAAGTCTGTCTTTTGCTAAACCTTGATTTAGCCTTACCTGCAAAATATGCTTAACAGTTTCCTGTTCAAAATATTCAGACAACAACAGTCTATTCCACTCACCATGAGGCAGCAACAGGTCCTTTACCTTTTGGATCATTGAATTCTGTTGATCCATACCTTGCATTACAGGAACTACTCCATGTAAAGTGGATACCCACGGGTCTGTTTGAAGGAAAATCTGTTCTCCATTTTAATTTACCAAAATAGGCTTGTTTTGAGTTTATCTAGAACTTGAATAATTTGCTTCCACAAAACAGAACCTGATGAAGTCTTTGTGAGTGTAAAAATTGAATTGCCTTTAAAATATTTCTGTCTAATGACCCGAACCCACCAAGCTTCATTTTCGGTAATCAACCTCCAAACTTGTTTACCAAATACAGCTTTATTCATTTCAGACACCCTTCTGAAATTCAATCCTCTCAATACAAAGGGAGACAATGAAGTGGTTTAAGTCCTCCCCAACTTTTAAAACATGAACTATCGGTATCACAATGCTCAGGTGCTTTTATCTCTCCAATAAGACACATTAAAATTTTCACAAACTTCTATAGAACAGAACAAAGGCTAATGAATGTTTAAAATAAAAGGACATATATATGTTTACAATTGAACAGATTTACAAGGATAGAATTCTTGAATCAAAGCATTACAATCAAAATAGTAGTTTACTCATAATTGTGTTGGTCATAGATGTATGTGGTTACAAATGGACCAGGAGTGTAAGCAAAATATTATTATGACACAAAATTTCATCAGGACTCCAATGGTGCGTTGGTGTCAGAGATTTTATAGTATTTCATTGTGACAGATTCAATAGGATAATGGTACAAATACCATACCTCCAAAATGGCTCATGACTGCAACCGGAGGTGATTGAGTAATTATGATGAGAAATCATGACAGACAGGCATCATGCCACTGTTTCCATCCAGTTAGCCTCCAGTGATGATTCTGAATGATCATAACCTAGATCCTATACAATGTGCCAGGATCTGGGCAAGCTATATCAGATAAATGATCCAAAACTGGTTTTTTCTGACAATGTTTTCTGCAGTTAACCGTTAATTAATCCTACAAGCTGGGTAGGTATTATGTTGTGGTTGTCTCTTGTTGACTATTTCCAAGGTTTTTACATGAGAAACACTCCAACCATTGTTTTGGGGCAGCACGGTGAATGTTGAAAAGGCGAGCTATGAACTTCTTCTCAGAATCGGCAATGATGCTTGCGATAGAATAGTTTTTTGTAACTAGGCCCATCTGCTTTAGCCACATATGGATTCTAAATCTGGGTTTGATCCTGTTTTCTAAATCAAAGCATAGATAACCAGGAAAAGCATTGAGGGTCTGCAGAGAGCTCCCTATATCATTGCAGAGGAAATTCACCTTTTGCTCAATCACATCCGGATTCTGGTTGAGGATCTTTGGCCATCTGTTAACCATCTTACACAGATTGGTGAATTCAACTCCTAAGCGCAGAAGGCAATCAAATCGCTCCTGTAGCTCAGCCCTTGAGCCATGTATGCGTGATAAGGCTTTTATTGTAGTGAGATTCTCCCCAAACCCAATACCAAGCAAGAAATTCAACTTACCAATTGTCAGATTTTGGGCTTTTGGTGTTAGGAATCTGGCCAAGCTATCTTTAAATTCTTTCTCCAAGTCTTCATCAGGATCACTGGCAACAAAATTAATTAACAAGTGATGATCCCCATTCATTATCTTATTGAAGAACCATTGGTGAAGATTCACTGCTCTCATCAAATGAGGTACATTAGCCAACCTGTTCTTACCCAAAACATAAGGGTACTGCTCTGCAATAGAATTCAGTTTCTCACTGCTCAACCCAATATGTTTCAGAAAATCCAATGCTGATATCACCGGGCTCTCTAAATCATAGTGTAAAATCTCCGGATACTGGAGTAGCAATAAACCCACATCCTCCCTTCTCACACTAAATCTACAGAAATAATCTACTTTTTGGACCAAAACCCCTTCCGTGTGTTCAAGAAAAATGTTCTTTCTCCTGCCAAACAATTCTCCCATTTTCCCCTTCTCGCATCCAATATCATAAAAAACCCTAATTTTCTTGCAAATTTCATACCAAGCATCGGTACTCCACTCCACAGAACTTGCCAGACCGAAATCAAGAAAAACCCTTTTCAAATCATCAAACAAGGCATCAATCTCACCGCTCAGTTCATCATTTCCACTCAACACAAAAGGAAAAGCCAAACATATACCGGACACTGCAATACTATCAAAGCCAACTGCTCTGAACTCACGGAGCTGAGCAGTTAGAGCTTCGGGGCTCCTAGAGAAAATGGAAATTTCCTCCTTATATAGCGTTCCTAGCTTGTTCCAAGGGAATCCACATACCGAAAGCGCACCGGCGATCTTCAAAATGTTCCCTTCCTCCGACAAGAAGAATTCATGGGAAGGCAAGAAACCGTTGATCTCCGAAGGAGGGACGCCGATGCTTTCGAAGAAAAACTCAATCTCGTTGATGGGGTGGTACCTGAGGAACCTCTGAAAGTTTCTGAAAAAGTTAGAAGGCGAGAATTCGACTTTGGAGATGAGTTCAGAGAGGGAAAACAAAGAGTTCTTGCTAATGTTCTCTGCGTGGTCGAAGGATAATGATCTGGTGGAGTGGAGATAGTCAGTCAGAACTTGTTGAGCTTGTAAGATAGCTCTGCTGCGATACCTAGAGGGGATTCTTCGGAGCTGCCGAAGCTTTGGTAGAGAACTAAAATGGCGGGATACGAAGTTACAGAAAGAGGAGGAAGTGAAGGAGACGAAACGCATAGTTGTGTTTTCTATCTTACGATTTGGATGGATTTTTCAGAAACCTGGAGGCATTTCATGAAGTGCTAGCACTGGCAACAAGACTGCGTTTGAATGATCAGAGAACATCCGTGAGTGAGAATGTGAGCTTCATGCTTTCATAGGGACGTAGTCATAAATAGAATTATTTAAGGGGGTACTATAGTAATTTTGGAATATCAAAGGGCTAAAGAAAGCCCTTAATTACTTCGCCTGGTTGAATCAATCATCAATTCTTCTCGACGACGGAGATGTCTCAAGAGGGAGAGCAGCAGAGAAACACCGCTTCCGTTACGGAAGAAGGAGATGGACAAGGGAGAGGTGCCAAGCGTGGCCGGAATGAGGAGGAATTGAACGCCGTTGAACGTGGTGGCTCCGGCGATGCTCCGTCGCCGAAGCGTGTTGCCAAGTCCCATGAGGTGTTGTTCAGGATCGTCGTCCCTTCGAGGCAGATCGGGAAAGTGATTGGTAAACAAGGATGCCGAATCCAGAAGATCCGAGAAGAAACCAAAGCTATGATCAAGATAGCCGATGCCATTGCCGTGAGTCGATTTTTGTTTGCTCGATGTTACTATGCTTGTTTATATTTTTCTCGTCTATTTTAGCATTCTTTTGTTTAGGCCATTATGATTCATGGTTGCAATGCGAGTGTTTTTTTTTTGGAAAATTTAGAAGAAACTTAAGTGGCATAATTAGTTCAAATATTTTAAGAAGGCTTGATGAATTTGTGACAATGGAAAGTTGTTGATAAATTAAAAAGAGAATAATTTCGTTTTGATTAAGTTAATGAGGAAATGCTGCTTAAACTAATTTTTTCAGTAACACAAGTAATGGGAATAACTGCTAAGAACTTGAAACTACCCAGAACTTCTGTTTATCACAGGGTTATAGCTTATGGCTTTATTTAATTTCTTCCTTCTTAGTTTACTAAATGAAATACTGTTTATGGTTCATATTAATAGAGAAATCAATATTATTGAAGAACTATCAAGAGTTCTATTTTTTTTTCTCTTTTTTAAATCTTGTGATTGATAACAAGATAAAGAAAAAATTACTAGAAACTAAATGTATGAGTACGAAAAAGGGAAATCCCACAATGGGATAACTGACCAAGAGTACCATTTATTGAAGATAAATAAAGAAAAAATTTTATTACTAAAAAGAGTTTGCAGTTCATAGAGTGACAAGAGGTCACCCCCAAGAAACAGTCAGAAAAAAAAAAAAAACAATACAGACTTAAAACAAAGTACATCAGAAACCCAGACAGTTAAGCATTTAAAGAGTCTTCTTTCTTTAATCCTTGAAAATCTGGCAGGATTAACACCCAGCCTATGACTGATGAAACTGATTCGAGCCACCACCTCTTCCCAACTTTTTTTCTTGTTCTTGAATCGAAGATTCTTTTATTTATTTCCTTCCAAACTTCCCAGCACACCGCGAATGGAATGCAGCTCCACATCAGCTTGACCTTAGAACCACCCTGAACTCTTGGCCAAAGTCCAAAGGTTTCAGCCTGATTTGAGATTGACCACTGGTCCACCTCAAACAGCTTGAAAAAATAGACCCATATTGAGGAACTGAAGCTGCACCTGTAGAACAAATGCATGGTGTTTTCTTCTCCAGATAAGAAAAGGGCACATCTGCTTGGGAATTGAGATCCTTGTGCCCCCAACAACAAAGTTCCATGAATTAGATCTACCCTGGGAGGGCAAACTCCATTACAACTCTTTGCTTCTGTAGCTAAAAATATTTGCTAGAGAAGTAGCTGATCTCTGAAATCAGTTGAATGAGATATTAATGCTCGAACCCAAGGATTTAATTTCCATAAGAACATCTAATCACCACTTGGTGGTTTCCCTTGACTTATTATCTGGTGCACCCCAGTGGTTCCCCTGGTTATCAACAAGGCTTAGATGCAAGGATTGAAATTTCACAATGTATCGGTGACCCACCAATATGCCACTTTAAGTTGGGTTTTGGGGGTTGATCTGTTTCAGGGAGTAGACAGGTCTTATACCGACCCCCTGAACAGGTTTGGAAAAAAAAAAACACTAAAAAATGCCCCCAACGATATAGACCTATATGCCCCATCCAGTGTATTGGCCTGTTTTGATATTTAGAACCTTGCTTAGATGACGACGATTAATAAAAGAGAAAATTACTGTAATTTTAATTTGACCATCAATTTTTGAGGAAACAACCCTTTCTTATTTTCTTATGATAGCAAGATTCTTTGACTGGAGCAGTTTACCTGTATCAATAAATTCAAGGTGACACTGTACCAAAATTGGTGGCAAATGCTGCATGGATATTTATAGCACAACTTGATGCCAGACCCACCTAAACAGCAACTAATTAAAGCAGCTGTAATTGGCTTGATCAAGCTGGAATTTGATGAAACTGCTCTTAGCTTTCTTATTGCTTCTCTTCCATGCCTTTTTTTAGATCAGTAATTTTCTACCATTGGCTTTTGTCTTTGAATATTCTTGTGTTCCTCTCTTCCTAAATTGACCATAGCGCTATAGTGCTTGTACATCTCCAATGATTTTCCCCTTCTTTTTGAGGGCTTGAAAAAAATCATCCTTAGCTAGACTTCTCACATTTCTTAGTGGATGCTTCATACTATTGAAAAGAGAAAACATACTCTATCCCTTTTGTTGTTTTTATGTTTGATGGAAGCAATGGGTCAATTGGTTCTGAGAGAAGTTAGAGGTGTTTTTTTTGGAGGGTTTTACAGTAGGGGAGGAAAGGTTAGAAATTCCTCTACTAAAGTTTGCCGTGATTCAGTGTTTTTTTTGCGATGCTTCTAGTGAGCAATTGGAGTACTTGATGGCAACCTTATGGTGGTTTGAAGCAGTCTCAGGGCTGCACCTGAATATTCTTTAAAGTGAAGTGGTGGCTGTAGGAGAGGTGGGGTATCTGCAAAAATGGGCTGAATGTTTGGAGTTTTAAGGTGGGAAAACTGCCTATTAATTATTTGGGCATGCCTCTAGGGGCAAAATGCAGTGCAAAATCTATTTGGGAGCCTATAGTATAAGGGGTGGATAAGAAATTGGCATCATAGAAGTCCAAATACTTATCAAAAGGGGGTAAACTCAATTAATTAAGAGTGTGCTGTCTTCTATTCTGGTTTACCTATTGTCCATGTACTCAATTCCAGCTGGGTTGGCAGCCTCCATTGAAAAGAAAATGAGGGAATTCTTATGGAAGGGATGGAAGGAGGATAAGAAGGTTCATCTAGTAAATTGGGGAAAGGTATGCAAGCATAAGAAAAATGGAAGATTAGGAATTAGAAGATTGAGAAATCCAATCATTGCCCTCCACAGTAAGTTGTTTTGGAGATTTGACCAACAAGAAAACAGCTTATGGAGAAGAGTCATAAAAGCAAAATATATCTAAGAAGTGGGGGTTGGGATCCAGGTGAAGCAAGTCAGTCTTATGGATTCTCAGTTTGGAAAGGGATAGAGAGAAGCTACAGTTTTTTGTTTTTGTTTTTTTTTGTTTTTCTCAGTAAGGAAATCAGCTTTGACGTGTGGAAAGGAACCAAAGTCAGGTTTTGGAAGGATTGCTGGTGTGAAGGTAGCATTCTGAAAGATGTATTCCCTGAGTTGTTTGCATTAGCAGTGGATAAGGAAGCAAAAGTGGCTGAGTATAACTTATCAAAAAAAGTGGCTGAGTATATGCAGATCTCCATTGACAACTGTGTCTGGAATCCCCTCCTCAGAAGAGTTTTAAATGATTGGGAGATTGATCATTATGCTCGGCTGTTGTAGAAGATTTACAGTACCCATGCTGACTATACTAGTGATGATAAAAGAGTGTGGATGTTATGGGCCCGAGAATAGGATCTCGTCACGGGTCGGACCACAGGGAAAACCTCCTGTTTTCCCTTGTTCCTCCCTTTTCTTGATGAACCTATCTTGGCGCCTTAATGGTGATTTGTCCAAGAGATCACCTAACTCTCCTCGCGCTCTTTCTTGACTGAAATTTTTGATACCTTTATTGAATAACATCAGCTCCTTAAATAGGAGATTACAAGAGATAAGAGTCCTACTTTTAGGAAGACTCCTTACTAATTAGGAAGACTCCTTACTAACTAGGAAGACTCCCTACTAATCTATCCTACTGAACTGATAAGATAAGATAAGACTCCCTTAATCCATCCTACTGAACCGATAAGATAAGATAAGACTCCCTTAATCTATCTTACTGAACTGATAAGATAAGATAAGACTCCTACTAATCCCTGCTACTGAAAGCAGATAAGGTAAGAATACTGAATAGATAAGATAGGATGAGAACACTAAGTTGCTGCTGCTGAGAACATTAAATTACTACTGCTGCTGCTGCACTAAATTACTGCTGCTGCTGCCAGCGCCCACATCAGTGGATGGGTGGGAAGCCGGAAGAATAAGTAGTTCTCAGTGAGTTTCTTTTATAGCAGGTTGACTAAGGAGGAAGATCAAGATTTCCCTATGAATCTAATCTGGTGCAAACTCATCCCTTCGAAAATTGCATTCTTCATCTGGTTGGCTTTCCTCAAGAAGATTCATGCTAAAGATAATCCAATGAAGAGAGGTGTGGCAATTGACTCACCAGTGTATGTCCTCTGTAACAGGGTGGATGAATCCATTGACCACCTGTTGTTACACCGAGTTCTCTTATAAGATTTGGGTGAAGGTTCACAGCTTGTTTGCCCTTAGGGAATTTTTTCTGGAGTCAGTGGAAAGTTTCTGTAAGGGGTGTATATTCAAGGTTTGAGCAAAAGAGGGAAGGTTGTTTGGCAAATGATCCCAGGAATTCTGTGGTGGTTGATATGGCAGGAAAGGAACTCTAGAATTTTTCGCAACAAAAGTAGCCAGGTGGAGGATGTGTGGCAAGTTGTGGGCAAATTATTTCCCGGTCTTCAGCTCAGCTCAACTTAAACAGTTTAAGTCATAGTTCTTATTTTGATTATGTAAATCTTTTTGTTAATGCTGAAGGGATAGTAGCTTAGTTTCTTGTATGTTTTCCCTGTTACAGCCTCTAGTTGTACAGGGTATTTTATTTTTATTTTTTCTTAATGAAATTATTTCTTTACCTTTTCTCAAAAAAAAAAACTCTCTAATATAAGAAGTATATAGGAGATTAATAGGTGGAATGTAGTTATACCACTTGCTTGGAATAGAAAGCACATGTAGGGAGAAATGTTCCAAGCAGATCTTTTTTGAAGAAACTCATAAGTGTTGATTTTCATGTGTATTACCTCTCTACAAAAAGCCCTTATCTTGTTGTGCTATGGTCTGGCCCAAACAGATTTTATTGGAGAAACATTATATTAATTTAACATATTGTACTGAATACACCAATACACGTTTCACATCCTTAGTCTTCTTTTATGTTTGGATTTTATGCCCTTATCCTTGACAAAGTAAATTGAGAATCCTCTCTTTTTTGGCTTGTGGTGGACATTGTTGCAACTATATTCTGATCGGGCATGCTGTTGAAACCATATCATAAATATTTTACTGAAATCTTTACGAGTATATCAGACACTTTCATATTAGTTTGATAAAATCCTTTGATATTGCCTAGACTACTATTTCTGTTTGGAACCACAAGTACCAGTGAATTAAATAATGTCATTGACTATGTGAAGAAAGTACTCCATGGTGTGGCAGTTATTAATTCCCATTGTTTTTTGTCCTTTTTCTATTTTTCTTATTATTTTTTAATACAGCCATATGAAGAGCGTGTAATAATTATCAGTTCTAAAGATGATGATAGCAAAGTTTCTGATGCGGAACATGCGCTTCATCATATAGCCAAGGTTATTCTCCAGGTGATGTGGTTCATTACGAAACAATAAATCATGTCAATTTTTGCTTATAGTATCACTATTTTTTTTTCTATTTCATTGGTTTAGGGTTTATTTGACAGGAGTTTTGGTTTACTTGAAATAACAGTTTTTTTTCCTCTCTCTTGTTACTGGAATTTGATTTCAGACCATATATGATTGACATGATAATCTTCAATCAACTTAGTGTAGAATAGTTGAGGGATAATTACCTATCAAGAAAGAAAAAAAGCGCTGAGCTTTTTACTTCCATTTTAGAATTAGGTTAAGGTAGGTTTCTATCGTCTATGTTATAGAGCTTGGGGTTAAGGGTTTAACAAGGATTTTATTAATTTGTGTTAAATGACGGCAGATATGTTTGTGCCAAGCACCCCTACAATGATTGACCAGCCTCTACCTACCCCAAACTTCCTTTTCCTTCATCATCATCACCCAAGCTTTGATTAATAGTAATGGTAACCATGGTTCAAGGTATCAATACGATACGCCCGATATGGGGCGTATTGTATCGTATCTTTTGAAAAAGATATGGTCTGAAATGCCTGTTTCCAGGTGTTTCGGACCCCCAGTTTTTTTAATAATAAAAAATATCTTATAAGCTTTCCAAAAACTAAACTTTGAAAAAATAAAAAACTAAAAAAAAGGTATGTATCGGCTGTTTCTAAGTACCGATACGATACGACTGAAACTCGTATCGTATCGATACTTTGCACCTTGATGGTAACTTTGATTAATAATAATGGATAAAAATTACAACTGATACAATCCAAGGGCCGGACGGAGAACCCTTTGATACCAATTGTCTCATAAACAGGCCCAAAATAACTCTTGCCTATTGACTCCTTGCTTTGCTAAAGCATCAGCCCTACCATTTTCTGATCTTCTTTCCCAAATAAACCTCACCCCAAAACAACTGCCACCATCACCCAAGCTTTATCCTAACTATATGGGGTTGGCTACATGAATCCTGTTTTGCCATTCTGTCAGTTTAATGTCATACCTATTGTCAACTTATTTGCACTTAAATCGTTTCTTACTACTTACACCCATGTCCTTTTTGGTCTACCCCTAGTCCTTCTTGCTCCTTCAACTTGCAACAAATCACTTCTTCTAATGGATGCTGGTGATGCTCTTCTAGGTTCCTTTGAATGACTTCATTTATGGTCCTATCCTTTCTAATTTTTCTACTCATCCATCTCAGCATATGCATTTCTGCCACACTCATTTTTTGGACATGTTTCTTGACTGCCCAAAACTCTGTTCACCATTCCTTTTTCTTGTTGTTCTCATAATTTGGAGATTTAGAGCTGCTCTAAGCGAGCATGACTTTTCCTCCTCTTGAGGAACAATGTGTTTTCTTCCAAGCAGCTAACCTTCTGTCAGAGCTTTCTATAACTCAGTTCATAATGACCTATATATGTATGTAATTTTCCCCCAAACAATGGCTCAATTTGGAAGCTGATATACAAACAAACGCTGGGACTCGCTCATAGTTGCTAAACATCTCTTGAGCAATAAAAGCTTCATTTTGTTTCAATCTATATGTTGTCTCTTGAACAATAACTGCCCTTTCCTCTTTATCTTGCATGGATCCAACTCATGTTGATAGAGAAAAAGATAAAATAATATGCAGGTAAATAAGATCAATCACATTGCTCATTACAATGGGTGGGAAGGTTGGCAAATGCCTTGGCTGATTACCTTGCTAAACAAGGGGTTAACAGGGAAAATTTGTACTGGGCTGCACTGTAATCTATTCTCTTTTGTTTAATCTGTAATTTTCTTTCAAGGAGAGGTTGCATCTCGTGCCTCTCCTTGGGATGCCTGTAATAATTTTCTTATCTTGTTAATAAAATCACCATTCAATTCTAAAAACGGGAGTCAAGAAGGTTTGTTCTCTAGTAAGTTAGAAGTAGATAACATAGATGATAAAGAAGCCTTTCTATGGATTGAAGTAGATGCCATTTTCTATGAAGAGAGCCATCAGAATTTTGAGCTGGGAGGAGCAGATAATTCAAGGAGCCATTACTTGGTGTAATGGCATAATCTCAGGCTGTCAAGTGTGAGAATGCAGGTAAGTTTGAGAGCAGCCACTTTGTGCAAAAAGGTTAGGACCACATCAGGTCCACCCCTCCCAAGGCCCTAAGTAGCTAACATCGGGTAATGGCCTTTTTCGGCAGTGGATCAGAGGAGTGACATAAATGTTACCACGTATTGCATCTCCACATGAAGTAGGGAATGCTTTTAATGTTTTTGGAAAGGAAGATAATAAGAAGCCAGAGATACAAGGAAAGGGTGGTTTTAGCAGATCAGAAAGTAAGAGAAGGGACGTAGAATTGGGGCATGGGAGGAAGATAAGAATGGGAAGGAGGGATTGGAGGTAGAATAAGATCTCCTAGAGATGAGAATGAAGTTAAGGAGGTGTACATGGGTGATGCTAGGGTTGTGGAAAACAAGATCAAAGTTGAGTATGATGATACATGGGGGAGAAGAGGCTGCAGAAAGAGTTTATGAAATTCTTGACAAAAGAGAAAAGAAGAAGGATGCCTTTAGATTATGGATGATCTCCTCTACTGTGCTGCATAAACAACATTGATTTATGATTTGTCATGCCTTTAGATTGTAGGTTGTTGAGTGTTAAGATTTTTCCTTTGACAGCTCACTGCTGTCTATAGGAAGAAGGGTATTTTGGATAGGATGTTTTGAGTAGAAATCTGCTGAATTAAAAAATATGAAAGAAAGTAGTTTCTTGAAGAGAGAAGGAAGAGACGAGGAGAAGAGAAGAAGAGAAGTTGAAAAGAAAAGAGAGCAATAATCTGGCCGCCCCCTTCACTTATTATTTATACTAAAATAATAGAACAGTACAAAGACAACTATGCCCTTATAGGGCGTCAAAACATAAAACAACATATATAACACTCAAAAACATAATAAAAATTGGACTCACATAACTACTGTGGTCCCCACCTCCTATCTAACAACTAACATAAAACATCTACTCAGAAAAACAGCATAAAACTAATTAATCTTCAACACTTCCTCTCAAGTTGGGAGTGAATGTCACACATTCCCAGCTTGCGTAGATCATGTTCAAGCTTGTTCCTTGTCACCCCTTTAGTGAGAACATCAGCCAGCTGCAACTCTGAAGAGACATAAGGCAAACAAACTTCTTCGATTGTTACCCTTTCTCTTATAAAGTGTCTATCAACTTCAATGTTTTTTGTCCTATCATGCTGAATTGGATTGTGGGTAATATTGATTGCAGCCTGATTGTCACAGTATAACATCATAGGTTCCTCTGCTTTCACCCCAATCTCACTCAAAAAGATCTAACCCAAAGAAATTCTGAGACACCATGAGCCATGGATCTATACTCAACCTCTGCACTTGACCTTGCCACAACCGCTTGCTTTTTACTCTTCTAGGAGATCAAGTTTCCACCTACAAAGGTACACACTCCCAATGTAGACCTCCTGTCATCTAAGCATCTCGCTCAGTCTACATCTGTATAGGATTCTAGCTTCAGATTCTCATGATTTGAGAAAAGAATGCCTCTGCCAGGGTGTTTTTTCAGATATGCAATTATTCTCTCAATAGCTTCCCAGTGCTGAACCCGAGGTATGTACTGACTCACAACACTGATGGCATAAGAAATATCTGGTCGTGTCATACACAAATACAATAGTCGATCCACCATTCTTTGATATCTCCCCACATCCTTTACCGATTCACCATCGACACCATTAATTCTGTGATTTGGATCAATAGGAGTGTCTGCTAGTTTGGTCCCCAGCTTCCCAGTCTCTCGTAGTAGGTCAAGTACATACTTTCTCTATGAAATGAAGATCCCATGCTTGGATCTTGCAACTTCAATCCCTAAGAAGTATTTGAGCTCACCAAGATCTTTGATCTCAAATTCTTGTTGCAATGATTTTTTGAGGTCATCAATCTCCTCCAGATCATTTCCTGTCACCACTATATCATCCACATACACAATCTGTGTGTATCCAAAACGGATGAGTGCCCCTCTGTACCTGTCAAACCAGGCCCTAGGTGACTGTTTCAGTCCATACAGAGATTTTCTGAGTCTGCACACCTTTCCCTTACCAACATTTACATAAAAGTCTACTGGAATGTCCATATATACCTCCTCCTACAAGTCACCATTGAGGAAATCATTTTTGACATCAAGCTGGAACAAGGACCATGAATAGGTGGCTACTAGGGATAAAATGATACGAACTGAACTCATCTTAGCTACTGATGCAAAGGTTTCCAGATAATCAACACCATAGGTCTGAGTATACCCTTTTTCTACTAACCTTGCCTTGTACCTCTCTATCTTGCCATCGGCCTTATACTTCACTGTGAATACCCATCGACATCCGATTGTTTCCTTGTCTGGGGGGAGATCAACTATTTCCCAAGTTTGGTTTTTGACCAAAGCATCTATCTCATCTTGCATGGCTGTTTTCCACTTAGGTTTGGAGAGATCCTTAGTAACATTCCTGGGTATAGACACAAAATCCAAGGAAGAAAGAAAAGCATGGTAGGAGGGTGATAAGGCACTGTAGAAAAGATGGTGTGAAATGCAGTGGGCTATACATTCTCTTCCCCTTATGAAGTGCAATGGGAAGATCAAGGTCAGTGGGATCAGTTGCAACAATGGTGTTAGGACATAAACATTATCATCAGAAAACATAACAGGCTCAGGCTCAAGAGGAATACCTGGAGTTATATCTATCGAATCTGGAGTTTCAGAAGGACTGACAGAGAGTGGTGTGGGTCGAGGATATGTGGAGTCAACAATCATCTACCGACGCTGATATTGCTGTGAGGTTGCCCGTTGTGGCTTAGGTAATGAAACTGGAGGTGCGGGTGTTGGCTGAACTGATGCTGGCTGAACTGATGGTGTAGGTGGTGGATGAATTGATGGAGGCACCACAGAAACATGTAGATGAATAAATTGCGAGTTCTCCTCCCCAAAACTCTCCCCCTGAGGAGAACCACTCGAGAAGAAGAATGTGGATTCAAAAAAGGTAACATCCATAGTGACAAATCTGCCCCTCGACACTGGGTCATAACATTAATACCCCTTTTGGTTTTGAGTATACCCAAGAAAAACACATTTCTTGGCCTTAGGATCCAATTTCTTGCGATGAGGGCCAAGAATATGAACAAAAGAAACACAACCAAAAACCCTCAGAGGTATATGAAACATCTCTCCATCTGGAAAAAGAAGGCTAAGTGGCACCTTAAACCCCAAAGTCCGTGAAGGAACACGGTTAACCACATGTACGCCTGTAAGAACTGCATATCCTCAGAACTGCACGGGAACTGAAGCACACACCATAAGACTCCTTGCCACCTCCACAATGTGTTTGCTTTTCCTCTCAGCAACTCCATTCTGTTGCGGTGTATATGCACAACTGCTCTGATGAACTACACCATGTTCTACGAGATACGTGATTAGGTCATTCTCAAAGTATTCTCTGGCATTATCTAATCTAAAAGCCTTAGTTCTCACTCTAAATTGTGTGAGAACCATCTAGTGGAATTGTCGTACTAAGTTAGGAACCTCATCACGTGATCTAATCAAATATATCCAAGAATATTGTGTATAATAATCCACAAACAAGAGAAAGTAACGGAATCCTCTCATGGAAGGGATTTGATATGGCCTCCATACATCAGTGTGAACAATATTAAAAGAAAAAGTACTTCTTTTATTACTTGGTTTAAAAGACTGTCTACAATGCTTTCCTAACTGACAACTCTCACACTCCAAAGTAGATAACTGAACAGACTCAAACAACTTTGGGAAAAGACATTTCAAAGAACTAAAAGAAAGATGTCCCAAGAGATTGTGCCAAAGCATAATCTGGTTCACTGACTCTGACCCACTACTACTGCTGCTGCTAACATGATGGCCCTGATGTCTCACGGCCACTCCCAATCATCTTCTTTGACTCCAGATCCTACAAAACACAATTACCAGGAAGAAATGTCACTGAACAATTCAATTTTTTTGTCAAAGAACTAATAGACAGTAGGTTGGTATGAAGTCTAGGGACATGTAAAACAAAAGACAAAGTTATATCATTGGTCACTCTAATTGTCCCCTTCCCAGCAATGGGCATATGTGAACTATCTGTTGTAAAGACTCTATCTCTACCAGAGCACAACTGATAGGAACTGAAAATGGTAGGGGCATTAGTCATATGCTCAGATGCGCTTGAGTCTATAATCCGGGGAGGTCCCTCCTTACCTGAAGCGGATGCAAGATTTGCAATTGCATATGAACTACTTGTATGTGCAAAGGAAGTGGTGTAGTTGGCTCTTACATTCTGCTGTCCATCTGGAAGACTAGAGCTGGGTGAATCTTTCTTACTCTATTTGTACTGCAAACAAACAAAATTTGAAACAAAAATAGGTCAGAATTTATACTCAAATCATTTACACTACTATAATTTTGCATTGGTGCAAATTTATTTGCATTGCAACCAAACACATTATAAGGCTCAGTTTGGAAGGAGTACAAATACAAATATGTAGAGTTGAAATCTTGTATTTTGTATGTATTTGCACTGTACATACTTATATTTGTACTAAGCATAAACCGTAAAATATTTGAACTCCTTCCAAACTGAGCTTTGAAAAGAGCATAATACAAATACAAATATGTATAATATAAATACATACAAAATTATATAAAATATAAGGTTTTGCACTCTACATCTTTATATTTGTAGTTTTGTACTCCCACCAAACAGAGTTGATAATGCAAATATAAGGTTTACAATACAATATAATGATATTTGTATTTGTATTCATTCCAAAGTGGCCGTCACCCATTATCAATCTAAATGAGATTGTGATTTAAGATGTAGTAGGTGCCTCTGTTTGATGATGGAATTGTGCGTGAAATCTAATAAAAATTGTCACCGGAATGCCTGCCAAGTTTTAGGCCCAAACCAAACTGGTTGTTCAGATTGAATGATTGGTTGCATTTTCCATTATGATTGGTTAATTTTAAGATTTTAAAAATTGACCCGGAATTGGAACTGTTCTGGCCACTGGTTTCTGGGTTTTGACGGTTTAATTGTCCTGTTCAAACAAATGGCCCATTCCAACTTAAAAAATGAAAAATTAAAAGAATAATTAAAATAAAAATGGTTAAAAAACCGTTCAAATGGGTCGAACAGATTGACAATTGGACCACTCAAATCAGTGGGTTGTTGATCAACTTAATGATTTTTGGCCAAAGAACAAAATTAATTGCTTAGACGATTTTCAGGCTGAATCAAGGTTCAAAATATCGGTGCGCTTGATATGTTAGTATGGGCATATCAAGCAATATCGATAGTGTTTTTTTGCCATTATTTATTTATTTTTTTAAACCAGTTCAGGGGAGCCAGTTTAAGGCTCCTCCACCCTCTGAACCAGTCAGAACCCCAATATATCTCTTGTAGGGGCGTACTGAAAAGCCACTGGTACGATACGTATCGACCAATATGTATCGATACTTTGAACCTTGAGCTTAATGATCTGAACCTTGAGTTGAATGATCTGACTGTCTGGATCAACATCAGTTTAAAAACATTGGTTAATTTCACGTTAGTGTAATAGATACCTTTAAAATAGAAATTTATTCAATTTTGAGTGATAGGTAGAATTTCCTTTTCCCCAGGCCCAACAAACAAATAAATGGATAAATTAACCAAAATAACAACTTCACAATGGATCCATTTATGTTGGGTTAGATTTTTTTGACTTTTCAAGAAAGGGGGTCTCATGTAGTTAGGGATGCGTTTACACAATTTGAAAACACTGAAAATCTCTTCGTTTCTCTCTGTTTAAATTTTTACTTGAATGAGTTTCACATCTCCATTTTTTATCACTTCTCCCATCTAATTGGTTGGAAACTATCCTACTGACAGATAAACTTTTCTTTTTTCCATCATAGAAGACCATAAACAAAGACACTAGCTGTATCACAATCATATCATGTCTAAACCTCTCTAATTCTTTTCCCACTGCTGCTACTGCAATGGATTCCCAATAAGTTTGGGAGAGAGGGGCTGAAGAGTCTCCTGTAGTGGATACATTTGCATTTCCTTTCTTGTTTCTTATCCGAGCAGGCATAAGATTTGGATGAAGTTTCCAACAAGTGTCCATGGTATGCTTAGGCTTCTTGCAATAATCACACACCAAGTCTTTCTTATCTTCCCTTCTAGTCTCACTACTCCCCCTGTCTCCATTCGGCTTAGGTTTTGTTGTACCAACTATAGCCGACTGGTCAATCCCAGGCTGTCTCAGCATTACATTCCTCCTACTCTCCTCTCCAGAGACAAAAGCATAGGCCTGAGAGAGTGTCACACCCTCCCTAGAAAGAATATGCTGCCTAGCAATGTCAAATTCAGGGTTCAGCCCTGCCAAGAACTCAAAATCCCTATTCCTCTCTACCAGTTTGTGATAAGTTGCTGCATCATATACACTTTCCCATACCACAGTTTCTAAGTGATCTATTTCCTACCATAGGGTTTTCAACATGGAGAAATACGCAGCAAGAGGTTTTTCTCCCTGTTTCATACTTATCACCTGATTTCTTAACTGATAGGCTCTGGATTTATTTTTCTTCTGAGAGTAGGTTTCAGTCACTCCATCCCAAATCTTTTTAGCAGTATTAGCTCATAGGAAATTTTTTGCAATATGAGGTAACATAGAATTACACAACCAGGACATTACCATGTAATTCTCTTGCACCCATCGGGAAGAGTCTGTATCAAGTTTCTTCTCCTCCCAATGAGATACCCTAAATTTCCACGGGCACAATAGCCATCTTAGCTGATTGTGCCCACTCCAAATAATTTGTACCATCAAGTTTTATTGTAGTAATAATCCTAGGCCCAAAAATATCACAACTACCTCCAACACTCAGTCCCATAGTACCGGTAGATTTCATCTCGGTATTCTAACTCTCCATTTTACTTCAAACAGTTCAACAATAAGAAAAAAATAGATTGGAGACCTTCAAAAAATAATTTAATACCACACACACAGAAACCAACCCTTCTGGAAGAAGAAAACCCTAGTTGGAGGGAAATCTCTCTCCTCCCCATGCCTCCCAGCAGAGAGAAAAGTGAATCGATCACTCCTGGAGGCCTAGAAAATTTCAGAAACCAAACCGCCCTCTTCAGAAAATCAAAAGAAAACTAACAATACTGGGCGCCCAAGATCAAATAAAAAACAAAGAGTCTAACTTTTTTGGGACTCTTCCCCGTACTCCAATTCTTCCTGATTTTGATGTCGAACAGTAGATCACCTTCCTGATGTCTAGATCCCACCAAAAACTCCAAGAACTGGGCAATCTATAGCAAATTGATCAGCCCTTTACTACTTCATGCAGTCGGCTGATCTAGGGCTGCTTGAGAATGCTTCAAGAAACCCTAGCCGATGCTCTAATACCAAGTAGAATTCTGCTGAATTAAAAAATATGAAAGAAAGTAGTTTCTTGAAGAGAGAAGGAAGAGAGAAGGAGAAGAAGAGAAGAAGAGAAGTTGAAAAGAAAAGAGAGCAATAATCTGGCCGCCCCCTTCACTTATATTTATACTAAAATAGTAGAACATTACAAAGACAACTATGCTCTTATAGGGCGGCAAAACATAAAACAACATATATAACACTCAGAAACATAATAAAAATTGGACTCACATAACTACTGTGGTCCCCACCTCCTATCTAACAACTAACATAAAACATCTACTCAGAAAAACAGCATAAAAACTAATTAATCTTCAACATTTTGTTTCCACATCCACTCCTATGTCATCTCTTTCCCATTCAAAGATGCTAGCTTTAAAAATAAGGATCTGACTGAGAATTCTCCTGATCTCTCACCTGTCCACCACATATGATCACATGACAATGGCTGCAAAACTCTGTTCCCCCATCATGGCAACGAGCGGCTTAACGTTCTAGTCATCCACATGCCTCCTCAGTAAAGCATATTCATATACAACTCTTGACTTTTTAATTAATAGGGGCCACTGCTTGGTATAATGGTAAATTCTCGGGCTGACAAGTGTAGCAATGCAGGTAGTCTAAGAGTGGCCACTTTGTCCCCCCAAAAGAAAAGGTTTGGTTCATATCCAGTACTCCCCTCTCAAGGCCCCAGATAGCTGGTACTAACATTGAATAATGGATAAGGTGTCACTATGTCAGAGTGGGAACTTGGTAACTTAAAGTGCCCGACATGGACTTGTTCACATTTTGATGCGTGACTAGTTAGTAATGTGTCTACTAAAGCTGCATGGTTAACTAAATAGAATTTACTAGTTCAGGAACATTTAAGATCCTGAGCCCATTGATCACTCCTTAATACCTGATAGAATGGGTCCACCGTCCACCTTTTGCTTGGTATGATGCTATGTATATTTCTATGGCCACTTGTTGAATGGAACATTGGTAAGGCTGCAGTAATCCTAAGAAAGGAAGTTAATTTTTTTTTTTTTAAATAGATACTGTAAAGTATTGTATTGAACTATTGACGTGTAAAAAGGCATGGTTCCCTTATACACTAAGAGACTATACAATAGGAATGTTAAGAAATATGTATTGTCCTCAACAGGAGATAATACACACATGATTAAAAATGCATTATATGAATGTAGAAATCCCAAGGCTCAAAACAAAATGAAGTGAATCTTGTGTTGCAAATACATATTTGGCTTCTCTTTTGTATACAAGATTACTCAACTCAGTAATGATATGTGGTACAGAAAATTCACTCCTTGAACTTCTGCTCTCAAGATTATTGGTTTGAGAATTGGCTTATCGAGCAATCCACTGGAATGAGGTGTTCATTCTGGAACTCAAGGATCTTGTTTCTCTAGTCTGGTAGCCCATTCTCTGGGAGCTGCTAGATGTAACTTTTTTTATTTTTATTTTTTTTATCAGTAAAAGAGATTTTCATTATAAATTTAGAAAGATTACAGAAATGAGTAGCCTTGGCTACCCCACTAGAATTTAGAGTTTGCCAACTATCTACTTTTAATTACCCAGTCTTACAACTGAGCCCAGAAACAATGTTCCCTGTTAACCCCTTGTTTTGCTAGCTGATCTGCAAAGCCATTTGCCACTCTTGGAGTCCATTGTATTAACAACTGCGTGTCCATGGAAAAGCATTTAAACTTCTTAATTTCATTTCTATAGAGCCAGGGAGTCTTTTCATTTTGCTTTAACCAGTTTATGACCACCTTGGAATCGCCTTCCACAACCAATTTTCTCACTCCCAACGCCATAGCCTTTTATATCCCAAGAACCACTGCCTTTAGTTCATCTGTATTCTGTAGTGGAGTCTCCCCTTCGAATAGGGCCTGAGAACAACCCCACCACAGCCCCTTTGTCATTTCTTATCACCCCTCCAATTCCAGATATTCCTGGGTTGCCAAAACTACTTCCACCAGGGGGATCCCACTCTCTTAAGACCTTTTTAGTTGATGAAGAGGAAGCTACTGTCCAATTTCTGAAGATACCATCCACAGTAAAATCTGAGAACAATCCCACAGATTTTACCCATGAAATCACCTTTATCATGATCCCTTCTATCAGCACTTGCATATTTTCTTTTCTTAAAAAATTCTCAGATTTCTTTCCTCCCATATCACCCAAAGCACTGCTGCCCAAGTGCATCTCCATAGCATTCTACCTCTTCTTTTTGGCCATCTGAAAGTGGAGTCAAATAGCCTTTCCAAACTCTTCGGGGTATCCCACCTGCATCCAAAGAGAGAAAAACCAGTCCCAAATACAGCTAGTAAAAGGACAGGAGACAAAAATATAAAAATAAGTTTCACCACTTGACTCGCACAAATAACACCAATTAGGTGAAAGACACCAGCCAGGCCTCTTCCTATGCATCAGACCACAGGTTTTAATTTTACCATGGTAGACCTCCCAACAAACAGTACTCACTTTCGGGGGAATGGGGCGACACCGAACTTCTTGGGACTGGAAACAGTACCCCAGGTTGAGCAGAAGTGGACAAGGTTTTAAAGAAGGAAGCACAACTGAAGGCTCCGGAGGGGTGAAGGGTCCAAAGCCTAGTATCTTGTTTGGAGGTATCAAGAAACACCCCATCTAGCAGCTGAAGGAGAGAGAACACCAAACTTTCTCCTTTACCAATCCTATCACAATCTTGGATCTCCTCACGGTAAATCCTCTAACAACCCATAGATGGAACATCTAAATCAATGATAGAAGCTCTTCTCTCGTTGAGTCTCCATTTCTTTATTAATAGGTTGGATCTTTCTAGGCCATTTTCTTCCTTTTGGAAAGTTATGTTTTCTTATAGCCCTTTTTCCTTTCCATATGTGTTTTATAATTCTATAATTCATAATTGTCCTCTTTAACCATGTATTAGTTGTCTAATAACAGTCTCTTCTTGGTTAGACCATAGTTAAAAATGAACCATGGCCTTGATCAGGACCATATTCAAAAATAAAAGATTGAGAATGAAACCAGTTTCCTAGATTGATAAAAAAAAAAAAGATTTTTCAGCAAAAAATGAAAAAAGAAACCGATCTCCACATTCTTTCTATGTAGTTTCCTAGATAAACTGCTTTCATTCTCTATCTTTTATTTTTGAATATGGCCCTCATCAAGGCCATGGTTTCTTTTTAACTATGGTCCTAACTAAGCAGAGAGTGTTATTCTTCTGATATGGAGCTAAACTTGGTTCGATAAATGTATCAACATCAACAGTCTATGGATCTGGTTGTTGTAGATCTCGGGATGTTGCTTACTGATTAGATGCCTAGATTGGTAAATTAGGTGTATAGTTTTTTTTTTTTTTTTTAATCTTTTTTTTGGTGGAAGGTGCATCCGTCCAGGGGTTTTAAGGTTCTTAGGCCTTAGGTCTATGTTTATTCAATGTATGTTAAATTTGGTTATTTGTTGGTGAATCATAATGTTACTAAACCTTTTTTAACCTTACTAGACTGAAGCACTGAAGGTGCCCTTTGCAGCTTCTAGAGCATCACTTTGTTAGAATTATTGTTACTGTGTGGTTGATTACAAAGAAATGTTTAGCTGGCATTCCTGTTCAGAAGTACCAAAACTATTTTTGGTGAATCTTGTAAAATATGTTCTCATTGGGTAATCTTTCTGGGCATTTATCTTTTACATGATTAACCTGCATTTGGAATGTTGGCAGTAATGCAGCTAGAATGTAGGAGATGCCAATAATAAGTTGCAGGTTGAAGCTGAAGCATATTCCTTTTTTTTATAGATACCTGAATTTAATATTTATGAATGGAAGGTACAGTTCATGGCTACTGTTCGTGTTACTGACTTGCTGTGGCAGCAATAAAAAATATCAAATATGGAGAGAGCTAAGAGCAGAAAATTCAGAAATAAAAACTCATAAAAACAAATTTATTAATTTGGAAACACTCCATTGACTCAATAAACAAGACGCTAAATACAATAACTAAGATCTACCTAAGACCACTATTCAGGGGCTCAACTCTTCTATTAGGGCTTTTATAAGACTCAATAGTAATCTTACCAAACTAGACATCTTAAAACTTCTAATTTTGGGCTCATCAGGCATCAGTATTGGCTTCAGGAATAGCCATGGAGACATTACTGTTATGGTTTCTGAACCTCTAGGCTCTGGACATTCTACTTGGTAAACTTATTTGTCATTCATTCTTTTTCATAAATTAATAAATTTTCTGGTTAGCAATAATTCGTATATAACTTGAAAACAAAGTAAACAGCCCATTCCAATAGTAATTTAAAAGCATTCTTAATTAAGTTAGGATTGAAATAAATCAAGGACAATGATATGGAACCAACAACTACTAAAATCTTCTAGTACTTCTAGACCTTTTAATTGAAGATTCCTTAAACATTGAAGATATTTTCTTGAAGACTTGAGTAATTTGTTTGATTGCTTCCTAACTCTCCACAGAAGCAACACCCTTCACTTGTAACTGAATTCTTCTTCCAAAACCATTATCATCATTAATATCATCTAGGCTTTGTCCCAACTATATGGGGTCAACTACATAAATCCTGATTAGTGCTGTATCAATTGTTAGATTTTGAGCCCATAAATAACTTCTTCTTATGGATGCTGTAGTTGGTCTTCTCTATGTGACCAAATGATCTTTATCTATTTTCCTTCATTTTATCATCTGTTGGAAACACTCCTAGGTTCCTTAGAATGAGTTTATTTCCCATCCTGTTCTTCCTAGTTTTCCCACTCATCCATCTCAACATTTGCATTTCTGCCACACTCATTATTTTTTTGGATATGTTATTTCTTGACTGCCCAACACTTTGCTTCACACGGTGTTACTGGCCTCTCAACTGTTCTATAAAATCTTCCTTTTAGAATAAGTGCCATTCATCTATTACATAAGATTTTCGGATGCACCCTTCCATTTTGCCCATCCTGTGCTATTCCTATACTGTGTGAGTCCCTCCTCAGTGTACCCTGATGTCATTGAGTTATCTCTTGGTCTCTAATCCTAAGTGTACCCTTATTCTTATTCCAAAGTAAAAATCAAAAGTTTCAGTCTGATCAGTAGTCTTCTATAAGTAATGAGGGACAAAAAAAATTGTGATTTGGGGCTGCTTAAATTTGTACATGCTGTTGGGTGATCATTGTTTGGCCTTTTCTGCATAGTCCTTTGTTTTCTGCTTTTGTCTAATAGATTATTTTTGTTTTACCATAAAACACCTATGATTTCTATTCTATGTTGCATGGACCATTTTGTGGATAAAAAGGGCTTTATGATGGGCTGAATGCTATTGTATCAGAGAGAATTGCTCTCCATGATAGGCTATGATAGGCTGAATGTTATGGAGTTCCTTTCTGTTACATTGTGGTTTTGTATTAGACAAAATTATACAAGGAAGAAATCAATTTTCAATGTTTTAAAACTTAAAACTGTCTTAGGAATAAACCATTCTTTTATTATTATCAATATCTTTCTAATCTTTGGTCCATCATTTGTGAGCAGTTGAAGATTTAAATATTTCTAGCTATCCAAAGGATAACCTTGCTTCTCACTGTACTTGGATTAGTGAGAATTGTTATTACTGATTGCTACAAATATTACATTTCTCTAAAAGGGACAAAAAAAAAAAAAGAAAGTCTTCAGTGAAAATATAATAGCTTTTTCCTGTTCTAGGAAAGTTGCATGATTTGTGGTTCCTCTTAATTGCTTGAATGCCCCATAATTTGGTTGAGTTTCTTGTTAACTCAGATATCAGGTGATGTCCCGGAAGTGCTAAAAGCTGTGGAGCAGATTGGTTATCAACTAAGGTTGTATCTTCTTTCCATTGTTTCTCAGCCTTATTAAATTATTGTTTGCCATCTTGTTCCTCATATGTGTATTCTATTCTTGTGTAGGGAAAATCCACCCAAAAAAATCATTTCTGTCAGACCACAATACAACATAAACCATTTAAACCAATCATACTTGGCTCCAGTTCCAGGTTATTCAATGCTACTCATAAAACAACTATACTCTCCATTGTCTATATTCTGCAAATGCTGCACCCAATCTTAATATTTTGTCTTATAATTACATCATCTTTAGGAATCCCAATCTTGCAGCTGATTATGTAACCTTGGAGATAATGATTCCGGAGTCGATGGTTGGTGGATTGATTGGCAAGTGTGGCGCCAACATTTCAAAAATAAGATACGAATCTGGAGCGACAATTAAGGTATGTGGTTCTTTTGACTTCTCACACATGGTACCCTTCTATTATTCATAATGCCAAAGATGCCAACATGAATATTTATGAAAAGAAAATAGAAAGTCTAGAAATAACTCTTTCTTTATTACAGTTAGGTAGGAGGAAGAAGTTACTTGGACCACTTCTCTACACATCTATTTCAAATGTAGAATAGGCATGTGTATTTTTTAATGGATTTCTGACAAAGATCATGTGATGCTGATGGTAAAGTATCTATTATCTAATTGTCCAATATATAGTCATTGATAAGCTAAACAGATGTGCATTCTTATGGAAGAAAATAAAGAAGCCTCAGATGTCTGTTTGGTATGATTGACTGATGGTGAAAGAACATTGGTTCCCTTTATATTGATTGGACACCTATATAGATGCTCTCAAGGTTTAAAATGTCTTTGTCAATGGAATTGTTGGTCATTCAACTGTAGGAAATATGTCGATAATGTTGTACAGAAATAATATAAACATTATGGGCATGAAATATGCAGAAATATGTATGATGTTTTATGAAATGATGAAATAAGCTAAGGCTTTGACCTCCAGAATGCACACATTGTTGGTCACTTTTCATTTGTTCCTAATGTCTTCCATCTATCTACTTGATATTCTTGCTAGAGGTGGGGGTGTGAGTTTTTTGTTGCGGATATCCTCCTCTTGGCAGTTATTATTGTATTTGGGTGTGGGGACTTATGATTATTAGTTTGTTCCTTATACTGTTTCTTCTTTTACTTTTTTTTTTTAGGAATATTTCTTATTTCTCATTTTCTCAATTAAAAATTTCAGCTACCAATAGAGAACCAACCTCCTAACCAGTTGATCAATTGTATTTTGTTGTATGCTTGGATGGGGCATGAATACAAAGTCTTGGTGTAGTTATTCACTTTGACAAATAAAAGATGCACAGACATCTATTGATTCATGATGGTTTACAAAGTTTGCTAGATAAAGTAAGCCAGCCTTGATAACAAAAAGCTTGGCTTAATACTGTGTTTAACCTGCTAACTTACTAAGAAAACTGAGAGCATAAGCCAGAGATGGAATTCATTGACAAGCATTGATTGGGAGGTAGGGTATCCTATCTGTAAGGTGCCAACCAGCAGGTTGGTAAGGTCTCCTGCTGGTCGTAGCGGAGACTTGGGATTGAATCCCGCCTGCACCTAGGGGTGTCAATTGGACTGGATTTGGTCCAATCCAATCCAGTCCAATGTGAGTCCATTACAAATGGATCAGGTCCAATCCAATCCAATGAATATTTTGGACCATTTTGGACTGGTCCAATTCAATGTCTGGACCGTCCAATCTGTTCAAATTCGTTTTAATTTAGATTGGTCTCAACCCAAACCTGGTCCATTGACACCTATATTCTTATCTTATATCAATGGATCAGATATTGGCTTAATCCAACCCAATCCAATATAAATTTTATCATGGACGGACCAGGTCCAATCCAATCTAATAAATATTTTGGACCAGATTGGTCCAGTCCAATATGTCGTGGTCCATTGACACCCTTACCTGCACCTGGGTTGGGGGATGGGCTACCCCCTGTTGTGTAGCCCTTCAAAAGAAGTAAAAAAAAGTTACTGTTGTAAATAAAAAAAAACGATAAAAAAAGGTACTGTTTGTGTCTTGGGACTTTTCACGAGTATCTTGGGGAGTAGCATTGGGCTAGCTTTATCCTGTAGAGACCTCAGATCTTTCCAGGTAAGGTACTATTTTGTTGTTGGCCACATGAAAGAGGCATACTGCAAAGCATAATGGTCTATTCTATAAAGCACATTATATACATCTTTACACTTCATTTTTATATAAGATTTTTGCGTAATGAAAAAAGGAAATAAGGATGGAATCTTACTAATAAAACATAGTGGAAGCAAGAAACTATGTGGAGAAAAAATGAGAAAATCCCAAAGATATGTGAGCATGGAAGAAATGGTAAGAAACTTAAAAAGTGCTGTATACAAATTGCTGATGGATACTGAATGATTGGTTTTGTTATTGAATTTCTTTTATGGTCTTTACCTGGGATCCTGGAGATTTTATTTGCAGAAAATGATTGCCAAGGCATCCTTGTGAAATTAACTTGCTATTTCTAGAAGGTAAAAGTGGCTTGGTATCAATTATTAGGGTGGTCCAGAAGACATGGGAATTCGAATCCCGCTACCACCATATTTGGGGGTGGTGGGGGGGGGGTGGTGGGGGGGGCTATAAGTGTGGTGCTGCACTACTCAAACAGCCCCTATGGGGGATTCGGGCATACCACCAAATACCCAAAAAAAAAAAACAGGGTGGCATATATGGGGAGGGGGTAGTAAAAATGTCCACTTCAATTGCAATGCAAAACTGGAAGTCGTCAGTGTTTCTTGCTTACACATGGTTCATTAGAGGTCTTCTTCTTCTTCTTCTTCTTCTTCTTCTTCTGTGTTAACCTGCAGGCAACAGAAATTAGGAAAGATTTTGTTGCTTGCATAGAATATTATTTTTGATAAAATGTAAACAAAATTAACTTATCAGAAAAAATGTAAACAAAATTTTATTAAATATGAAAACCAAAAGAAAAAAAATACAATTACACCACGACCTTCTGAGAACTCACTAAGCCAACGCCAATCCCATATTGATTACAACTACAGACATCAAATACATTTTTATAATCACTTCCTTTTTTGGGTTCTAATGTTGACCATATCTCTGAACCAAATGACAAATGAGATAGATCTTTAGTTCAGGATGGAAAAGCAGCCATTCCATAATTAATAAATGAATTCTCTTTATATCACTGCCTTTTCCTCAAAAAATTCTTCTATTTCTTTCTCTCCAAATACCCCAACATATTACAAATGAAATTCATCATCATCATCCAAGCCTTGTCCCAACTATATTACAAATGGAATTGAACTCCAGAAAAATTTTGCCCACTTGCTGTCTGATATTGCATGCCAGAAAGAGAAAATCTCCTTTGTTGATCGGGTCATGCTATTTGGGTATACTTTTTTATCCTGTTTGGATTCAATTGGACTTCCCCTGCCATTGGATGTTGATATCTTATTCTGATCTTACTTCTTTGCTTCAAATGAGAAAGAGAAGCAAGATGATGCGGAGGTGCACTAGAGCAGTGGTACTATGGACCATTTGAAACATAGTGCAAGAATGTTTCAAGATAAATCTATCAAAAAGCCGACTTAATCAGCATTATTGGAATTAGAGTTATTCATTGGCTCAAAACCAATGAGTTCTCTTGCTTTTCCACCGAGGACATCTGTAAAGGATGGACTACTCTGTACTCATCCTCATCTTGCAACAGAAATGGTATGATGTATCCCCCCTCCCCACCAGTGGACAGAATCAAACCAATCTTGATGCCTGCTACCTTGGTAATCCAGAGGAGTCAGGTATTGGTGACCATTCAGAGAACACATATGAGAGATAATACTTGCATATTCTAGACTGATTGGTATTGAGAACTCAATTACAACTGAATTACTAGCTGCTCTGCAGGGATTGGGGCTAGCAAATAGTTTTGGTTATGAAGGAGCATTAGTAGAAAAGGACTCAAGAACAAGATCAATTGTAAGCTAAGGGGTGATACAGAAGGACTTTCACCCTTGAGATTTATGATAGGGAAGCTAGACCAGTGTTTTAAAAGCTGCGCAAAAAGGGCACAGGGGTCAATTTGCACCTGAGGCGCAAGGCGAGGTGCGTGCCTTTTTAAGCAAGGCAGAAAAAAATTAAAAAAGTTAAAAAAATGCCAAAAATTTTCAAAAAAATGCAAAAGTTAAAAAAATTATTAAACATAATATAAAATATCCATTGTTAAATGAAGTATTAAAAATAAACCCACAAACAAATAATAAAGTATGCTTATTTTTTGTGTTGAGTGGGTTAATCTATGCAATGTAGATAAGTGCTTTTATTCTGCTATCCACTTTTGGAAGCATACATGAACAGGTTCTTTGTAACAGGATTTTAATCTTGGGAAACAATGGGCAGGCTAGGAAGAAACTGTCAAACAAGAAGTGTGCAAATGTTTGGGGGCACTCCCCTGGGGGGGGGGGTGTGGAGCATTTCAGGCAACGGAAATGGATGATGTGTTTTTCTCAGTTTCCATTTTTACAATGACCTCATGTCTGTGTTCATGTTTATCATATGCATGCTTCTCTCTTGTGTGGTTTTATTATCTTTGGACCATCTTCTATGATATTTATATTGCATATTTCTTAAGGTTTCCTGCCCCTCCCCTATGCTTTTATAGTATTACAATTTAAACCTTCTCTAGGTTCGTATAAATTAAATCTGTTATTTTTTTTTTAACTCAATTTTCATTTTTTATTGTTATAGGTTTCTGGTGAGCGGGGTGAACAAGCACAGAGGCAAATCCATTTTGGTGGTAGCGCTCAACAGGTAAAATTACATCCTTGGTATAAGCCTTTAATGAATGATTTGAACCAAGAGAGTTCTGTATGACTCTGAGAAGGTAATGTGCCCACATATGACTGATTCAAATCTATATGTGCTGTCTGTGTCTCATATTGAAAAAGGAATAATTCTATTTCACTTGTTCTGAGGTTTATGCTGCTTTGAATTTTGTGTGTTAAACAGGTAGCATGGGCAAAGAAGCTGGTAGATGATTACATCTTTTCCCAGGCAATACGGCAGAGTGGTTCTTAACGGCCGTCGTATCATATTTGTCTTGCCTTCGGCTGCTCACATTACCTTCGTGTGTTGTAAAGTTTCATAGCTTATAGATGGTTTAGTGAACATCAAGACAGTAACAACAAATTAACAGCCTTCAAACTGTCCAAAGCTCTTGAGGAAATTTTCTTAATTCGGCTTAATGCGGTTCTTTCACAAAACTGCTTTGTAGTTGCTACTTTGTTCTTTGTTGTAGATATTTGATCTGCTTTGCGTATTGCGCATTGTTTTTTTGGGTATATATGGGTTTTCTGAGTGAGCTATCAAGTGTGAAATACTCCAACGTCCACTCTATTTAGGTGATTATTGCAACTTGCAACCAAACATCTCTCCATTAATTTGAAGCAGCGCTCGTGTATTATGTATTTTGTAATCTGGATTCATGTTTAATCCAAGTGTATCTCAAGGACATTGACGATGGGAAGTGGTTTCCATTGTATTGAAAGGTTGTAGTTTTCCCATCTAGAGTCAGACATGAAATTAGATGTCCAACAGGCTAATAACATTCACGTTCATCCCAAGTTTTTAAAAGGCTATAGGTGTAGTTGAGGCTTATGGCCCAAAAAGGAAGTTTATAGAAAATATTAACTAGAGGTAATAAATGATGAAAATAACATATAATATGTTAAATTAAAATGATTGAAATTTCACATATCTATAAGCAATAGGTTTTGACATTTAATCACTAGATAAAATAAAAACTAATCAACTAACAAATTATTACATTTCAACTAAAATACTAGCTAATCAACTAAAGTAATAATAACAACAATAATAATTGTTGTTATTGTTGTTATTAAAAGGAAAAAAGATCCATTGTAACAAACTTGAGATATTACATTTAGAATAATAAGAAAAATCTAACTTGATTTATCCAAAAAAAATTAAGAACTTGATTAGTCCTTTTTGCATTGAATTCTCTTAAAACACTAAGAAAAATTAATAGAATTTGATTTGTCTTATTGGTTTTTCTTTTTTACTTTTTTATTTAACCTATAATTATTAAAGTGTTTTTTCTATATGCTTTAAATTATATATATACACGCATATATTTGCATTAAATCACTAAGTAATTATTAAAACTTGAGGCGTGAGCCTCAAGACTTACACCTCATTATGACAAAGGGCTTAAGCCTCACACTAAAGATGTATGGCTTAAGCTTTGACGCAAAATTTGTACACCTTGCCTCTTGGCTTATTTTAAAACAAAGGTTCACCCTTGGTTGATTGGGTGGAATTGATTCTCGTCTACATCCAACCATTCATAGTCTTGACTCTCCGGGCAGCCATTATAGTTGATTCAAGAGCTCAATTACAGCATATTATATTAAATTCTTTATTTTTTATTAATTGATGTTTTGCAAAATATATTTATCATTAAAGACTTTAACAAAATTAATGATGTTACTGCAACGTGTTTTTTTAACCATCGGTTCATTTTTATTTCATGCCATGTTACATCAATTTTCATAGACTACACTATAGATTTCCTCATGTTTCAATTGCCAAATGTCGAAGTTACTATTAATTAATTGTTAGCTCTTTTTGGTTTTTCAACTCTTGATATTGGGTTGGTGATTTGGGCTGTAATATCATTTGTAGAGAGAGAGAGATTACTCTGTCATGGGAACAGACATTATAACTAGGCGGTTTATTAATTTTATGGGGTGTGTGGTGTATAAGGTTCTTTTAAACAAATATTTTACTTTTGTATCCCTTGCCCTTGCCTTGTTGTGAATGAGAGTCTCTCAACAAAGGCAAATGCTAGCACGTGGATTACTGTTCTTTCTAGAATGGATTCCCATTATGTATTACTATTTGTTTCATGATTTTGAAAATCGGGTCAGAAATAGAACCGCTTTGACTACTGTTTCTCAAATCAAATAATTTGACCATTCCGCCAAAGCCTGGTTGGACGGTTTTGGGGTTCAGAACCCGGATACAAACTCATGACAGGTTTCCGATCAATTGGTCCAACAATCCGATCCGATTCTGAAAACAACGATTAACTTCACATACTAGTAGGACTTTAAAAAGGCTTTGCCTTTTTAACAACATTTGAACTCAATTACTCAAATTGCTCACCTACTCAATTAATGAGAGGAGCTCCGCGGTAAGGTTAATGGACCTTATGTTCACCTACTCTATCCCTATAATTGTTTATAAAATACAAAAAAAGTGCGCTATTTCAGTCATATATCATCAAAACAAAAACATGGCGTTGTGGCCCGTAGCAAAGTAAGAGTCCATTTGATCTGCATTTGGAATTGAAATTGAATGCCATTCGAATCAGAATTAGAATGGCCTATTCCACCTATCTATTTGGTTCAGAAGAGAATCTAAAGTGAGGAAAAAACTTTGGCCGTTAGGGGCCAATAACCCTATACCGTTGAGAATAATCTATTGGAATTTAGAGTCGGATTTGAAATAATTTATTTCCTCCACCAGTTTGAATATATTGAAGTGGGAAGATTAAAATATATGGCATTTTGGAACGTATCATTTTCAAAAAATACGATATAATAAGCACACATCCAAGGCCAAGGGAGAGTGAAGGATTGACCATTCACTCGAATGAAGAATTCCATTCCATCAGACTCAGATTCCGATTCCACCAACCAAATAAATGGATCCCCGTAGGTTGGAATGGTCCTCCGTCCCTCTCGGGACTCGGGCCACCGGAGCCGAGAGGGGCATGTCATGAGCCATGCCCAACAGCGTAGGATTTCCAGCAACGGTATCAACAGATGTAGTCATGCAGATTATCCAACGGTCAAATGAGCGGCGGTATATTCAGTTACAGGCTTACAGCTTTGCACCAGCTGCCCACCGAAAGAAAAACTAAACGTCGTATGACCGGAATATCATGGCGTCCATAACATCAGACGAACGTCAAACCTGGGAAGAGGGAGACTCAGACATTTTCAATTTTAAAAAAGGTTGACTGGGTGCAACCAACCATTGATTTTTCTTTTGAAATTTACGTGATGGGTACTTGCTTGTCTAATTCTTCAAATAAAACCTACTGCGCGTGGCGTGACTTCTTTCTCTAGCTCTTGTTTTTCCTCAACCCTCTACGGGGATAGGGTGAGATCTGTCTGGAAATTCAGGAGTTAAACCTTGTTGGTTTATCATCCATGGAGAGAATTGGAGATGGATCTTCCGCAGATATATCTCACCCTAGTACTACAGAGTTTGGTGAAGTCCCAAGCGTAAGTTCGAATTTATTCTTGGATCATGTTGGCGAGGTCGTTCTTAATCTCAATTCAGACGGGTTGTCGTGGAAACCGGTGGGAACCACACATAATGTGAGTTTACTACCTTTTCCTTTTATTCGGTTTTTCCTTCTCCCTCCACCTTCCGCTCATTTTCTTTCTTTCTTTCTTTCTTTTTTTTTTTGATAGCATGATCACGAAATATCTGTATCTTTGCCCTTTCACTGTTCTTCTTGTTTGAGATGGTTTATAGCCGGAGTTTGGGTTGCGTGCAGATACATTCTCAACGAAATTTATCTATTTGAGGGTCGTGGTGGTAATTATTGAAATTAATGCAGTCCATTGTAGATATAAGCTTAGAAATCTTTTTTTTTTTCTCTTTCTATTCAAATGGTTAATCACGCATTGTGCGCAATGTATTTTCGTTTATTTACATGTTGGAAGATGATGATGCGTACTGATCAATTTATACCAAATGACCACATGAGCTCATAGATTTCAATAGGAATAACAGACGTAAAGGAATTCAAAGGAAAATTGCACTGCTTCTAATTTACAGACCGTTCAATGCCTATTAAGGAGACACCTTGTGATTTGAATTTCCAAATTTTAGCATCAAAGATATGCTCCCTGATTCTCCTCTGAAAGCATAAGCCTACGCATGGGAACAACAATCTAGGTAATGTTGGACGCTTCAAGAATGACAATCAGAGGGTCTAGGTCGGGGGGGGGGGGGGTAACTTATTTTCTCATGGGTTATTAAATGAAGACTATGCCGAGCAACCGTGTAGAAGGAATCAATAGCTTTTGTTAAGATTAAAAATAATAAGCAGCTTCGTATAATTAGTGCATTTGAAGTTGGAAAGAAGTTCTGGGAGACAAAAACAGACAAGACTGTATGGCGATAAAGGTTTATGAATGTTTGGAGAATGTTGGTGTGTAAATGTTGACCCAAAATAGTTTCTATAAGGATTTGTGAGCCGTGTTATTGAGTTGATGCTGCCTAAGTGCCTATTACGGTTTGACATCTTCGTGATGGTATTGTCATGATTGCCAGGATAGAGAAAACGAGTCAAGTCCAAGGAAAAATACTCTCATGTCTATATATGAAAATGGGGAATTTCACAGATTGTCATAGAATCAAGCTTATGAGATATCTTATCAAAATTTTGAGAAAGAGAATTTGACATACAAATTGGATATGAATCAAGGATATTGTAAACATGTTGGATTTGTCACAAGACAATTGATCATTGAAACAAACTTTTGATTTAAGGAGTTGATGATGACCTTCAAAGAGAATGCAATGTTTCATGAGGCAAGGTGCAAAGGAACAAGATCTTCATGAAGAAGGTTCAAGCAAAGATGCTAACTTGATTAAGGGCATTTTGGTGAAGCAATAATTTGTATGTGCATAGGGAAGGGTAGAGGTGTAAAACAGGCCGTGCTGGGCCGGCATGGCATGGCCTGCAGGCCGAGCTGGTCCATGGGCTGAGCCGTGGACAGGGCCAAAGTTATTTGTTTAAAAAATTGAAAAAAAAACTTAAAATTTTAATTTTATATGAATTTTGATGTATACAATAATTAAATAAAATTAAAAAAATGTTTATTTTATTAATATATTATATACTAGGTTATTGTATAATTATAAGTTATATAATATATTATATATAAAAATATAAATATAAAAATATTATATATATTATACATAAATATATATAAAATATATATGCGTCATGTCATGCCGTGCCACGGGCCAGGCTGTGGGCCACAGGTAGCCCGTGACCTGAAACCCCAAGCCTGGCATGGTCCATCGGCCCATACAAATTGTGCTGGGATGTAGCATGGCCCGTGGACCATTGGGCTGGGCCAGCTCAAAATCATGCCGGGCTGTGGGCGGCACGACCCGATTTACATCGCTAGAAGGGACTCAGTGGTCTCAATTGCAGTAGGAAATTAGCTTTAAAATTAAGCATGAGCTTCCACAGTATATGTTGTCTACTGATGGTAGAAACTACCAAATAAAAGCAACATTAATCTATGAAGTTATGCTTAGAACCAAAGGGATTCAGTGAAAACCAAAGTAAGAGTGGGCATATTTAGAGTGCAGTTTTAGTAAAAAATTGATAAAGATAAGGAAACATTAAAGTGGGATGAGAAGAGAAATCCTAACGCAATAATTTCTAATAGATGGATTCAATTACACACAAGGAGGGTGTGATTGAAAAGGATGTTAGTAATAAAACTTGAGAGGGATGAATGAAAGGAGATCTGGCAATGAAATAGTCTGCCAGAAGTATTATTGTTTATGACAGCACCACTTAGTTATGTTTATGAGTTAAAATGTTGGACGATCAAGAAAGATACTGGTGTACTTGTACGAAGGTAACAAGAGAAGTTGGATGGGCCAGTTTTGTGCAGTGCATCAAAGACCTCAGACCTGCCCTAGCAGGAAGGAGAAATTTGTTTCAAGGTTTCAAAAGGACAGGGAGGCTAGAAAGGGTATGTTTGAGACTTGAGTTGCTTATTGTTATTTATGGGGTTTATGAGAATAAAACTATCTTGGATCTGGAATAGAGTTTCATTTGGATACGTTCCTCCCAATGGAAAGCTGAATTTAAGTTAGCCAAGTGCTGTTCTTATATGGATGCTGTTTCAAATGTGTATTGTTCCTTGTTATTTAGTCACCTTAATAGCATGGTCTTTCATTAAGTCATTAACAAAACTTTCTTGGTTGTTTTGTGATTGAAAATAAAAGTACTGAGTTCAAGTTAAGTTTGACAAACTCAGGAAATATGTAGTTTCCTATGCAACTTTTTTTTTTTTTTTTCTTTGGAGGAAGTTGTTGATTCTCTCTATTTGTTTGTGCTAATTCTACTTTTTCAGGATTTAAAGGCTTTCCTATACTGGACAAACATAACATACTTTTATGTGGTTGGAAAAATATAGTTTGAAATATGTAAATCAATTGGATTGGTACATGAAGCTTTTGATTCTTATACCTAAAAGGAATTACCAGAAATTAATGATAAAAAAACATCTTAACTGTTCTGCAGTAATATTTCTATGTAATTAATTATATTAGTGGTGGTAAGTTGCCTTTCAATCAATACAAAGATCATCATACAATGGGATAATGTGAGACAGGAAATATCTTAAATATTTTATGTGGATTGGTTCCTTCCGTATAGTTATCACCATTTCTTCCCTGTGTAATTTCTTGAATTCTGGTTTTAGATAACATATGTCTTCCTGTTACTGTTGAGGCATCATAAGAAAATTTAGCTTCCATTCTCTAATCATTTTTCATGTTAGTAGGATATGGCTGAATGTACTTGCCTGGGGATAAAGCTTACCTCAAAAGTTGAAACTAAAATCAAATTTAGTAATATTTATGCTGTTGAACACATCAATGGGGGTCTCGTTCACAAAGCAGTTCTTCCAAATTCTGGAGGTTGTCTTTTGGGTCGTGGCTCTAAGGTTGTAATCGATTTCTCTTTTGTTATGCTCTTTGTTCACTTCTTGATAATATTGTTGCTTACATTTGCAAGTAGATATGATTCTCTTTTTTGATGCAGATGTATCGGTTTGTAGTGCATGGGGTCCAAAGGTCAAAGACCAATTGTTCTCTTTGGGTTCTGGCTACATGCACTTTTGGCCACACAGATTTGCAAACATGCCAGGTGTGGATAAATCGAATAAATGATTCTATAAACAAGGAAGTAGGGAGACCCAAGAACCTTTTGGTATGCTTAAATCTTGATTCAACACATTTGGTTTCAGGCCCTTTGAATGATTGGTTAGGATTAATTAAACTATTATCTAATCTAATTCATAACTCCTTCCTAATTGACTAGATTTTTGTTAACCCTTTGAGTGGGAAAGGGAAAGGTCGTAGGACTTGGGAAACTGTGGCTCCTATATTTTCTCGTGCTAAAGTAAAAACAAAGGTAAGTTCTGGACATATCACACAAGGCCATGTTTGTTCATCTTTCTTTTGTTTTATGCATTTATTTTTCAAATGGGGCTCAGTCACCGGCAGAATATTCCAGCCACACTTATTCTGGAACTTTTGTCACTTTTACCCATAGAATGGTACAAATGCACAAGATGAGTTTATATTATGTTTGTGACCTAATTGGTTTCTTCTTTATAATAAAATACTATAATTGTCCAGATTCCAGAATATGGTCCTTTGTCTGCTTCTTTAAAGGTTAGGCCAATCAATTTTATCAACTTTCACATAATATAGATTACTCTTTTTTTTTTTTAAATGAAGAGCCTTCGTAATGGGTCACAATGCATATATTATTGTCAATCTGAACTTTCCAAAAGTTATTAGCTGCTAAGATGGTCTATGAACCAAAATCACATTGTTTAAATCTTCAAATGATGATGGCCATTATTAAGGCCATTCGTTTAGACAAGATGCTAATATCCAATGGATTTCTCATTTTTGGATAGTAAAGATCCTCATTTCCCCATCTACTTAGTATACAATTGACATTATTGAGGGTAACTTACAGATTGATTGTAACACATACATGCATCATCATCTAAGCCTTATCCCGTATGGTTCACCTACATGAATCCTGTTCTGTTCAATATTGTATCCATAGTTAAAGTATGGGCCCTTAATTTAGTTCAGCCCTCTACAGCAATAGAATATACAGCAAATCATTTTCTGGAAAGATTTGAGCATTTTAAAAGTTACATATTAGGAGGAGGAACCAATAGTTGCATCTAGATATGGAAGTTGGTAGTAGTTTTTAAATTTATGGTTTCTATTTGTTATGAATTATAACCAGCTGTTATTTTCTTTAGGGACCCTCTTATTTGTAACCAATGGTTGCATCTAGATATGGAAGTTGATAGAATTTGTGATTTCTATTTATTAGTAGTTTCCTTTTCTGTTTAGGGAACTATTAATTTAAGTCCACTACTAATATGTTGTGTTTCTATTTTCTGAGCCTCGTAGGAGCTTTAGGATTGTAATTAGGAATCAGCTGCAAATTTAGCAATTGCCAAACTTCTCTTTGAGTGGCATTGACGAGTGTCCGGTGACAGGGCGGATGTCCAACAATGATAAGAAATAGAACAGCAATGATGGGCGGCTGTAGAGGTCACGCTGGTGAGATGCAGAGGAGGGACCCATTACGGTGGGTCAAGCTGAACAACTTAGGAGAAAGCAACGTCAGAACCCTTCCCACTTAGGCACATACGAGGGCTGAGAACAGATTGGAAGGAGATCATCCTCCCAGTCACTGGGAGTTTCATAGGGCACAAGGGATAAGGGGAGTGGTGAAGGTAGGAGTAGGACCTTGGGCTCTTTCCTAGAGAAGGCAAAAGGTCTAGAATGGACAAAGGAAGGGGAGGTTGTGCTGAAAGTAGGAAGAAAGAACTTCTTCATAGAAGTTAGTGGGATAGGGGAAAGAAGAGGAGGGAGTTTTTGAAGGCTTGTCTAGTTGGAATGTTAGAAATTTTGAACTCGGCAGCCTGGTTGCAACAATGGGCAGTGAAGAAATCGAGGGTGGAGGTTTAGGAAACATACATAAGTTAGTTTCCTAGAATCATGGATATCCTAGAATCATGGGATATTAATTGGAGAATCCCACTGATATAGAAATTAGTTTTCTAGGAAAAGTTAGTTTCCTATTTTATCGCCCTGTAAGTTAGCTCTGTAATTCTATATAAAGCTGTGTATATGCTCCTTCCAAGACAATACAATCAATTCATTTTTCTCTCAAATTCTCTCATGGTATCAGAGCTGGTCACGACCTAATCTACACATAGTATCTCTTCAGTCATCTCTGCTGCTGCTGGTTCAAGAACTCTCTAACAGTATTTGGGAGGTTCTTGAGTGTCCTTGATTCTTCTTCGAGATCGGCTACAGATCTGAACTCTACATTTTTTTTTCTTCTTCTGGACTGCTGCGCCATTGGATTCATCCTTTTTCTTGGATCTCCTTGTAGAGACATCGGATCAAGTCTGAAATCTTAGATCTTGTGTTGCCCAGAGCAGATTTACTGAATCCCTTTGGTTTGGTTTGGATCAGTTTTGATTTTGAGAGGTTTCGATCCACTCTTCAGTTTGGCGGAGCATTACAGTTACCTTTTTTTTGGACATTGGCTGAAAGATTCTTTAGGTCTTCATCGCCAACCCTTACTAAATTTTTCAGACCTTCATTGTCTGTTTTTCTCTCTTTCTTGAAGCCTGCCCAATATGTCAGAAGCCACCATATCAAATACCACTGCACAATCGGAAGAAGTCTCCTTCCATCAAGCATCTGGCAACCTGCAAAACATTCAGGCAGCATATAGGTTGAATAGGAAAAATTATTTGAAGTGGTCTCAGTTTGTTCGAACATATTTAAAGGGAAAAGGAAAGCTTAGCCATCTCTTAGGGACGAGACCAAAGGAAGGAGATCCAAGATTTGATGCATGGGACGAAGCTGACTCAATGATCATGTCATGGTTATGGAATTCAATGAACCCTAAAATCAGCGACACGTGTATGTTTTTATCCACGACTAAAGAGATATGGGATGCCGTCCGACAAACATATTCAAAGGCACGTGATGTAGCACAAGTGTACGAAATTAAAGTCAAGACTGGAGCGACTAAACAAGGCAGCAAGACAGTTACCGAGTACGCAATTTTACTGCAGAACCTGCGGCAATCCTAAAGAGTTTTATCAAAAAAGATCGCGCTTATGACTTTCTTGCAGGACTCGAGCAGAATTTGATCAAGTTAGGGTCCATATTCTCGGCAAAGAAGAGGTACCATCTCTAAATGAGATTATTTCTCTGATTCGTGCTGAAGAAAGCTGTAGGGGGGTTATGCTTGAACCCTAAGTACTAGAAGGTTCAGCCATGGCTACAAGGATGGAACAACCAAAAATACTGGAAGGAATGAAGACAGATTTGTCCTCTGCACGGGACAAGGAGTCTCTTTGGTGTACCCATTGCAAGAAACCAAGGCACACCAAAGAGAAGTGTTGGAAGCTGAATGGTAAACCATCGAACAGGGAATGGGGCTACCGAAGAGGACAACAGAAGAGTCGAAATCAAGCTAACTTCACCACGAATCAGCCGAGCCAAGAAAAGCCTCCAGACAAGACCGAGTTCAATAAGGAGGAGATCGAAAAGTTAAGGGGGCTTCTGAGATCGTTGGAGAAACCTAGTGGTGCAGGCTATCTTGCAATCTCAAGTAAGTTTTCTATTCCTCACGGACTAAATGTCTCAGATGAACCTGTTAGGGATTTATGGGTTATTGACTCAGGAGCCACAGATCACATGACTCACTCCTCACTACATTTTAGCACTTATACCCCCTGCCCAAGCAATCGAAAAATAGCCATTGTAGACGGTTCCCTTACTACCGTAGCTGGCCTTGGGGATATCCATATTAATCCATCACTTACACTAAAAAATGTCCTTCATGTTCCCAAATTGTCCACTAACCTGGTATCCATCCAAAAACTCACCCATGACATAAACTGTAATGTGCTCTTCTATCCTTCTTACTGTATATTTCAGGACTAGGATTGGACTTGCTAAGGAGTAGAATGGACTCTACTATCTTTAAGAATCATGCAAATCAAATATTGTCCAGGATGAGTTATCTCTGTCATTCCTTTCATTATCCAACAAAGACACCATTTGGCTTCATCACTTTAGACTAGGACATCCATCTTTTGGAATTCTGAAAACTATGTTTCCCTCCTTGTTTAAAGGATTGAGTGTTGAATATTTTCATTGTGATGTGTGTGAATTTGCAAAACACAAGCGTGTGCCCTTTCCAATCAATAACAAGAGAAGTTCAATCCCATTCTTTTTGATCCATAGTGATATATGGGGACCCTCCATAGTTCCAAATGTGTCTGGCTCACAATGATTCGTCTCTTTTATTGATGATTGAACTAGGGTCTCTTGGATCTTTCTTCTTAAATCTAAATTAGATGTAGTAGTGTACTCCCAAATTTCCATAACATGATTCAAAATCAGTTTGGGGTCAGAATCAAAAGATTTAGATCGGATAATGCACGGGATTATTTCAACCAAACTTTATCCTCATATTTTCAAAAAGAAGGGATTATCCATGAATCCTCCTGCATTAATACTCCACAACAAAATGGAGCAGCAGAAAGGAAGAATGGTCATCTACTAGCTACAACCCGAGCCTTACTTTTCCACCAGCATGTTCCAGGGGAAGCTGTGCTTACAGCCACATACATTATAAATCGATTACCTTCGAGGGTGTTGGGATTTAAAACACCAATGGAAACACTTTCTCAATTTTATCCCGATCTACGTACAACAAATAATCTTACCCCAAGAATCTTGGATGCACTGCTTTTGTCCATGCCCATATCCATAATAGAGGGAAGTTAGATCCAAGAGCCGTCAAGTGTATTTTTATGGGTTATTCGTCCACCCAAAAGGGTTATAAGTGTTACCACCCACCTACCAAAAAATTCTTTGTCCTTATTGATGTCACTTTTGAAGAAAAAACACCATATTTCACTCAACCTTATCTTCAAGGGGAGTCCTTGTCATTCATTGAAGATAAGGATAGAGATTTGTTCCCGCTTGGTCTACCTACAGTTTCTCAACACCCAAACTCAGCATTTATACCAGTTCAATCCGTATCTACACCTATCGAGCCACCTCAAACCAAACCAACTTCTTCACCCATTCATACCAGACCCATGACAGAGAATGATGAACTTTGTGACTCTATGAGATTGCAGGTATATTCAAGAAGAAGAGACCAGGATCCTAATCTTGTGAGGGTTCAAGATTGAACTCCTAATCCTGAGAATGAGGTAAATACAATTCCAGAAATTTCTTCTGAATTAGCATCTGACCAAGATCTTCCTATTGCCCTTAGGAAAGGCACAAGAGAATGCACTAAACATCCCTTATATCCCTTAGCAAAATTTGTGTCCTTTAAAAAATTCTCACCATCACATAGGAGTTTCCTAGTTAGTCTAAACACCATTCATGTTCCTAATACTTTATCTGAGGCATTATATGATGAGAAATGGAAAGATGCTATGAGAGAAGAGATGCAGGCTCTAGATAAGAATCAAACACGGGAAATTGTTGACCTACCACCAGGAAAGAAACCCATGGGCTGCAAGTGGGTTTTCACAGTAAAGTACAAGTCAGATGGCTCTCTAGAAAGATACAAGGCAAGACTCGTGGCAAAGGGATATACACAAACCTATGGTGTTGACTATCAGGAGACATTCGCTCCAGTGGCTAGGATGAATACGATAAGAATTTTGTTGTCACTAGCAGCTAACTTCGGTTGGTACTTGGAGCAATTTGATGTAAAGAATGCTTTTCTTTACGGTAATTTAGAGGAGGAGATATACATGGATATTTCTCCGGGCTCCAAAGGAAATCTAAAAGGAAATAAAGTTTGCAGGTTGAAGAAAGCACTATATGGTCTCAAGCAATCACCTAGGGCGTGGTTTGGAAGATTTACTAAAGCTATGCTTGCCATCGGATACAAACAAAGTCAGGGAGATCATACACTCTTTATAAAGCATTCAGATGCAGGGGGAGTCACGACTCTTCTGGTATATGTCGATGACATAATTGTGACAGGAAATGATGAAAAGGAGAAGGAAGCCTTGAGAAGATGCCTAGTCAGAGAATTCGAAATAAAAGAACTTGGTAGATTGAAGTATTTTCTAGGGATTGGAGTAGCTCATTCTAGAGAAGGCATCTTTATCTCACAATAGAAATATGTAATAGATCTTTTAAGAGAAAGTTAGCATGCAAACCATCCTCCACACCGATTGAGCCAAATCACAAATTGGGAGAAGCAAATGAAGATCCAGCCGTGAATAGGGAAATGTACCAAAGATTAGTAGGAAAACTTATATATCTTGCCCACACAAGGCCAGACATAGCATATGTCGTGAGTGTGGTTAGCCAGTTTATGCACAACCCGAAAGAGGTTCACCTACATGCGGTTTATAGGATACTACATTATCTAAAGGCTAATCCTGGCAAAGGAATCTTGTTTAAAAGAAATAATGGATTAGCCCTAGAGGCATACACCGATGCAGATTATGCAGGCTCTCCCGTGGATAGGCGGTCCACTACAGGTTACTGTACGTTCTTTGGAGGAAATCTTGTGACATGGAGGAGTAGGAAGCATAATGTGGTAGCTAGATCAAGTGCGGAGGCAGAATTCAGGGCAATGGCTCAGGGAGTATCTGAATTACTATGGCTCAAGATAATTTTGGAAGACCTAAAGATCAGATGGGATGGTCCAATGAGATTATTCTACGACAACAAGTCAGTTATTAACATTGCTCACAATCCCGTCCAACATGACAGGACAAAGCACATTGAGATAGATAGGCATTTCATAAAGGAAAAGCTGGATAGCGGATTAATTTGCACTCCATACGTCTCAACGTATGGTCAATTGGCAGGTGTGCTGACAAAAGGGCTTTGTAGTGTGGCATTCCAAGGACTTATCTCCAAGTTGGGAATGAAAGATGCATATTCACCAGCTTGAGGGGGAGTGTTGGAAAGTAGAAGATTGACTCTCTGATTGATTCTCCATGATTTTAGGTCCATCAGTTTAGGAAACATACATAAGTTAGTTTCCTAGAATCATGGGATATCCTAGAATCATGGGATATTAATTGGAGAATCCCACTGATATAGAAATTAGTTTTCTAGGAAAAGTTAGTTTCCTATTTTATCGTCCTGTAAGTTAGCTCTGTAATTCTATATAAAGCTGTGTATATGCTCCTTCCAAGACAATACAATCAATTCATTTTTCTCTCAAATTCTCTCAGACAACATAATGGATTAGGATCAAGGTTCGTTGGAATGGTTATCCTCCACCAATAGCCAATATCTTGGAAGGTGGTGAAATGTAAGAGAGGCGGTGTTAGCAGAGAGTCAGTTGATCAAAAAAAGGCTCTCTCAGGCAAAGATATTGCTGCCGAAGTGAACTCAAAACTGAAAGGCAAAGAAATTGAAGGGCTGATTGGAGAAGGAAACGAGGCTGGCGTAAGAGAAAATGAAGTTCTTGGGGAGATGATGAGAGAAATCGTAGAAGTCTCTGGGACACATGGTAGTAGCCAACTTGGTGGTGGTGAGAAGAGGACAAGTGGGGGAAGACTAAGGTGGCCTGATCGATTAATTTGGGAAGGCAGGTAAAAAGGTGTCAAAGGGCGGTCAACTGCTTTTGGAAAACCCATTTCTAATTTTGAACTTGGAGGAACTGTGTGATAAGGTTATAGAAAAATGCTGCGAAAAGTTGGAAGAGAGATGGGATGATCCTGGCCGTTGGAGAGGAAGAAGTAGAGCCAAGTGTTGGCATCAAAGAAGATGCTCAATATCTTTTATGAGCATGCCATTGGGGGAGTCGCTAGAGGCCAATCCTAAAAGTGTTGAGGTGGTCTCTCTTGAATGCTCAGATGCAGGAGAGACTATGACTTAATCCTCTTCAAGCCCAAGCCCGACCCTACAGGCACATGTTGAGTGGACCCAATTGACTAAGTCTAGACCCGGGTCAAACCAGGCAGTTCACTCGAGCAAAGAAATTGTTACCACTCAAAAGGGAAGGTAGAGCTCTTAACATTGCAGGTGAAACGGGGGAAAGGAATGGCGACCAATGTGCTATAGGGGAATGCCAGGGAGTTTGTGGGGGTTGAGAGATACTGGAAATATCCAAGATGTTCATCAACGATGACTGTGAGAAGGGGAAATCACATCTCAGAGAAGACTTATCCAACACAAGTGAGCACTTAGGTGAAGTAGGTTTTGAAGAGATGATTCAGCCACTAGCGGTAGTCCCAATAGAGGAGAACGTGGAGCTGAACATGTACAACTAGTTGATACAACTTCCCTCGATTACAGGAGATTTGGGAACTACTCAACTTGAAATTTCAAGCTGTGATCTTTCCAAACTTTTGAGCATCAGTGATTTCTTGGGGGTTTTGGTGAAGGGTTTGGAAGGGGTAACAAAGGATTACTTAATAGCAATTGAGAGAAAAGTATTGGAGGAGAGAGGAAGAAAAGGATGAAGGACGGAGAAAGAATTATTCAGGTTGGCATGGGGCTTGAATGAGAAGGCCGATAGTGCGAGTAGGGGTAAGAAGGTGTCCAAGGGGTGGTGAAAGGCGGAAAGAGGTTGTTTTGGGAGTCCATGTACATAGCAAAATTTTCTTTTTGGTGTATAGGTGGAGTTGCTAAAGATAGTGTCATGGAACATTAGGGGTCTGAACTTAGTTAGAAGAAGAGTGGTGGCCAATGCTTCTTTAAAGAAGTGGAATCTGGGAATTCTCTGTCTTTAGGAAATGAAGATGGAGAGGTTGAATTAGTTCATGGTTAGAAGTGTTTGGGGGCAATGCCGTTGTGACTGGGTGACCTTACTGGCTTGTGGGATGTTTGGGGGGATTTTGTTGGTGTGGGACATGGAAGTGGTGGCAGTGAAAGATAAGCTCATAGGGCAATTCTCGGTTTCTTTGTTATTGTAGTCAGTAGACAATGGTTGGGATTGGGTTTTATCAGTGGTATATGGTCCAAATAAAGAGGGGTTGAGGGGTTATTTTTGGGAAGAATTGGACGAGGTAAGAAGGAAGTGGAATAGTCCATGGGTAAACGGGGGAGACGTGAACACAATCAGATTCTCTCATGAAAAGAAGGGTCGTAGAGAGAACAGGAGGGGAATGAGGGGTTTTGCTGATTTTATGAGAAGGTGGAGATGATAGATCTGTCTTTGTTAGGAATTTTTCCCAAATTTATCCTTACAAGCCCTTCCTAGACCTTTATTAGATCATTCCCCAATCATATTAGATTGTGGATGCAAAAGGGGAGACCAACCTCCATTCAGATTTGAGCATTTCTGGTTCGAAGAGCCGGGCTTCTTAGAGTTGGTGGCAGGGTGGTGGGATGAAATGGTCTTCGAAGGTACTGCCAACACATTCTGAGTAAAAAGCTAAAGGGCCTAAAGCAAAAAATAAAAAATTGGAGTAAAGGGTTTCTCAAGGAGGGAGAGAATAAAAAGAAAAAGCTTTTGGAGGTGATTTCTGAAGTTGATAGGGCAGAGGAGACTGGAAGCATTAGTAGAGAGGACAGACTTAAAAGAGAGTTGTTTAAAAGGGAATTTGACAAGCTAGCCTAGCGAGAGGAAATCAAATGGAGGTAGAGGTCAAGGTGTTTATGGTTAAAGGGAGGAGACAACAACACAATAAAAAAGATCAAGGTTCAGGGGGTGGAAATAGAAGAGGATAGGCAAATAAAGAAACATATTGCAAAGTTTTATGAAAATTTTTACAAGGAAGAATGGAAGTTCAGACCATTGTTAGATGCATTACAATTTGAATCTCTCTTCAGAGCAAGCCAGAGGCCTAGAGAAGCCATTTGTAGAAGAAGTGTGTGAAGTGTTAAAAGAATTAGAGGGAGAAAAGGCTCCAGGGCCTGACGGTTTCACTCTTCTCTTCTACAAAAGAAAATGTTGGGGAGCCATGAAACAGGATGTTATGAATACACTAAAGGAATTTCACAAGAGGTACCCTTGAAAGAAGCTTAAACCACACGTTTATCACTTTAATCCCAAAAAGGAAAGGAGCAGTAATATAGACCAACCAGTCTTATTAGTAGCATGTACAAGATCTTAGCTTCCAGAATGGCTAAAGTGATTTCACCTTTGATAGCTGAAACAAAAGGTGCCTTCATTGGGGGAAGATTGATTGTGGATGGAGTTCTCATTGCCAACGAAGCAATTGACTCAAGGAAAAGAAGTGGGTGTGTGGGGCTGTTATGTAAGGTGGACATGGAGAAAGCCTATAACCATGTAAATTGGAATTTTTTGGATTACATGTTAAGGATAAACTTTGGAGTGAAATGGAGAAATTGGATAAAAGTGTTCCTATCCTCTTCATCTTTTTCAGTGCTAGTAAATGGGAGCTCATTTGGGTGGCATAAGACACGGGGACTCTCTCTCCCCACTATTATTTATTTGTGTGACAGAAGCCCTATTTAGATTGGTAAAGAGCTCGGTTAGGAGGATTGGTGGAAGGTTTCAAGGTGGGAAACAGGGAGTTAAAATAGCCCTCCAATTTGCAGACAACACTTTTTTTTCTGTGATGCCTCTCGGGAGAAAATCTGGCACATAAGGCAGTCCTAAGGTGGTTTGAGGTGGTTACTGGTTTACACATCAATATCTCAAAGAGTGAAATAATGGCTGTTGGGGGGGTGTCAAACCTGGAGTTATGGGAAGAGGATTGGGCTGCAAAGTTGGAAAAATCCCTTCTAAATACCTGGGTATGCTGTTGTGTGAAAACTGCAAGTCCAAGGCTATTTCGGATCCCATCATGGAGAAAGTGGACAGAAAATCGGCTTTGTGGAAAACCAAATGTTTGTCCAAAGGGGGCAAAGTAACTCTAATCAGAAGTGTATTGTCTCTATTCCCGATTCCGGCCAGGTGGGCAGTTGTGTTAGAAAAGAAGATGAGGTTCTTTCTCTGGAGGTGTTAGAAGAAAGAGTCAAAATTCCACCTAGTCAACTGGGGAAGAATCTGCAACTTCAAGAAAAATGGGGATCTAGGGATCAGGCCAGTGAAAAATATCAGCACAGCCATGTGAGGAAAGTGGTTATGGAGATTCAATGAGCAACCGAATAGTCTGTGGAGAAGATTAATAGTGGCCAAATATGGGGCAAGTAGAAGAGAGTGGGATACTGAAAAAGAACTTCTTATTGATGCTCCCTATGGAAGGTGTTCAAAGAATGTTATTTATCTAAGTATAGTACCGCAGGGGTACTATTGTACTTTCCTCTTATTTTTTTTATGTTCTGTCGCCCTAGTATATATATCAAAAGCTGGCGCCACCAGCAGTACTTTTGGCTCTCAGTTCTCTTTTCTCTCTTCTCTCTCTCTCTTCTCTCTTCCTCCCTTCTTCTCTCCTGCGTAACATGGTATCAGAGCGGGACTATCAGATCTGAAAGGAGAAGTCGAGTGAACAGTTTTCTTCGCACCAGATTTCCAGATCTGCCGCCCTCATCTACTGTTCAGCTGATTGAAGACCAAGGTTTTCTCACGCACTGAAGTAACTTCTCTCCTCCTTTTTTTCTGGTCATGTGCCAGGGCAGAACCTGTACTAGGTATGCTGGTTGGATGTGAGGTGATCAGCACCTCTTTCTTTCCTTTTTTGTGGGGTCGACTGATCCCCTGTATAAACTGTAGGTTGTGAAGACCTTTGTGTGCTGCAATAGCAGTTTTTTATGGACTGAAGGTCAGAGAGTGACCTGTACGTGCTGTAACAGCCTTCCTGTTGATGCGTAGGTCAAGAGATGACCTGTATGCACTGTGACAGCACCTGTGTTGATTCTGTAGGTCAAGGGATGACCTGTTAGTGCTGTAAGAGCACCTGTGTTTTACAAAAAAGAGTTGTGTTTCCGAAGAAAAAAGGAGTTACCTTTCTCCCTTGGTGTTAGACCGTTTTTTAAGGTTTTGTACCCACTTTAAGAGTGTTTTTGAATCTGTAATCATGAGTAGTGAAGATTCTGCTACACCCATTGTTTCCTCAATGCAAAATGGAATGAGTGGGTGTGTGGACCTATCCTTTCCCATGGCTGTTATTCCTCTCGATGGCTTAAATTATTTAGAGTGGTCAAGAGGGATCAAGTTGTACATCACTGCAAGGGGAGAGATAGGTTATATAAATGGGAGAATCAAAGAGCCCAATTCTGGGAGTGCTGAATATGACAGATGGAACCAGGAAAACAACATGGTCATGTCCTAGATTTTAGTGTCTATGCAACCTTAAATAAGAAGAAATTTTATGTGGGCTGAAACGGAAAATGAGATATGGGGAACAAGCAAAATCAACCTATTCTGAACTGCATCACTATGCGAAAATCTACCAGTTATAGGCAGAATCATCCACTTGTAAATAGGGGGATAGGTGTCTGTCTGTGTACTACTCAGACATGACCTCTGTCTGGAAGGAGTTAGTCCATTATCAGAGTGTGGATTGGAAGTGTGATGCAAAATTGTACAAAAAACTTGTTTCCCAACAGAGAGTGTTTGCCTTCCTACATGGCTTGAACCTTGCATATGACTCAATCAGAGTCCAGATCCTAGGTAGCAAGAATCTTCCATCCGTCCAGGAAGTTTATGCTCTTGTACAATTAGAAGAAAGCAGAAGAAATTTGATGAACAATTCTGGAGGGGATGCAGTTGTGTTGGTAGCAAAAGGGAGTGTTACTACCAATGGGGAAGGGAGATTTTCAGAAAAAGGTGGATGACAAGGACAAACTGTGGTGTACTCATTGCTAGAAACCCCGACACACCCGAGACACATGCTAGGATCTTCATGGGAAGTCGAAATGGGCTCAAGATATGAGTAAGCAACAAGGTTCAAATATGAATAAAAAGTTAGGACAACAAGGTACAAGAAAACACACTATGGAAAATATGGCTACTCAGGAGAATCAGCCCCCCATTACTACTATGACTCAGCCACATGCCTTTGGATCTGACTCAAGGGAGGATATTATTAATTCCTTTCGTGACCATTCAGAGCTCTATGGTAGAGCAATTTGTCAGATGGATGCTCCTTCCTCAACTTCATTTGCGTCTACATCAAGTAACTCTGCCACAACTTTCCATGTAGCATCTCATTCCCCTGACTCTCCTTGGATCATTGATTCTGGAGCGTCTAAACACATGACTGGTAAGTCCTCTTACTTTCAAACCTATCGGCTCCTTTCTGGAAGAGACAAGGTGAGACTAGTTGATGGATCATACTCTACCATAGCTGGTTAAGGAACCATTTCTCTTCCTTTTGGCCTTACCCTTCTAATGTTTTACATGTCCCAAAATTTCCCATTAATTTGTTCTCTGTTAGTAGTATTACTAATTCCTTAAACTGCTCAGTGACCTTTTTCCCTTCTCATTGTGTGATCCAGGATCTGGCCTCGGGGAAGATGATTGGTAGAGGATGTATGGTGGATGGGCTTTACATGCTGGAGAATAAGGCTGGTCTTCAAGTCACAGAATCTAAGAGTCAATCTTGTAAGAGTCAAGTTTACTTATGGCACAGTCGTCTTGGTCATTTATCTTTTGAGTCTTTAAAAATTGTGCTTCTAGAGTTGAAAGTCAGTATCAGTGTCAGAATTTACTTGTAAAACTTATCAGTTGAGTAAGCAGTGTAGAACTCATTTATCTTCAAAGAATAATAAATCTGAATTTCCTTTCCACATTGTTCATTCTAATGTTTGGGGCCTTATTACTTTACCATCTGAGAGTGGCTACAAGTATTTTCTTACCCTTATCGATGATTACTCCAGATATACATGGGTATATCCCATGCGAACCAGGGATGAAGTACCTAAATTTATCCAAGATTTTCAGCGGATGATCTTCACCCAATTTCCAACTGAAATCCAAAATTTTCAATCGGGCAATGCCAAATAACATTTTCATAGTGATCTTATGGAATTTTTTGCTTCTCGTGGCTCACTTCACCGTAGCTCTTGTGCCCGAACACCACAACAAAATGGCATTGTTGAAAGAAAGAACCGACACCTTCTTGAAGCTGCCCGGGGGTTACTATTTATATGAATGTCTCGAAATGTTTTTGGCTCGAGGCTGTCCTTTGTGCTACCTATCTCAACAACCGCATGCCCTCTCGTTGGTTAGAGTGCAAAGCTCCACATCATTTTCTTTTTCCTAAGGCCCATGCCATTCCTTGCATCTTCTTGGGGTACTCCTTTACTCATAAAGGATGTCGATGCTTTGATCTTGTTTCTCGGAAATTTTATGTCTCTATGGATGCCTCCTTTTTTGAGAGTGAGCCTTTCTTCCCTGTTTCTCCTCAGGGGGAGTGTAGAAATGAGGAGAAACTAGTTCAGCTCCCTCATCTTCTTGATTCTCCTCCCTTTCGTGTCTTCTTTCGTCGTCACAAAGGCCAACCGTGTTCAAGAGCTATGGGGCACCTAGAAATTGTACCACTAATGCCATCAGACTCTCCGGTGGCGGATCATACCCATTCAGGTACGTTGGTTCCTATTGATGTTCCTGACCCTATTGCCATTGATACTTCTGTTGCTAATGACCTTGACCTTCCTATTGCTCATTGGAAAGGTGTTAGATCTTGCACCACTAAACACCCCATTTCTAGGGGTGATCATTTCAGCTCAGCCCGACCTGGCCCGTGCAAGCCCAGTCCAGAAATTTTGGGCTTGGGCCTGGGTTTTGTGTTGCTCGCATATATTTAAACTTACACATTTATTGTATAATGTATACATGTTATTTTACATTATATTATATATTTTATATATAAATATTATAATACGACATGTATAATTTATATTATATGTAATATTTTGTATTATATAATGTATAAAATAAGTTTATATGCATGTTATGTCATTTAATATATAGAGATATGTAATGTTTTATATATGAGTGACATTGGCCCGGGCCTGTATAGACCTGGGCTAGGTCTTATGTTTTAGGCCCGGAACCCCGGGTCGGGCCAGGCCTGAGCCTAAGCTATAGCCCTTATCATAAGTGCAAAGTCTAGCCTGGGCCCGACCCATGATCACCCCTACCTACCCATTTCCCACTTTGTTTCCTATGAAAACATTTCACCCTCCTTTCGGGCCTTTCTCTCTTCCATTGACAATGTTCCTATCCCTAAGAATGTGGCAGAAGCTCTTTCGGTACCTGAATGGACAGATGCTATGAAGGAATAAATTAATGCGTTACCTAAAAATCCAGTTGGATGTAAATGGGTTTTCATGGTTAAACACAGGGCTGATTGCACCGTGGAACGGTATAAAGCTCGTTTAGCGGCAAAGGGGTTTATACAAGTGTATGGAGTAGATTATGCAGAAACATTTGCACTTGTTGCTAAGATGAACTCCATTAGAGTCATTTTCTCCCTTGCTACTAATCTTGACTGGGATCTTCATCAACTTGACATCAAGAATGCCTTTCTGAATGGTGACCTTGAAGAAGAAGTATACATGGTACAACCCCCTGGTTTTGGGGTTCGAGGTAATGAACAGAAAGTGTGCAGGTTAAAGAAATCATTATATGGGCTGAAACAATCACCAAGAGCCTAGTTCAACAGGTTTCATGTAGCAGTACAACAAAGAGGATACAAGCAGTGTCAATTTGATAACACATTGTTTGTGAAAAGAGGGGAAGGGAAAATTGCAGCACTGATAGTATATGTTGATGATATAGTTATCACTGGTGATTGGAAGGATGAAATTCAGAAGTTGAAGAATTTTCTTGCTACCCAATTTGAAGTGAAGGACCTAGGTCCTCTAAGGTACTTCCTTGGGATTGAAGTGGCCCGCTCGCAAAGGGGTATCTTCATTTGCCAAAGAAAGTATGTCCTAGATCTACTTTAGGATACAGGAAAATTGGAAGTGAAGCTAGTTGATTCCCCTATTGATACTAACCACAAACTAGGTGACTGTCAAGGTGAACCCATCAAGGATGTAAAACTGTTCTAGAGACTTGTAGGAAGACTTTTATATCTTTTTATGACTCGACTAGACATAACTTATGTAGTGGGAGTTCTTAGCCAGTTCATGCACGCCCATGCCCTTAAGACTACCCATCTTGAAGCAACAGAAAGAGTTCTCAGATATCTTAAGAAGTTCCCAGGTGCAAGCTTGTTGTTTCAAAAACATGGACATTTGAAAGTTGAAGTGTATACTGATGCAAATTGGGCAGGATCCCTGAATGACAGAAAGTTAACTAGTGACTATACCTTTATAGTAGGTAATCTAGTTAGTTACCTGGAGAAGCGAAAAGCAGAATGTGGTAGCTAGATCTAGTGTTGAAGCTGAATATCAGGCAATGTCTCATGGAGTGACTGAAATTATGTGGCTAAAAAGTTTGTTGAGTGAGTTGGGTTTTCCAGTTGATGGACCTATGACCCTATTCTGTGATAACAAAGTGGCCATAAACATTGCTGCTAATCTGGTGTTGCATGATAGAACTAAACACATCGAAGTCAATCTTGGCAATAAATCCGATTGAAATATGAGGAAGTAGAGAAGAGAAGGGAAGAAGAGAGAAGAGACGAAGAAAGAAAGGAAGAAGAGAAGGTTTGGAGCAATAGAACAGTGCTGGCGACGCCAACTTCTATTATATTATATAGGGTGGCAGAAATAAGAATGGAAAAGACTCTTGTGCCCCTGCTGTAAGTGAGTACAATAACATAAAATAAAAAAGGCTTTAATTAGCCAAACAGACCCTAACACAAGTAACTAAATTATTTCAACACTCCCCCTCAAGTTGGAGCATAGATGTCAATCATGCCCAACTTGTCACACAAATCATGTGCCGCACATGATGAAGACTGATGTGGACGCGTATTGGGAGCAGCAGCAGCAATGATCCGGTGTTCTCATCCTATCCAATTTGGCAGCAACAATCTTATCCATTCAGCAGATTAGATTAGACTATCTTATTATTCTTATCTTATTAAGTTAGTAGATTATCTTATCTTATCTTATCTTATTAGATTAGGATTAAGAGAGATAATCTTATCTTATTAGGATTAAGAGAAACTTATCTTATCTTATCAGTCTTATCTTATCAAGATAGAGTTGGAGGTCTCCCTATTCAGCAAGGAATCTCCCTAAGAGCAGGACTCTTGTAATCTCCTATTTAAGGAGCCACTATTATTGAATAAAGGCATCCAAAATTTCAGTCGAAGAGAAGAGTAAAGGAGAGTTAGGGTGATCTCTTGGACAAATCACCCCTTAGGTCGCCACGATAGGGTCAACACGCAAAGGGAGGGGCAAGGGGAAACTAGAGGTTCTCCCCGTGGACCGACCCGTGACGAGACCCTATGCCCGGGCCCATAACAAAGACCTTTGGTGAAGATATTTGCAAGTTGTTCTTCTAAGTTGACATATGGAGTACACACTTCTCCATTTACAAGTTTCTCTCTAATAAAATGCTTGTCCACTTCAATGTGTTTTGTCCCATCATGCAGGACTAGATTAGCAGCAATATTGATGGCAACTTTATTGTCACAGTAGAGTGACATAGGGTTGCTCACTGCAAAACCCAATTCACCTAACAAATTTCTTATCCACATGATTTCAGCAACCCCATGAGACACCGCTCTATATTCTGCTTCAGCACTAGATCTAGCCACCACACTTTGTTTTTTACTTCTCCATGTGACCAGGTTTCCTCCTACAAAGGCACAATATCCACTGGTAGACTTTCGGTCATCAACTGCTCCTGCCCAATCCGCATCAGTATATACTTCCACCTTTAAGTGTCCATGCTTTTGGAATAACAAACCAGCTCTGGGAAACTTCTTGAGGTATCTAAGGATCCTCTCTGCAACTTCAAAGCGAGTTGTCCTAGGGTTGTGCATGAACTGACTAAGGACACCCACTGCATAAGCAATATCAGGCCTGGTCATAGACAAATACAAGTCTCCCTACGAGTATCTGGAGCTTCTTCACATCTTTCAAAAACTCTCCCTAACTGTCTCCCAGTTGATGATTAAATTCAATTGGTGAGTCAATTGGTTTTACCCCCAACTTGCCTGTATCTTCTAGTAGGTACATATTTCCGTTGGGAAATAAAGATGCCATTGTAAAAGCGGGCAACTTCAATTCCAAGGAAATAACGTAGGGCCTAGATCTTTCACCTCAAATTGAGTGGTTAAGAATTTTTTTAGTCTCCATATTTTAGCCTCCCAATCTCCTGTGATCACTATGTCATCTACATACACAATTAGAGATGCAATTTTCCCTTCATCTTTTTAAACAAATAGAGTGTGATCTGATTGGCATTGTTTGAACCCCATTTGTTGATCTGCTAAGTGGAACTTACTAAACCAAGCCCGAGGTGATTGTTTCAACCCATATAAAGATTTTTTTAACTTGCACACTTTTTGTTCACTGCCTTTGGCACAAAAACCTGGAGGTTGGGTTATGTACACTTCCTCTTCTAAGTCACCATTCAAGAAAGCATTTTTTATGTCCAATTGGTGAAGTTCCCAATCAAGATTTGCTGCCAATGAAAGAAGAATCCTGATAGAGTTCATCTTGGCTACTGGAGCAAAAGTCTTTGCATAGTTCACTCCATATACCTGTGTAAAACCTCTTGCTACCAGTCTAGTCTTGTACCTTTCAACAGTTCCATCAGCCTTGTGTTTCACTGTGAACACCCACTTGCAACCCACTGGTTCCTTCCCTTTATGAAGATCCACCAACTCCCAAGTGCCATTTTTGTATAATGCATCAATTTCTTCTTGCATTGCATTTGTCCATTCAGGTTTAGATAAAGCTCCTGCCACATTCTTAGGAATGGGGACACTGTCCACAGAAGAGAGGAATGCACGGAATGAAGGTGAAATGTGATCATAGGACACAAAATTAGAGATAGGATGATTAGTGGTAAAAGATCTAACACCCTTCCTCTTAGCAATAGGAACACCAAAATCATTGATGACAAGGGAATCAACATTGAGAGGAACAGGCATATCAATAGGAGCAAGTGTACTTGGCTGATGAGAAGGATCTGCCTCTGGCGAATCCAATGATGTTGGTTGCATAGTGTCAGGTTCCACGGCTCTTGAACTCTAATGGATTTTATGGCGACGATGAAAGACACGGAATGGAGGAGGATCGGGTAAAGGAGGTAGTTGAGTTTGAACTACCTGTTTCTCCTCAACCCTACTCTCCCCCTGAGGAGAAACCGATAAGAAAGGTTGATTCTCAAAGAAGGATACATCAATGGAGACATAGTACTTGCGAGAGGTAGGATCATAGCAACGATACCCCTTTTGAGATAAAGGGTAAAAGGAAAACACAAGGAATAGCCCGAGGATCAAGCTTACCTTGAGTAGGGGACAAGTTATGGACAAAGCAACGACACCCAAAAACACGCATCGGAATGGTGGACAACAGAGTTGTAGGAAACAGAAGTTGATGTGGGGCCTTATACTCTAGTAACCGAGATGGCATACGGTTGATGATGTATGTAGCACACAAAACTGCATCCATCCAAAAACGTTTTGGCACATTCATATGAATTAATAAGCCACAAGCTACTTCGAGAAGGTGACGGTTCTTTCATTCAGAAATACCGTTTTGTTGGGGTGTCCTAGCACAAGAGCTTCGTTGAAGTGACCCACTCGAAGCGAAAAACTCCGTGAGATCACTATGGAAGTATTCCTTCGCATTGTCCGAGTGGAAGATATGGATTTCAGTTTGGAACTAAGTGAACACCACGCGTTGAAAGTCTTTCACAATTTTTGGCACTTCATCTCTAGATCGCATAGGGTAAACCAAAGTGTATCTAGAGTAATCATCAATCAAAGTAATGAAGTACTTATATCCAACCTCAGTAGTTAGAGTAAAAGGGCCCCAAACATCAGAATAAACAATATGAAATGGAAACCCAGGACTTTTATTTCTCAAAGGAAAAGAACTTCTACAATGTTTACTCAATTGACATGTTTGACACTGTAACTGACCCACTGACAAGGACTCAAACAACTTTGGGAACATAACTTTTAATGACTCAAAAGAAAGATGACCAAGACGACTGTGCCATAAATAGGCTTGACTCTCACTGGACAAATTCATGGACTCTGTAGCCACAAGACCAACTTTATTCTCCAACACGTAGAGACCATCCATCATGCTTTACCAATCGTCTTCCCCGAGGCCAAATCCTGAAACACACATGAAGATGGAAAGAAAGTGACTGAACAGTTCAAGGAGTGAGTTATACTACTAATGGATAGCAAATTTATAGGTAATTTTGGAACATGTAGTACATTAGAAAGGGTAAGGCCGAGTGGGAGAGGTATGGTACCTTGGCCAGCTATGGTAGAGAAAGAACCATCAGCTAGTCTCACCTTATCTCTTCCAGAGAGAAGGTTATATGTCTGAAATAAATTTGACTTACTGGTCATGTGGTTTGAGGCTCTGGAGTCAATAACCCAAGGAGAATTAGTGGTATGAGATGACACATGGAAGGCAGTGGCAGCATTACTTGATGTAGACACGAAAGAGGTAGAGGGAGTAGGACCAGAATCCATCTGGCGGAGAGTCCTACCGTACAATTCCAAATGGTCAGGAAAGGAATTGATAATTTCTTCCTTAGGGTCAGAACTGTGATGCCTTTCCTAAGTTACCAATGGACTAGTCTCTGGAGATGCCATATTAGCTGAGTTATACTTTTTCTGATTCTGGTGACTTGGTTTCTTGCCCTAATCAAGTGTTGACTTCTTACCCAAATTTTGTGCCCATTTAGGTTTTCCATGGAGATCCCAATATGTATCTCTGGTGTGTCTTGTCTTCTAGTAGTGAGTGCACCAAAGTTTACTCTTATCATCTGTTCTCTTCTGAGAGTCACCTTTTTTAAAAGCACCTCCGACATTTGTATCTGAATTTCCCCGGACAGCTAGGGCAACTGACTCCCCCTCTATACAATTCATCACACTTCTTCTACTTTCATCTGATTGCACTAAGGCATACACCTCCTGAACTGATGGCAAGTCTTTACTACCCAAGATCTGCACCCTGATGGACTCGTATGAAGGATTCAGCCCTAGGAGGAAGGCAAAGACCCGTTGTTGAGATACAAGTGACTTATACGCCTTTGCATCTTTATCACACTTCCAATTCACATTCTGGTAGTGATCAAGTTCTTTCCATATCGATGTCAAATCAAAATAGTACATCGAGAGACTCCTCTCCCCCTGCTTGCAAGTAGAGGATTCAGCTTGCAGTTGGTATATCTTGGCATAGTGTCTCTGCTCCGAATAGGTGGACTTTGCTTGTTCCCATATCTCATAAGCAGTTTCAGCCCACATAAAAGTCTTCCTTACCTGTGGCAGCATGGAAACTAGGAGCCATGACATCACCATACTATTCTTTTGGTTCCACCTATCATATTCAGCATTTCCGTTCTTCGGTTCCTTCACTCTCCCATTGATGTATCCTATTTTCCCCCTAGCAGTGATGTAGAGTTTTATTCCCCTAGACCACTCAAGGTAGTTCAGAATATCAAAGGGAATAACAGCCATGGGGAAATTCATATCCATTCCCCCACTCACACCATTGTGGCTCCCTGATATCTCTGAAGTAGCAGAATTCTCAGATGACATGGTAAACACAAAGTTTTTTTTATCTAAACTCTCAACTTAGGATCCCTCCTTATATCGACAAAAGCTCCACACACAACAATTCAGTTCTGGACTTAATCTGAGCACAAAAAGCAGCACCAATTTCCAAAGAAGAATTATGATGAGACTGATTTTCAGATCTGCAGGAATAACAGTCCCAGCCTACTGGTTTTCTAGTAAGTTCCACAACAGCATTAATCAATAAGAGAGATCCTAGCACGTGAAATCAGACTAACGAATAGAGAAAACAGGTCATCTGTGACCTACAGTCACCTTTTCACAGGTACAGGATCACACGATCCAACAAATAAAAGAGGTATAACCCTCACAAAAGTCTGCTGATATTCAGTGGTTTGGATTCATTTGTTCTCCACTTGGTACACGACCAAGGAAAGAAATAAAAGAAGAAAGAAAACTTTAGGGTTGTACCAGTTGCAGATCCGATTTGATCAGCCCAGATTCAACCCTCTGTCCCGCCCAGATTCAGCAACTTGAAGAGAAAACTTGGTCGCCCAGATTCAACAGCCTTGCTTTGATACCATCTTGGCAATAAGTCCGACTGAAATACGAGGAAGTAGAGAAGAGAAGGGAAGAAGAGAGAAGAGAAGAAGAAAGGAAGAAGAGAAGGTTTGGAGCAATAGAACAGTGCTGGCAGCGCCAGCTTCTATTATATTATATAGGGCGGCAGAAATAAGAATGGAAAAGACTCTTGTGCCCCTGCTGTAAGTGAGTACAATAACAGAAAATAAAAAAGGCTTTAACTAGCCAAACAGACCCTAACACAAGTAACTAAATTATTTCTACAGTCAACAAACACTTTGTCAGAGAAAAGGTTGCCATAGGGGAAGTGTATACTCCTTATGTTAGCTCTGAAGATCAACTTGCAGACATCTTTAAAGGGTTACACCACTCATGGCATCATGATTTATGTGACAAGTTGGGCATGATTGACATCTATGCCCCAACTTGAGGGGGAGTGTTAAAAGACTGTTATTTATCTAAGTATAGTACCGCAGGGGTACTATTGTACTTTCCTCCTTTTATTTTTCTTGTTCTGCAACTTCTATCGCCCTATTATATATATCAAAAGCTAGCGCCGCCGGCAGTACTTTTGGCTCTCAGTTCTTTCTTCTCTCTCTCTCTTCTCTCTTCCTCCCTTCTTCTCTCCTGCATAACAGAAGGCAATTCAAAATGTTCAACATCAGTTTCTGAAGGGAATAAAATATGAAGTTGGGAATGGCCTCAGGGTGCTATTTTGGAAGGATTTCTGGTGTGGGGATGGCCCTTTAATGACTGTTTCCTGGTCTATTCGAGATCTCAGTAAACAAGGATGCAACTGTGGCTGATTGCTTAGAAAGACAGAATGGGCAGTGTATCTGGAAACCCCAATTCAGGAGAAACTTGAATGATTGAGAGGTGGCTTTTTTGGTCAGGTTATTTCAATTATTGGATGAAGCAAAGATAACAGGAGTAGGAGAGGAAAAGAGGAAATGGGTCTTTGAGAAATCAGGCACCTTCTCTGTGAAATCCTTCTCCCATAGCTTGTCTAGGGAGGATCCTTCTGCTTTCCCAAGTGACAAAATTTGGATCAGATATGTTCCTTCTAAGCTAGCTTTCTTTGTTTGGTCAGCAGTGCTGGATAAGATTTGAACAAAAGATAATTTAGTTAGAAGAGGTATAGAGGTGGACTTGGGCTGCATCTTATGTGATGGAACTGTGGAATCCTCAAGTCATTTGCTGATCCACTGTAACTTTACCCATTGGATTTGGATGAGAGTTCTGAATCTGTTTGGGGTTAAGATGTGTTTCTCGGCTGATGTGCAGGGATTTATAGCAGCTTGGGCACTTGGAGGTTTATCCAGGGCTGGAAAGGTAGCATGGAGTATCCTTCCTGTAGCAGTTTTTTGGGCAGTATGGTGTGAAAGAAATAACAAGATATTTGAAGGAAGACAAATCCAAAAGAAGAAGTTTTTAACAGAATTATGGGGATGATACACTCTTGGTTGGCAGCTCATCAGTTATTAAAAAATAGGCATATGTCTTCCTTTTTTGATTCAGACTTCCTATTTGTAAGGAATCTATAGTCTTTCTTTGGTCTTTTGGAAGGTTGGAAATCTGTGGATAACTGTTTTCCTGCTGTAGCTTCTCATTGTACAGAGGCTTCTTTGTATTCTGGATTTTGATATTAATGAATTACTTTACCTTACACTCAAAAAAAAAAAAAAAGCTTCTAAGTTCTAAGGAGTTCTATGCATACATATAAATCTGTCTTGAATAGAAGAAATGTACAAAATTGAGTTAGTTAATTTCTTTCAGTATGGAGAAACATGTGATTCCTATTCTTCTTTTGTTATTATCTAGTAGTTCTCTACTACTAGAAGAAAACCAGCAACTATTCTCTGGATTTTCTCCTAGATACAGAACCTACTTTGTGGGTTTTGACACAAGGCTACCAGCCTTGCGTTCTATCCACAGGCCTCTATGTTAACCCCTAAATCATATATATCATGGATTTTTGGCTCTGACAACCCCTGAACTTTGCAAAAAAGGCCAATTTCGACCCTAAAGAAGGCCATTTTGAACCTCAAACTAAGTTGGAGAGGCCAACATTAGCCAAAAACACACGACATTAGAGACGTTCACAAATCCATTAAAAATTGAATCAAATAATAAGAAATGCTGTTGTGGCATTGTTCAACTCAAAAAATCTGAAAAATTATAAGTGGGTCCCACGTGAGTTTCTGAAGTCGGGCCATGTATTGATCCGCCTTCAGAAAGAGAGCAACAAAGCAACGGAGCATGGCTAGAGGATAACAGATAGAAGAGTGAAATCAAATGTCGTTATGAACGACTAACCAAAAACTTATCTTGGATCATCTTACCTTCCTTACTATTTCTCTCAAGGGTTTTGGATTCAGAGGAGCTGCCAGTTGGATCCGTCGTGGGTGGTTATGGTAGAGAGAGTATGGGAGGAAGAAGGAGAGGGAGAGAAAGAGAGAGAGAGAGAGAGAGATGGGAATTTTAAGTGGGACCCACCTATTATTTTTCTATTAAAAGAGGAAATTTCAAGTGGAACCCACTTATATATATATTATTTTCATCATGTATTAATTTATATATTAAATAGTTTTCATTTTATTCTTGGTAATGTGTGAGATTTAACATGCCATAGTTTCAAGTGGGACCCATTTGTAATTTTTCACATTTTTTGAGTTGAACAGTGCCACAGCAGCATTTCTTATTGTTTTATTCATTGTTTAACGGATTTGTGAACGACGTCTCTAACGTCATGTATTTTTTGCCAATGTTGGCCTTTCTAGCCTAGTTTGAGGTCCAAGATGGCCCTTTTAATTCTTTAGGGTTGAAATTGGCCTTTTCACAAAGTTCAGGGGTTGTCAGAGCCAAAAATCCTATATATTATATATGCTTGTTGTTATGTATAGAAGGAGATTTTCTCTGCCACATGGTATGCCTTTAGAACAGTAGTCGATCAAGACTACAATCAGTCTTGAATCTAAAAGTAAAAAGGTTTCAGATGGAGAAAAGAAGAAGAAGAAAGAAGAAGAAAAGAAGGAGAAGCAGAAGTACACAAGGGTTTTAGAAAAGAGAGAGAGGGACTGATTAATGAATCTGCCGCCCCACTCTTAATATTTATATGTTTGCTAATTGTAGAAAAAGGTAGAATTGCCCTTAATGCTTACATGGCAAATAAACTAATAATAAACTGAAATAACAAGCTGTCTGAAATAACTACCAACTAGCACTGACATAACTAACGAAGAGTACATGCTGTGTTGTCATATGAACACAGTGGGGACCACGGCCATGGGGCCCACATCAGTGTTCTCTACACACCCCCTCAAGTTGGGAATAGATATTTGTCATTCCCAACTTGCATAGGTCTGCCTCTAACTTCTTCCTTGGAACAACCTTGGTGAGAAGATCTCGAGCTGCATGCTGGAGGTGATATACGAGAGACACACTTCTTGAGATGAAACCCTTTCTCTAACAAAATGTCAATCAACTTCGATATGCTTAGTTCTGTCATGCTGTACCGGATTGTGAGCTATATTAATAGCAGCCTGATTATCGTAATACAGCATCAAGGGCTTCTCATAATCAATACCCAACTCTTCAAGTAATGACTTCAGCCACAGGATTTCAGCCACTCCATTAGCCATCGATCTGTATTCAGCTTCAGCACTAGAGCGAGAAACAACACTTTGTTTCTTACTCCTCCAAGAGACAAGGTTACCTCCTACAAAGGCACAATATCCAGAGGTAGACCTCCTGTCATCAGCACTCCCAGCCCAATCAGCATCTGTATAGACCTCTATCTTCATGTGATCATTATTCTTGAATAATATACCTCTACCTGGACATCTCTTCAAGTATGCTAATATTCTCTCAACTGTAAAGAGGTGAGTAATTCTAGGAGAATGCATGTACTGATTGATAACATTGACTGCATAACTGATGTGTGGTCGGGTGAGACAAAGAAATAGGAGTTTTCCAACCAACCGTTGGAACATAGCCTTGTCTTCAAGAGGCTCTCCACCCTCTGCACTGATCTTGTGATTCTATTCAATGGGTGTATCTGCAGGCTTGACACCCAACTTTCCAGTTTCTGCTAACAGATCTAGAACATACTTCCTTTGAGAAATAAAGATCCCATGTTTAGATCTAGCAACCTCAATACCCAAGAAGTATCGTAGTGCACCCAGATCTTTCACCTCAAACTCTTGATGAAGAAGTTGTTTGAGGGACTCAATCTCACTATTATCAGTCCCTGTCACCACAATATCATCCACATATACAGCAAGCAAGGCTAAAGAAGAGTCCACTTTTTTAATGAACAATGTATGGTCTGACTGGGCCTGTACATAGCCGAATTTTCCAAAGGCTTGTCTAAATCTATCAAACCAAGCTCTGGGGGACTGCTTTAGTCCATACAAGGCTTTATTCAGCCGGAAAACCTTCTTACCTGTCTCCGCATCATAAAATCCAGGGGGTAATTGCATGTAGACTTCTTCTTGTAAGTCTCCATTTAGAAAGGCATTTTTAACATCCATCTGGAACAAAGGCCAAGAATAACTCGTTGCAAGGGCTAACAAAACTCAAATAGTGGTCATCTTTGCTACTGGGGCAAAAGTCTCCAAGTAGTCTATACCATAAGTCTGAGTAAATCCTTTTGCAACTAATTGGGCTTTATACCTTTCAATGGAACCATCAGCATTATGTTTCACGGTAAATACCCATCTACATCCAACCGGTTTCTTTCCTTTGGGTTGGTCAACTAGCTCCCAAGTATTATTCCTCAAAAGGGCATCCATTTCAACCTTCATTGCATCTTTCCACTCAGGAACTGACAAGGCTTTTTGCACTGTTCTGGGGATAGGAATATCAGCAATGGAAGTGAGAAAGGACCTGCAAGAGGGAGACAGGCGATCATAGGACAGAAACTGGGAAATGCAGTGAGTTGTGGATGTGGTGCAACGCCGTTTTCCTTTACGGACTGCAATAGGGAGGTCAAGGTCATCCGAAGAAAGTGAAGTAGCAATAGTGGAAGGTATCTTAGTGGGACCTGGACTACTAATGACTGAAATCAACCTGCCTCCACCGCCTGTGATAGACTTTCAACTCCTGACACCTCTGACAACCCTCCCCATTACAGCTCTCATCACTCAATGGAATGGGTAAAGGAACTTCATATGAGTTAACCCCACTCTCACTGCTCTCCCCCTGAGGAAAAAAACCTCCATTCTCACTACTCTCTCCCTGAGGAGAAACCCTAGGGTAATAGGGGACCTCCTCAAAGAAAGTAACATCCGTCGAGACAAATCTCCTCCCAGAAGCAGGTTCATAGCAGCAATAACCCTTTTGAGTGTGTGCATAACCGAGAAAAATGCATTTGGAGGCTTTAGGGACAAATTTGGAACGATGAGGTCCAAGAATCTAAACAAAGCAGGTGCAACCAAAGGTTTTAAGGGGAACAATAAATAATTCTTCATCTGGGTATAGAAGGGTAAACGGAGGCCTCATGTCAAGAACCCGTGAAGGAACCCGATTAATGAGATACATTGTTGTGAGAATAGCATCGCCCCAGAAACGGATAGGCACATTGGAGGTAAACATAATGCTTCTAGCCACCTCCAAAATGTGCCTATTCTTCCTCTCGGCAACCCCATTCTGCTGTGGTGTATAAGGACAAGTGCTCTGGTGAATAATCCCATGATCAAGTAGATAAGAGGCCAGTGGATTGGTAAAGTATTTTTTCGCATTATCGGATCTGAGGATTTTGATTTTGACCCCGAACTGGGTTAAAATCATCTGATGAAAGGTTTGGGTCAAAGCAGGAACCTCATCTTGAAAACGCATAAGGTAAACCCAAGAAAAACGGGTATAGTCATCAACAAACAACAAGAAATATCTGTACCCCCCCATAGAAGAGATGTGATACGGGCCCCAAACATCGGTGTGCACAACATCAAAAGAATTACTACTTCTTTTATTACTCAAGGAATAAGATGTTCTACAATGCTTTGCAAGCTCACAACTCTCACATCTCAAATTTGACATCTGAACTGACTCAAACAAATTAGGAAATGGACTCTTCAAAGACCGAAATGATAAATGACCTAACCGATTATGCCAAAGCATAACCAGACTAACAGATTGAGAAACAAAAGACTTCTTATCGTCATGATCTTTCCAATGAGAACTCTCTCCAAGCAGATAGATCCCATTCGTCTCACGGTCAGTCCCAATCACCTTCCTTATCTCCAAGTCCTGAAAAACACATCGGTCAGGGAAGAAAGTAACTGAACAGTTCTGATGTTTTGTAATACTACTGACTGAAAGCAAATTAGTATCAAGCTTAGGGACATGCAAGACTGAGGATAAGGAAATGGCATTAGACAACTTGATGTCTCCCTTGCCAGAAATAGGAACAAGGGAACCATCAGCAATGGACACTTTATCTCTACCAGAAGATAAGTGATAGGTAGTGAACAATGATGGCAAGCTAGTCATATGGTCAAATGCACCTGAGTCTATTACCCAACAATGTTCAGTGTTACTTGGAGCTGAAGCATGGTAAGCTGAGGCCCGAGTACCTGAATGAGCAAAGGCTGATGTGGCAGGAGCTGATGATGACTGAGATGACTGAGCTGAATTCCCAACCTCCTTTTCCAACTGTATTAGGGCAGCCTGAACAGCAGCTAGGGTGTCTAGGGGCGTGCCTTTTGTGCTCGATGAGGATGCAGAATCGGTATTAACAGTCAAATGAGCATTACCCCTTTTGTTCCTCAGTTTTGCTGGGACTAGATGAGGGTGCAACTTCCAACATGTGTCTTTAGTATGCTTGGGTTTCTTGCAATGTTCACACACTAGATCCCGCTTATCTTCCTTCTTCATATCTCTTTCTGTATCACCCCAGACTTAGGTTTAACCGCTGCCAGGGCTGGTGGGAAGGGCTGATGCTGCTCATTACCTGTCTCCTAGTCTCTTCACTATGCACCAAGGAGTAGGCTTGAGATAAGGTCACACTCTCCCTTGTTAGTATCTGTTGTCTCACAATATCATAATCAGAATTCAGACCAGCTAGGAATTCAAACACCCTATTAGTCTCAACTTGCTTTCTATGAGTTTGTGCATCTTTCTGACTTTCCCACTCAAGTGTTTCCAGATGGTCAATTTCATGACGCAGAGATTTCAAAGTAGAGAAGTAAACGGAGACTGGTTTCTCTCCTTGCTTGAGGTTATTAACCTCACACTTCAATTCATAGGCTCTAGCAACATCAAGGGGTTGGGAGTAGGTCTCTTTCATGACATCCCAGATCTCCTTGGTTGTTTTTGCCCACAAATAGTTTCGGCTGATATGTGGCTGCATAGAGTTGCATAGCCATGTCATAATCAAGTAGTTCTCCTGAACCCACTTGGTATACATTTGGTCCTCCTTGGATGGTTCTTTCACATCTCCCAAATGGTAGCTAAGTTTTCTTCTTCCCCCAATAGCCATCATGGCCGATTGGGCCCATTCTAATCTGAAATGCAGTCTCAGACATATTACCAGAATTTCTAGTCCCAAAAACACCTTCCCCCTGATTCTTGAACTCCATTCTTGGTTAAGAATCAGTAATCAAAAACTGTTAGAGGTACTGAAATAAAAACAGCACTTAAACAACTGATCACAGTCAGCCTAGGTCTTCCACAAATAAGGGAAACAGAATTCTGTATGAACTCAGTTCGGATCTGATCTGAAACCAATCGACAGTTCTGAATTTTAAGGTGAACCCAGTTCAGATCTGATCTGAAACCAATCGACAGTTCAGAATATAAGCAGTCCAATTCTTGATAAAGGTTCTCACTCCCCAAAACAGGCTTTGAAGCCGAAACAAGTCTAGAACTCACTTAGAAAACTATCTGGAATGCTGAAACAGATTTAGGGTTTGATCATAGGGTTAAGGAAATATTTGTGAGAACAGAAACAGTGCTCAGCCGCACCTTCCAAATAGGTTCACAGTCAAATCTGGTCGTAGGGTTAAGGACAAACCCTAAAAAAATCAGAGAACTCTGAGAAAATAAAGGAGAGCTCAGCCGCTCCTCCTAGATAAGTCCAACCTATCTTTGACTGATGACGATCTCAAGGAAAGATAAAAACTTACCCAGAAAACTCTGATCGCCACCTCCAATCTTGGCCTAAACCCTAATATTGATCCTTTTAACCTTCTCCGATTCTTCCTGATTACCAAAACACTCTCAAAGCCTCTACAAGCCTTCGGACAGCTGCTAAACCTTTCTGGTAACCTCCAAGAATCAGCCAACGAACAGTTCTTTCTAAGCTTCCAGCCCTAGGCAATTCTCATGTGGTCGGCTGGACTAGACACACATGAGAAACCCTAGATTGGCTCCAATCCAAATAGTCGATCAAGACTACAATCAGTCTTGAATCTAAAAGTAAAAAGGTTTCAGATGGAGAAAAGAAGAAGAAGAAAGAAGAAGAAAAGAAGGAGAAGCAGAAGTACACAAGGGTTTTAGAAAAGAGAGAGGGACTGATTAATGAATCTGCCGCCCCACTCTTAATATTTATATGTTTACTAATTATGGAAAAAGGCAGAATTGCCCCTTAATGCTTACATGGCAAATAAACTAATAATAAGCTGAAATAACAAGCTGTCTGAAATAACTACCAACTAACACTGACATAACTAACAAAGAGTACATGCTGTGCTGTCATACGAACACAGTGGGGACCACAGCCATGGGGCCCACATCAGTGTTCTCTACAAGAACCATTGGGTGCGATTACAATTGGCTCACAGTTAGGTGATTTTTATGTCAAAAAAGTTGTGTATAATTTATAGCCATTTGGTTACAGAGCACTACTAGAGACCTGCCTTTGCATGTGCTTCTATTAGCTAGGTGATAAGCCCATGACGTAAAAAAGAGAAAGACATATTTGGTATTGTCAACAGTTAGGACTGTAAATTCATGAACCAGTGGTTCTAAAGAGACAAAAAGTCATTCTTAGATAACATGCTTTTTTATTAGTAATGCCAAATGTGTTTAATGGTTCTTACGGTTTTTTGTTTTCAACAATTTGGTCAGGTAACAGTGACAGATAGGGCAGGGCATGCATTTGATGTCATGGCATCTATTACAGATGAGGAACTTAATTCTTATAATGGTGTTGTTGTTGTAGTAAGTTTCTTCCAAATGCTTCTTCTTTTGTTTAAATTTTTAATGTCATGTTCGTTTTTTATCGGATCCTAGATTCTTAGATTAGATAAAAAATGTTCCATGGGTCAAAGGTTTTGGCGTTTTTTAGCATTCTTTTCATTAGTAACAGGTAAAATTTTATTGAGTACAAGTTGCACATTGGGATTCAAAACATGGTATAATTTACAAATATAGAGAATGCAATAAAAACTGAACACAAAAGAAAACTTGCTCCATCACGAGCCCCTCAAAAAAGCCATTACAGTTTTAGTCCAAGAAGTATTCACTTCACCTTAGTTCCTGTCTGTTCACCCCTTCTTTTGCTATGGAATAACTAAATAAGCTAGTGACTGAGGTGACCTTGGAACCCAAAAAATTTCTTCTTGAACATTTAACATATAGGTCCTTTCTAGCGCAGTACAGAAACAAACCACGTTCACAGAAGCTTCAAAGAACAGAGCAAAAGCCAAAATAAATAGGAAGAACAATTCTTCACTGAATAATTAAGAGAAAATCAACCAAAAACACCCCTAGCTTTGCCCTATCTACTCTTTATATAGATTTCATTACTCTCTTATGCCTCCTACAAAGAAATTTCCTAATCTAATAAAACACTCTTTATTATTATCCTACTAAATCTCTTCAAAAAGAAAATCCTAATTGAATACAAATTCAGAAATCCCACTGTAACAGTAACTTGGTAAATACAAACTAAGATAAAAATTCCATGATGACGCTATCTTGGTAAGTACGAACTAAGATGGATCTTCGAAAACCAACTTAGTAAATCTTTACTCAGTTGACCCGAATACCGTACTGCATCACTTTCTCCCCTTATCCCCTTATCTTATGTCTTAAGCTCCAAGGGCCAACCGTATCTCCTTTTAACCAGCTTACATTAGATTTAGAGTCCCCTCAACAATCAATCCTTGAAACTGTGTTTTTCTTTTTTTTTTTTTTTTTTTAGCTAACTTCAGCCTTTGTGGAACAGCTTGTAGTTCTGCTGTTATGGGGTTTGCAGCTCTGATTGGCAAGAAAATGCCACAGTAATATTACCAAATGATTTTTGACAACTCCACCAACGCCTGACATTCCTGGGTTCCCAAACTGCATCAATTAAAATTCATCTTTAAGTTTGTATATTGACCAGGGACACCAATTCATTCCAGGGTGGTTTTCCCCTTCTATATCCTCTAATTACTTTTGTGTGTTGGCTGAAATTATTTTTTCTTGAACATAACATGAATGGTATTTTACAGTCTGCAAAACTTGATTATCTATTATCATTATGTTAACCAGTTAATTATTGTCTACGTAACCTTATAAAAATATTTTCTAGCTCTTTTACGACAATTTTACAAATGTGGTTACAGGGTGGTGATGGCTTCTTTAATGAAATTCTGAATGGACTACTCTCTTCAAGGCATAAGGCTCCTTATCCACCAGCCCCTACAGATTTTGTGCATTCAGCTGAGAATAATAATAATGTTTATGATGCAAATGATACTCTCCCTGAGACGCCTCGCCAAAATGAACGAGATCCTCTTCTTGAAAGTTCGGGACCTAGTAGACCGGGCTTTTCAACTTGCAGTATGTGCAATCATTACTATATTCCATACAAATTTACCTCTAGATTTGATTCCCAGATGTAAGGGGTGGGGATCTGATATATCACTGGATTATCTGGAATTACAGGAACTCAAGGTAGGCCCTGCAATACAGGTTAGCTTATATTCCTTGGATTTGTAAGTTGATTAATCTCATTTTCTTTCTTTCTTCTATTTTCTTCCCCTTTTTCTTTTTAGAAAAGAAAAAAAAAATCGTTTTCTATGCAATTCTTATAGGAGAAGTGCATTTTTCTGTAATGCCTGAATTTGACTTCTATAATTCTTTTGCTTCAACAGCTTGTGCAGGTCGAGATTCCATATTTCCCTTTCCAAATGAAAATTTTAGCTTGGGAATTATTCCTGCAGGTTCAACTGATGCTATTGTGATTTGGTACTTTCATGCATTTTCTTTGTTTATGTTACTTGTGTCAACTGTCACGCATATCGGTTGTTTCATATCCAAGTTCATCACACACAAACTCAGTTTATACACATTATGCATTGGGGCCATCTTTGGTATTTCATAGTTGTAAAACTGGCAAAGTGCTATACCGCTATTCTACGTACAAATGGAGATTAGGATAACCTCAATGTAACTTCTTTCTAGTTGTTATGTCTTTACTAGGCAATTTGTGACCGGAGAATACCAATAGGTAAAAGGAAAATTTTATAACATGGCTACAAATCTTGAAATGTTGTATGGTGCACAGGAGTTAAGTGTTGAGCAGTCAATAAGTAATATGTTCAAAATACTAGTTTGGTTGAGATGCAATTTTAATTTTTAAGGCATATTGATGGTAAAACTAGAAGGGACTGGATTAAAAATGAGCACAATCCTGGGAATCTAGAACTAGCATTAACAGGTGATAAAATGAGGAAAAGTAAGGTAAGATGGTTTGGGTATGCACATGGAAGATCACCAACTACATTGATAATAAGCAGTACATTACAATTTGTCGACAAGATATGATTTGCGGCAAATTAAGAAAGATATGATTTGTTGCAAATTTAGAAAGATTTGATTTGATTGATTACAAATTTGAATAAATTTAGGAAAAATTAGATTTGAATAAAATTAGGAAAGTCATATCCTAGGATTAAGGGAAAGATTTAATGAATCCCTAATTGAGAGAGATCCTAGGAGTTTGTCTCTCCCATCTTTTCTTATTTAAGTTGTATGCTCAACATGTTTTATCAACACATTATCAATACAGAAGTATGTTTTCTTCTCTCCCTCTTCATTTCTTCTTCTCTTCCTCTTTATTTTTCCACATGGTATCAGAGCTTTAGGGTCCGATCATGAATTTTAAGGCCGCCATGGTTGGCTCTGGTTCAACCTCTTCGGATGCTACCAGTGGTGTGGCATCTTTGGAGGGAGGTATTCAGTCAGCGACCATCTCTCTCTCTGAGAATTCTCTTCAAATTACCATTCACAAATTGAATGGAAAGAATTATCTTGAATGGTCTCAGTCCGTGCGGTTGGTGATCGACGGCAAAGGGAAACTCGGTTATTTGAATGGTGAAGTAAAACCACCAACCACCGATGATCCAAAGTAGGCAGTGGCGTTCTGAAAATTCTAGGGTTATCGCCTGGCTGATCAACTCTATGGATCCTATGGTTGGAAAACCATTCATGTTCCTGCCGACTGCTCGTGATGTGTGGGAAGCTGTTAGGGAAACCTATTCAGATCTGGACAATCATTCACAACTGTTCGGACTAAATACTCGAATGTGGAAGATGCAGCAAGGTAAGTGTGAAGTAATTGCTTATTATAATGAGATGATGGCTGTTTGGCAGGAGCTGGATTTATTTGAAGAAGAAGAATGGGAAAGTCCGAGTGACAGTGCTCAGTACAAAAAGAAGATAGAAAGAGGCCGGGTCTTTGTCTTCTTGGTTGGTTTGAATAAAGAACTCGATGAGGTTTGGGGACGTATCTTAGGGCGAAAGCCCTAAGAGAAGTTTTTTCAGAAGTGCGTAGAGAAGAAGCACGACAGCAAGTGATGTTGAAGAATGTTAATGAAACAAAAACTAAGAATGAAGGGTCCGCTCTTGTGGCCCGAGGTGCAGATGGAGATAAACGAGGAGGAAAGCAAAGGCCTTGTTGTGATCATTGTAAAAAGCCATGGCATACTCGGGAAACTTGCTGGAAGCTGCATGGGAAACCAGCAGGTTGGAAGAAAAAACCAAACAGTGACAACAAGTCAGGGGGAGATGTCCGTGTGCTTCAAGTAAGCAATTCGGATCCAGGGCAGCAATCATCCTTAGAGTCTCTTCCTTTCACAAGGGAACAAATAGAGCACTTATATAAAATGTTTCAATCTCAATCGTTACGAAACTCTAACCCATCCAGCTCTCTAGCCCAGTCAGGTAATTTTTTCATTGCAGCCATTGCTTGTACCAAATCTAATGGCTCCTGGATATTAGATTCAGGTGCCACTGATCATATGACCGGCACTTCACAATTCTTCTCTTCATATACACCCTGTGCAGGGAATCAAAAGGTTAAAATTGTAGGTGGTTCCTTTGCTATTGTTGTTGAGAAAGGAACTGTATCTATTTCTCCTTCTCTAAGCCTTAAAGATGTTCTACATGTTTCTAACCTATCATACAATCTCTTAGCTGCCAGCAAACTAACCCTTGACCATAATTATCGGGTTAATTTTTGGTCTTCTTGTTGTGAATTTCAGGATTTAACCTCAGGGAAGATGATTGGGGGTGCTAAACAGGATGGTGGCCTCTACTTTTTTAATAAAGGATCAACCTTTGGAAGGCAAGACCGATAGACTTGTTTCAGCTCTATCTCTGTTTCTAGTGACAGTGAAGTTTTGTTATGGCACTATCGGTTAGGACATCCTAGCTTTCAATATTTAAAGCATATATTTCTCAAGTTATTCATGAATAAAAACCATTTGTGTTTTAAGTGTGAATCTTGTGAATTAGCAAAACATCATCGTGTTGTTTTTCCGTCCCAACCATATAAAAAATCAAAACCATTTACCATGATTCACAGTAATGTTTGGGGTCCTTCTAGAGTAACAACTCTTTTTAGAAAGCGTTGGTTCATTACTTTTATTGATGATCATACTAGGGTCACTTGGGTTTTCCTTTTATAAGAGAAACCAGATGCTGAAACTGTGTTTAAAACTTTTATAACATGGTTCAAACACAATTTTGGACTCAAATTAAAATTTTTCGAAGTGATAATGGAAAGGAATTTTTTAACAAAGTTTTAGAGAATTTTTTTGCTGAAAAAGGAATTGTACACCAAAGTTCGTGTAATAATACACCTCAACAAAATGGGGTGGCTAAAAGGAAAAACAAACATCTCCTTGAAGTTGCTAGAACCCTAAGTTTTCAAACTAAGTTCCTAAGTATCTTTGGGGAGAAACCGTTTTAACAGCCACTTATTTGATTAACAGACTGCCTACGCGAATTTTGGATTTTAAAACACCCATACAGGTTTTCATTGACTATTTTCCAAACTCTCGGCTAGTGACAAACATTCCCTTAAAAATTTTTGGAAGTGTGGCCTTTGTTCATAACCATGATCCTAAACGTTCAAAACTTGATCCAAAAGCACATAAATGTATTTTTGTAGGCTATCCCACTAATCAGAGAGGTTACAAATGCTTTGATCCAGTTTTGAAAAGGATGTTTGTGACTATGGATATCACATTCTGTGAAGGAACCTCCTACTACAGACACTCCCATCTTCAGGGGGAGAGCAACACTAGTGAAGATGGTCTTTTAGATGGTTCTGATTTAATGTTTGAATTTGTCCATAATGATGTTTCTCACAACCAGTCACTGAAAGAAAGTAAGGCAGAAAATACAAAATCAATGGAAACAAATGAATTAAATATTGAAAATGAACAACCTTCGGCGATGCCATCTCAAAATAAAAAAGCTGAAACAACAAAGATGCGTGTGAAACAGTATAAAGGCCTTGTATATTCAAGGGAACATCTAGCACTGAAAAGGAGAGGCACTTTTCCGCAGCATCAACAAGAATCTGATTTGAGGGTGGATCATGAAATTCATGATAATTCTCCAAAAATACCTGAAAATATTCCTCCAGGTAATTCTAATTCTTCCAGTCATCTTGATCTTCCCATTGCTCTTAGGAAAGGTGTTAGGTCTTGTACAAAACATCCTCTGTCAAATTTTGTATCTTACAAAAATATTTCACCTTCATATTGTGCCTTTATTTCACAAGAGTCTAGTGTTTCCATTCCTAACAGTATCCAGGAGGCTCTAAATGTTCTTGAGTGGAAAGAAGTTGTTTTTCAGGAGATGAGAGCTTTGGAAAAGAATGCTACTTGGGAGAAAGTGGATATGCCGGATGGAAATGGGTGTTCACTCTGAAGTACAACTCAGATGGATCCTTGGAGAGATATAAGGCTCGCCTAGTAGCTAAAGGCTTTACTCAGACGTATGGAGTGGACTACTCTGAGACCTTTTCTCCAGTGGCGAAACTAAATACAGTTCGAGTACTCTTATCTGTTGCAGCTAACCTTGACTGGCCACTGAATCAGCTGGATGTGAAGAATGCCTTTTTGAATGAAGACTTGGAAGAAGAAGTATATATGGAGCCTCCACCTGGTTTCACTAAGAAGTTTGGAACTAAGGTATGCAAGCTAAAAAAGTCTCTATATGGACTTAAATAGTCTACCAGAGCCTGGTTTGAAAGATTCACAAGGTTCGTTAAAAGTCAAGGACAATCTGATCATATTCTTTTCACAAAAAGATCTACTGAAGACAAGGTATCGGTTCTGATTGTCTATGTTGATGACATAATCTTGATTGGAGATGATATTGAAGAGATGAGCAGACTAAAGCAGAGCTTAGCCAAAGAATTCGAGATTAAAGACTTAGGCCAGCTAAAGTACTCTCTTGGAATGGACGTGGCTAGATCAAAGAAGGGCATTGTGGTTTCACAACGAAAATATATTCTAGACCTCTTGAAAGAAACTGGAATGAGTGGATGCAAACCTTCAGACACTCCGATAGAAGTTAAGACTAAACTCGGAGAAATTAAAGATGGGGTTCCAGTAGATGCAGGTAAATACCAAAGGCTAGTAGGAAGATTGATTTACTTGTCACATACACGTCCTGACATTGCCTTCGCTATGAGCATGGTGAGTCAATTTATGCACTCCCCGTACGAAGAACATCTTGAAGCTGTGTATCGAATTCTTAAGTATCTAAAAGGCACACCAGGAAAAGGACTCTTCTTCAAGAAAAATGAGAAGAGAGAGGTTGAAGTGTATACAAATGCGGATTGGGTAGGCTCAATCACTGATAGAAGGTCAACTTCGGGGTACTGCACATTTCTTTGGGGCAATTTAGTTACTTGGAGAAGCAAGAAGCAAAGTGTAGATGCTAGAAGTAGTGCTGAGGCTGAATTCAGATCAATGGCTCAAGGAGTGTGTGAGGTTCTTTGGCTAAAGAGGGTGCTAGCAAATCTTAAGAGACCAGTGAGTTTTCCTATGAAACTGTATTGTGATAATAAGGCAGCTATCAACATTGCTCATAATCCGGTTCTACATGACAAGACTAAACATGTTGAGATTGACAAACACTTTATAAAGGAGAAACTTGAAGAAGGAATAATTTCCACTCCGTTTGTACCAACCACGCAGCAAGTTGCAAATGTTTTGACTAAGGGCTTGTTGAGACAGCCATTTGAACTTCAAGTTAGCAAGTTGGGCATGATAGATATCTTTGCACCAACTTGAGGGGGAGTGTCAACAAGATATGATTTGCTGCAAATTTAGAAAGATTTGATTTGATTGATTACAGATTTGAACAAATTTAGGAAAGATTAGATTTGAATAAAATTAGGAAAGTCATATCCTAGGATTAAGGGAAAGATTTAATCAATCCCTAATTGAGAGAGATCCTAGGAGTTTGTCTCTCCTATCTTTTCTTATTTAAGTTGTATGCTCAACATGTTTTATCAACACATTATCAATACAGAAGTATTTCTTCTTCTCTCCCTCTTCATTTCTTCTTCTCTTCCTCTTTATTTTTCCACACAATTTGAAGGTTTTAAAAGTGCAAGAGGTAGGCCATAGAAGGCATGCTTGTAGGTAGTTAGAAACAAATTGAGAGGTCCCAATTTTAACAATGGATGTGGCCTTTGATAGAGCAGAATGGCAAGACAGGATTAATGTAAGTTAAATATATATGAGGCTTAAAACTGCATAGATGCATCTGAGTAGGCCTTATTCAATTGCTGGCAGGTCCTGGTCCAATGGGTCTCCATTTTAAAGAGCATAAGTCCAAGAATCCTTTTATTTTTAGCCCAAGAAGTCGGTGTGAAACTAGGACTTGTAAAGATTCTTAAGAGGATTCCTTGTTCCTCTATAAATAACAGTGTATTCTCGTTTTCTCATATTGAAGAATAAACTTTTTCTCCACAGGCTCTATAATATCATACTATAATAATGGAAGCGTTCTCCTTTTAAAATTGGGTTATGCTGCATCTCTATTATAAAAAGATGATAGAACTATCTACAATGCTAATCTTGGAGTTTATTATTATTATTATTTTTTTATCAGTAATGGCAAAATTTATTAAGTAAAAGAAAACAAAAGATACAAAATTAGAAGTGAGCCCAATAGAAAGATCCCCTATTCACTCCTTGCATGGCTAACCCATCAGCGAGTGAGTTAGCAGTTCTCTTTACCCAACTGTATCTCGGAGTTTATTATCAACAATTATCTGTTTTTTTATTTATTCTTGAACGGTATTCTATAACTTAGTGACATCTCTAAAGCTATGATAATGGACAAGGGTAAATCTATTCTCAGGTCAAGAATATGGTTCTTGATGTTGAAGGGGTTCTCCTTGTTCTCTTTGTATGTGTGTGTGTTACATGGTTTATACTCATTAACCATGTAAAGTCCCATGTTATATTTTTTATTGTGTATATGATGAAGGTAGTCATGAAAAAAGGTTTTATTACATTAATTTCACATAATAGTTTGTAAATGAGTGTTGCATTTCTATTTTTTCAGTACAACTGGTTTTAGGGATCCTGTGACATCTGCTCTGGATATTGTCCTTGGTAAAAGGGTATGCCTTGATATAGCTCAAGTTGTTATATGGAGGAAGACAAGTTCATCAAGGGGTGCACCCTCTGTACGTTATGCTGCTTCTTTTGCTGGGTAATTTCTGTCCTGTATATGGTTTTCTTTAGGAGGTCTAAGATTTATTTGGATGTTTATTATTGTCTTAACTGTGTATTACTTTGTGGATACAAGAAGCTTTGTAAACTATGTGTGTGTTCTATTACTCCTTATTTTTAGTTTGGCCAAGGTTAGGTTAGTTGCTGTAGTAATTTATTAGTTAAGATTTCTAATCCACATACAACTCAATTATTTCACACTTAGAATACTTATCAGATAGTAAAATGCGTAGACCTTCTAGCAAATAGTGGTTTGTTATTCTATTTAAAGTGGGCCCCACTTAGATGCAAGGAAATAATGCTGTATCCATTTTAGATATCTCTTGTAACAAAATTGAAAGAAATAAAATGATTTAAAGTATCTATTGATAAAGACCAAAATGCTATTATCCGTCTTATTATTTTCAGTACTGTCTGCCGTAGTACCCAGAAACTTTGTTTATATATATATATATATATAAAGAACAAGTTACAATTAATTTTTAGATAGGTCTGATGAAGTGTTTTACATTTTTTGCCAATATGATGGAGATTAGTAATGCTGGTAGTTCATTTTATTTTAGGTTGTTCTTTTTTATGTATTGCGATATTTGCATATTTGGGATTTCTATTCTTTTTATAAATGGGCTTCCACCTCTACCAGATATGGATTTTTTGGGGATGTCATCAAGGAGAGTGAAAATTACCGCTGGATGGGTCCTATACGCTATGATTTTGCAGGAACAAAGGTATTTTTGGAGCACAGGTACTTCTTCCCCCCTAATACCCAATATTTGCTTTATGTATCCTTGAGTGTAATAATCCAATTTGTTTATAGCATGGTACAGGAAGTGCTGATATTAACCCTTTTTATTTCAACTATTGACAAGATGCCAGCTTGTTAATTAACCTTTGTTTTTACTTATAGTAAATATGAAGTCTAAACGCATTCAAGACTCTTATATCACTTGCCAAGATGCATCTTGTACTGATTTGATTTGAGATTCATGTTTCTTCTCCACCATGATCATGCCATGTCCCTTCCTTAGGTCATATGAAGCAGAGATAAAATTTCTAGAAGCTAAAATGGAAAATGAAAATCAAATCCAAGAGAAAGATATTCAGCGTAGTTGGACACGATCACTGTGGAATCCACCAAAAAAATCTAGAAGACTAGCTTGCTGTGTTAACTGCAGTGTCTGTAGTGGGTCCATTAAGTCAATTTGTACACCTTCAGAAGGTCCAATAAAAACTGACGACACATCTGAAGCACTAAGGTGGTTGCAATCCAAGGGGCGTTTTCTTAGTGTAGGTGCAGCGGTCATCTCTTGTCGTAATGAAAGAGCTCCTGATGGTTTAGTGGCTGATGCACACCTTGCAGATGGTTTCCTGCATCTGGTACTAATAAAAGAGTGTCCTCGTGCTCTCTATCTATGGTAATTTAGTCCTTCTATGTGTTCTCCCCATTTTTTGATTTTGACTAACATGGTTTAGTAGGTCAATTTCTGGTGACTTCTGTTATATGTTGTATAATGTTTGTTTCAGTTTCATTTTCTTTTCCAATATCATCTGTTTCTATTCTCTATCTCTGTAATCACCCTTAATTTGGTGTTATTTTCACTTTTATCATTATATGTTTTTGAGGAAGTAGTTGTATTTTTTTATTTACAGGCATCTTACACAGGTTGCCAGGAGGGGTGGTGAGCCCTTAAATTTCAAGTTTGTAGAACACCATAAAGTATGTACCGTCATCTCTAGCTTCTCTTTATTTACCTACAGCGCTTCTTTATTTCTTTTTGGTAAATGAAATATTTGTATTGAAGAAGGGAGAGGTTCTGCGGAAGTAAGGTTTATTATATAACAAAGTTTTACCCACATTATTTCTGTAATTATTTCATCCTTTTATATGCAGACCAAAGCTTTCATGTTTACTTCTATTGGTGATACAAGTGTCTGGAACTTGGATGGCGAACTCTTTGAAGCACACCAACTCTCAGCACAAGTATTCCAAGGTCTTATTAGTTTATTTGCAGTTGGTCCCGGAGTTTAAGGATACAGGATACCTCTAACAGGGTAACTTGTAAGATTTTTTCCTTTTTACTTACATCCAATATTTATGACACTGACCATGGTTTGCATTTGGTGTGAAACCTTCTTACTTCATATATTTATTGTATCATCAGTCTGGTTTTCTTTTTTTTTTTTTCGTTTTTTTCTTCTTTTTTTTGGGGGGGGGGGGGGGGGGGGGGGCGGGGGGGATGGATATGAGTTTGGTTATTTGCCGGACATACCAAATGATGTGTCTGGAATTTTGATATATACTATCTCCTGAAAATTCATTCAAAAGGCCAAGAAAAAGGGCCATTAGCCAATGTTGGTCCCAGATACCTGGGGTCTTGGAAAGGGTGAACTGGATACGGTGCTAACCTTTGGCATTTTTTTTTGCACAAAGTCAAAATCCATTATGGGTGGAAATTGTCATTTCCATTCAACAAACTCCAGATTTCATCATCTTTTCTAAGATCAAAAGTTTAAAAAATGAACAAATGAAAGAAAAGAAATTGAATGGTATGGGAAAATTGGTCTTGAAACAATGGTAAGAAGTTATAGCATGAATTGGATTTCAAGTATAGTAGTTTTTAACAGGCTATATAGTAGATTTTAGTTGGGTTTTTTCTATATGTAGGCAATCCACATTAGCTTCATTTGCATTTTACTTTTTTAATAGTGTTAGGTTTAATAAAAACAGAAATGACAATAACAGCACCATCTTTTTGTTATTATCATCATTGCTGTTGTTGTCATCATCATCATCATCATCATAATAATAATAAAAGTAACATCTTTCTTTTGCATAGTTGTTGAAAAACTCGTCATAACCCTAAATCTTTACATATCCCAGTTTCCTCTTTGCGTTCAAATACATTTCTCCCAGATTCCACTACACTTTTGATTTGTTGTCAACCCCATTCCTTGTATTTGCTCCCATGGGATTTACAACTTGCCTTGTTGCATCATCATCAGATCCTTCCACAGGCATGCTAGATGAGTAAATTTAAGCAGAACGAGTTCTGTATGGCCTGTTGTTGCATCTTGTCATGTTTTAGACTGATTTATTTTTGCCTTATCTGTATTTATATATCCATGTTTGTTTACCAGGAACACCCTTAGAAAGAAAGAACACCTGAAGTTGCAACCTCTCAGAAGCTTTGCATGCATTACTGTTAACCAAGCAGCTTGCTACTCTGCAACTTGAAACCAATTTAACCATAAAGTGAGGATGGGAAATTGAATTTTGTATTAAAATGTATATTAAAAGAGCACATAAATACATTCTATACAAACCAAGAGTCCAAAGCTATCTGCCTGACTCAACGTATGCAGTTTCTAGATGGGAGAAGAGGGCTCGGTTGAAATGTATCTTTGATTAAATCAATATAAGCTGGGCAAGATAAATTGCACAGAACACCAACCTCATGGTCAGAGTTTCTGATGTTTTTGCCACCGTTTCACCCAGTTGAGAATTTGATCAATCCTTGTAAATTTCACAAGTTCCCCAATCAATAAAATGAGTCACTTATCCACTTAACTGCAGAAGTTCCATCCTACTCGACTGCAGTCTAAGGGAATTATTGTACATCAAATTACTTGTGCTGATTACTTAATTACTTATGATGAAAACTGTATGGTGATTTGATGAAGGCTAGTGGAGGGCCATGCCTATTCCCATCCCACTGCAGTTTGTTAACTTAAAGGGACATCTGTAAGCCATTATAAGTGTTTGCAAAATGGATGGGAAAGGGAAAGAAAAAAAAAATCCCCATTTCATAAGCCTGATCTTGTGGGAAGGAATAGGATTGCCATCTTTTCAGGGATCTTAGTTGCAATTACCACAAATTCAAATTATACCATAACATAGTAGCCTCTGCAAGATAGGGCTCAGCAGTGAAGACTTTCTAAGGATGATCGATAAAACATTCTCCTTTTGGCACAGGCTTTGCCTTTTATTTCTGTGTTTTAATTCAAAATCATTGATCAATCCTTTCTGAAACTGGTCCCATCTTAACAGGAAAAAAAAAAGAGAAAAAGAGAAAAAAAAAAAAAACGTATGGCATTTGAGAAATTGATTGGACATTCTCAGATTATGTAATTAGAACAAAATACCAAAATACGCAACTCAAGCAACTTCCCCCTTTCAACTTGCACACGCAGAGTTGACATTCTCAGATTATTTATTGTATTTTTTTTTTCAAACTGATTCAGAGTGGTCAGTTTAAAGCCTGTCTGCCCCCTGAATCAGGTCAGGCCCTTAAACACCCACTGTAGGGGTGTATTGGGAGGCCACCGATACGATATGTATAAATATTTTGAACCTTGGATCATTGCTGATCTAACGACAATGGTCCAATTGAATGATAATTGTGATTGAACTGTGCTGAAAGGCCTTGGTAGTTAAGATACAGAGATTTAATCAAACATTTTATATTGAGGACATGTACAAACCGAGCATACTGCAGTAGCAAAAAATCCTTTTCCCATTTATAAATGGGGAAAATTGTAAAAATTTCCCATTGTTTTTGTAACAATCATATAAACCTCTCCTGTGTTTTGACCCTAACAAAATCTCGCCTGACGTTTTCAAGAAAAAAGTGCAAATGCCTCCCTTTAATTTGATGTTAAAGTTACCAAAATGCTTATTATCATTAATGTGTTACTAGTAAATGTGTACGTGCATTTGCACGTGGCAGTATCTCTAAGACAAAACTATTTATAATTTATGGTCACTTTTTATAATTTATTTATCCAAAAATTAATTACGGTATTAAGTGGGCAGTTTCTGAACAGTTATAATTTATGGTTCCAACCAAATTTTAAAGTATCGTTATGTATCGGCCCGTATTGGCCGATACGTATCGTTCCGGGACCCTTTCGATATGCCCCTACAGTGGGTGTATTGGGGGTCTGACCGGTTCAGGGGATGGAGGGGTCCTAGACTGGCTCCCCTGAACCAGTTTTGAAAAAGAATAAAAAGAAGTAAAAAAAAAAAACAAGTATCAAAATGCCCGATATGCCCCTACTGGTGTATCGGGCATATCGATATTTTGAACCTTGGTTCCAACACCCTGGAAGTTTTTGAATGGTTATAAGTGGGTAGTTTCTGATGTGAGAGTAAAGAACATATATGCCCTCTTTATACATGTTGTATGCTTAGACAAAAGTATAAAAACGTCCAATGAAAATTACATAAAGAAGGGCATTCACTCTTTTATAAGTAGTATAGATATAGATATAGATATTAGGGGGAATACAAGGGCTGATACACTCAAGCCCGGTATCGAGGTTCAAAGCATCAACACATTTTGGCCCGTATCAGCCGATACGTATCATTCTGAGACCCCATTGATACGCCCCTATAGTGGGTGTATCAGGGGTTTGACCAATTCAGAGGATGGAGGAGACCTAAACCGGCCCCCTGAACTGATTTCAGAAAAAAAATAAAAAAACTAAAAAAATAGTATCAATTCGCCTAATACGCCCATACCGGCATATCAGACGTATCGATATTTTGAACCTTGCCCGGTATTGATCATGTCATCTATCTTGACTCCAATCTTGTTATTGTTGACGATATAAAGAAGCTTGGCAACATCTCTCTTACTAAGTTTTTAGTCATTGGTGCATTTGAATATTGTTCTTTTTGGTGTATTTTAGCAAATGAACATGTGAAGCCCAAGGGTTAACCTAGGTGATGATTGGTACCATTGATGATTCGTCCCATGAAATTTCTTAGAAATTGCTGATTTTTGAGATTGCTGATTTCTCAAAAATCAGCGAAAATGTTTATTTGGGACACTGATAAATCGGCTTACAATTTCTGAAATCCCTTATCCATGTCGGATGCCATGTCATCCAAAGAAATCAGCTTATTCTTCTTTTACATCTGATTTTAATTATCGTTTTCTGAGCGATTTATCAATTTCTTAGAAATTGGCCAACCAAACAGCAAAGGGAACATTGGTAGGTTGGGGGTTAGGGATGCAACCGGATCGAATTGGATTCGAATCAATCAGGGTATATCAGAATCCGATCCAACATTGTTTATGTCGGATCCAATTGGATCTGATAGGCCTCGACTTGAATTCGAATTAAATCGGTAAGTTGGAGCTTATCCGATTTGACTTGCTTTTTATAAAATTAATAAAATATTAAAATAAAAATAAAATATATCAATTTAAATAAAGAAAAAACAAAAAATACAAGTATTTTTTAATTATTTTCATTATATATATACATGTTTTTATAAAAAAATAATATAACAAGTTTAAACAAACACAATATAAATAATATATTTATAAATAAATTAATAGCATATATACATGTATTATATATTTGTATTTATAAATATATAACATATATCGGATCAAATAGGGGGTGATCCAAATCTGACCCAAAGATCCAAACAGGAGCGATCCGAATTCAACCAAATAGTCCATTTACACCCCTATTGGGGGGTTTTGGGTTTAGGATATGGGTTACCCCCATTGTATAAACACAAATATGTGCAGTGCAAATACATACAACATAATACAAAATATAAGGTTTTAAACTCTATATATTTGTATTTATACTCCTTCCAAATGGAGCCTAAAGCTCAACTTGGAAGGAGTACAAATGCAAATATGTAGAGTGCAAAACTTCGTATTTTGTATGTATTTGCACCGTACATATTTGTATTTATAATCTTTTCAAATTGAGCCTAAATAACAACTAATAGAGGCTCAAAAAAGATGTTTGACTTTCATGGGCTGAATATTTAGGAATTAGGTCAGTGATTTGCTTTTGATTTTTTTTCCCAAAATCGAAATTTGTACATGGCTTTCTTGGCTATGGAAAACTTTTGATACTTTTATTTGGCCCCACGCAATGCATCGGCATATATCGATACCAGACTTGCATATGCCAACATGCAATGACCCAACTCGCGAACCCGACCCGATAGAAAAGTGGGCCAGGGTCCCCTAGAAGGCAGCTCCACCCAATCTCAGGTCGGATTGGTCCATGGTCACCACCGGGTCTTTTCTTTTCAAATTGGCATCGACTCAGATGGTTGAACCTTTCAAACCATTTGAATTGTATGGTTAAATGCATATTTTTAGTAAAAAATCATTGATTTTGTTGTTGCCAAATATGGAACCAAGGGCAACAACATAATTTCCGGCATCTGAGGCCGATAAGTCCAACTTGCTGAGAGAAAGGAGATGTTAGAGGCCCTTGGGAGTTATCCCAAGGGTGGAGACTCTGACGGTCAAGTTAGCCAAGAAAGCTGTGAGGGGTCGAACCAAGTAAGAGAGGGGACTTAGAACTAAAGTTCCAGTGTGTGTTTACCTCAATGTGAGAGCCCCTCTTTATAGTCGGAGTTGCCTGAGAGGAGTAGCTGGGAGTAGGTGGCGGCGGTTGGTAGTGGTTGCTGATGGGTGGCTAGGATACGTCCAACCAACGCCACGTGTCAAGATCTACGGGTCGGCCAAATACCACTATCACTGGCCCCCCACTCTCGAGGCCGTAGAGATCGAGGTTGTTTGGCACTTTGCGTCGAGGCCTCAACTTCGGCCGAAGAGAGTATAGTGTACTTGCATGGAGGTGTCGGCCTTGGCTGCAGAGCTCTTCTCAGGGGTTGTACTGCAACTACTCCTCCGCTCTCCCTTTACATCAGTAAAGGACCATCTCGGGCCAAGGGGTCATGATCGTGGCCCATGCGGGCATAGGTTGCCTGCGTCCGCTATTCGTTCCTTGCATGAGCATTGATGTTTCCCGTCATATGTCCATACGCAAGATAGGCATCGCATGCCTGTACGCAGGATAGGCATCAAGGTCAACTGAATGAGGTTGTGCACGAGGCAATGCGGAGGGTGTCCGTCTTGGCGTATCCATGAGCCGGAGTCAATGGATGAACCGGCCCAGTCTCTTGGTGTCATTTCATCTCCTGAGGTCGGTGCCACATGGAGCTCGTTGTTTCGGGCTGTTAGGTTAGCAAGTCCGTGGTCATTGGATCAATTGGACTTGAGTCATACATTTTCCTTTAAATAGGGAGGCTGGTTAAACGACTCCCCACCATTTTCTCGAAACCTTTTGCCTGGGAGCTACTAAGGACACCTTGGCTATCAACAACCAATTCCATTAAACTTTTTCTAACAAAAATCTTTAGGTAAAGGATTTCTGTCCTCAACATGTCGACCTTGGATTCGGGTTGTGAGGAGTATAACCTTCTAGACTAGAGTACCCCTAGCAACACTCCTAGTAGTGATGGGAGTGACAGTAGTGACTTCGAAATCTCCTCTTGGACGTCTAGTGCCCAAGTGCTGAGTGAGAGAGTCGTGTCTCGCGGGGCCAAGCATGATCACCAGAGTGTAGGTTCTGCCCATGAGAGCATTGGTTCCACGTGGCCGAGGGTTGATGCCCCAGGGAACATTCTTAGGCACCCTGATGTGGTGGATGTGGAAGAGGTCGAGGAGCCCACGGTCAAGGAGTGGGCCGAGGCTGAGAACCAAGGTGTGACATTGGGGCGTTACCCTCACTCTGACTTGGACAATACTCTTGGCAAGGTGCAAGTTAGTGCGTTAGTTGAGAGGTACCACATTCCGGGGGACTATAGGGAGTCCCCAGCGTGGGTGATAAGTCGTGGCTTGCTCCTGAAGAGGAGGTGTGCGTCCACGAGCATTACCTTCACTTCGGGTTGTAGTTCCCCTTGCATCCCCTTGTCCTCGAGATCTTGAACCATTACAACCTCACCCTTAGCCAGCTCACCCCCAATTCCGTTAGGACTATAGTCGTAATATTGGTGATGGCTCGTCTCCGAGAGGTGGCAATGGCACTAAATATATTTTGGTGTCTCTTTGCACTAAGGAAGCACCTTGGCGAGGAAGGCTTGTTTAACTTCCAAGGCCGATGGGGAAGGGTGGTGGACAATCCCTCATCTGTCCACAACTGGAAGAATGGTCCTCCCCGGGGACCGCCAGTCCTGGACCCAATATTCGGTGGACTCCATTCGGGACACACTATTGAACAAGGCAACTAAGGTACGTGTATACTACTTCGAGTCCGTCGCATCACCGAGGTCTTCTTGGTATATGACTGATGTTTTTCCTTTCTTACATGCAAATGGTCTCTTGCTAGGTCAGCCTCCATGACAAGGTCAAGGTGTTGATTCAATAACTTTGGCGGGCATAAGAGGAGATCAAGCGTCTAAAGTAGCAATCGGATGAGGCACAGTCCAATCGAGATGCGGCCAAGAGCTGGGCACAAGCGTCGCAAGGTGGAGGCTGAGGTGGCCAATAAAAAGGAGTTCATGAAGGATTTGAAGTCCTCCTTGGCCTTAATGGAGAAGCAGCTGGAGGAATCGGCCATGAAGGCGGTCAAGAAATACAAGGCCTCGGAGGAGCATGAGATGGGCCTAACATCCTTCGCCTCCTAGGCTTACTTGGAGGGCTTCAAGGACTGCAAGGCCTAGGTGACAAAGGTCCTTCCGAGCTTTGACACTGGCCAATTGGATCTGTTCACTGTTGATACTTGCCAGATGATAGATATACTGGGGACGGACAACAACTCGACCACTAATGTTGTTGCCGATGCCACTGCGTAGGCCACCACTCAGACTGGAGGGGGCCAACAAAATTCTTTTTTTCTTGTTTTCTTTTGTTTGGGCCTGCATACTCTTGATACTTGTAAAATTCTTTTCCTTTTCTTCTTCTTTTTGTAAGGGGCCGATGCCTTCCCCATAACAAGCCTTTTTTTTTGTAAAGGCATTTGAGTGAATACAACTTGAGTTTCTTGCCAAGAATGTTCTTCTTAGCTTCTTTCCTTTTCTTCTTTTCGCTTTGTGCTAGGGGTTGATGCCTCCCCCCAAAGAGGTATCTTTTATCAAGAAACTTGCCATAGTAATTGGAATCCTCTTAACTTCTTTTCTAAAGTCTCTTTTGCTTAGTCTTTTTGCTAGGACGTTTTGTATTAGAATCCTTTAGGTCGATGTCGACACCACGAGTCATTCTTTACTTAGTCTTGCAGCTCTTTGTCTTAGTGAAAAAGAAGGAAGTCGGTTGTGGTTGAGGTCGACATCATGTCTAGCGCATCGTCGCGTAGGGGCTTTGTGGCTGAGGTCACAAGTGGTTGCCTTAGTGGGGAATCGTTGGCCAATGTCGGCTCATTGGCCTCTAAAGACTCTCTTCTTTAAGGGTCTTTAGGGCTGAGGCTAGGGTCGTGGCTTTAACTTATCAGCAATAGTCGAGATCCCAAAAGTCCTTGCCTTAGTCACAGGAAGTGAAAAGGCAGCTAGGCGTATGACTCGTAAGGTGTTGTACACCTTGGGTTTGAGGCCTTGTTCAAGAGTATAACCTTAAGGAAGGTTATGTGCTGCTGTCAGCCAGCCGAGGGGTCCTGGCCATTGGAGGAAACGAGAATGTTTACACAAAAAGAGATCCGAGGTGAGAGGAACATTACACTTTACATTCAGAACTTTTCACTAAGGCAATTACAATTCTATTGATAGTACATTCGAAGATTCTCAGAGTTCCAAGTGCGAGGCACTGATCTTCTGCTCATGTGTTCTAGCTGAAAGGTGTCAGGTCCTACTGCTTACTTGATTATATAGGGCCCTTCCCAGTTTGGGCCAAACTTTCCGACGTCAAGCTCAAGGACCATGACTTTTCTGAGGATGAGGTAGTCTTCCTTGAAGTGACGCTCTCTGACTCGAGAGTTGTAATACCTTGCGACTCTTTGTTGGTATGTCGGGACCCTGATTTGAGCTTGTTCTCGGACACCTTCCTATAGGTCAAGGTTGTTCCTTAACTCATCACTATTCTCGGCTTCCTAATAGGCCTCGATTCGGAGCGTCGGCTAGCCGATCTCTGTTAGGATGATAGCCTCTATCCCATATGTCAGGTTGAAGGGGGTTTCACTTGTGGCAGATCGAGGTGTTGTTTGGTATGCCCAAAGGATACTGTGCAGTTTATCCACTCGAAGCCCTTTAGCTCTATCTAATCTTGCCTTCAGTCCTTTTAGGATTGTTCTGTTGGTTACCTTGGCTAGCCCATTAGTTTGAGGGTAACTGACCGAGGTGTACTGTTGTCTTATCCCTATGCTTCCACACCATTCTCTGAACTCGACGTCGTCAAATTGTTGGTTGTTTTCGGTGATGAACATGTGTGGGATGTCGAACCAACAGATGATACTCTTCCAGAAGAAGTTTTGTATCATTTTAGCCATAATGGTCGCCAATGCCTCGGCTTCGATCCACTTGGTGAAGTAGTTTACTGCCACAATGAGGTATCTCCTGTTTCTCGTAGCTGGGAGGAAAGGTCCAAGGAAGCCCATAACCCACTTTACAAAGGTCGATGGGCTACTAAGAGCCAAGAGGGTCATTACAGGCCGAAGGAGTATGTTGGAATGCCTTTGGCATTGGTCACGTTTCTGTACCAACTCAACAACGTCCTTTTGGATGGTTGACCAAAAGTATCATTGCCTAAGTGCTTTCTGTGCCAGGGCTCTGCCCCCCAAATGATTACCGTAGATGCTTTCATGGATTTTTCTTAACTCATATTCACTCTTGTCTAGGCGAAGGCATCTGAGATAGGGCAGGGTGAAGGATGTTCTGTACAACTTGCCCTTGAGTATGGCGTACTGGGCTGATTTCCATCGGACTCTCTTTGCCTCATTCTTGTTTGACGGTAACTGCTCATGTTGTAAGTATGCAAGAATGGGTCCATCCATCAAGGCTCAGCTTGGACGAGGAACACTTGTCTCTCTTCAATTCTAGGATGTGCTCGATGTGCATAGTACGGCTGAGGGCTGACCCTGAGTAGCAAGCAAGTTTTGACAGGGCGCCAACTCATAGGACCTAGTGCAAGGCAAAGTGTTGAAAGTGGCTAATTAACTCTTGGACTTTATTGTACTGCTAGGGGGCAATGATTATACTCTAGCGCCATGGGTGTTATACTACTGAGCATATGCCTTCTGGGACGAGGCGGATGCTCCCCCCGAAGTTGAGCCTCCATGACTTCGATGACTCTAGCCAGGGGGCAATGACTGTGGGGCTTGGTTCGTGGCTACTGGGAGGACGACACCAAGGCATCACCTTCAACAAAGTCCTTTAAGTGCCTCTGGCAAATGAGGGACTCGATCTCATTCTTAGGCTTGCAGCAGTCCTCGGTGTCGTAGCCAGTGCCGCAGTGGTACTTGTAGTACATCTTCGGGCTCCCCCTTCTTGGGTTCCTCTTCAACTTGGCTAGCCACTTCATGAATTCCTCCTTTCCTACTTGAATTAGTATGTGTGTTTGGGACTAGTTTAATGGCGTGTACTTATTGAAGGAAGGGCAAATAGCTTCTTCTCTCCACCTTTGTTTATGGGACCGTTGTCGCAGCCATTTCTTTCCTTCCTCTTCTTGTCATAGGGCCCTCGGCTTCTGGTTCTTTGAGGCGCTTATTGGCTTCGGCCTCTTCGACAGCAATGTACTTTTGAAATTTCTTCAAGAACTTGCGATCGGCATGGGATCCTATAGGGTTGCCCACTCAGTTGGGGAGCAAGCGAGGTATGGGCGGATCACCATCCACATTGTTTGTGGCTTCCAGCGGGGTGGCTTCTTGTTGTGCGCCCTATGTTGTCTAATTGCTAGGCCAGGTTGTCTAGCCTGCTTAGGACCATCTTGAACTGGTTGATTGTGACTAAGTTTTGAACGTCAAGGACAAGGTGTTGCTTGTCAGCCATTTCAGGGACGCTAGTTGATTAAGTTAGATTAGTTTTTCTTGAGAGAAAGTTTTGAAGGATTTCCAACAGACAACGCCAATTGTTGCTACCAAATATGGAGCCAAGGGCAACAATGTAATTTCCAGTGTCCAATGTCGACGGGTCCAACCTGTTGTGAGAAAGAAGATGTCAAAGGCCCAGGGAGTTATCTCAGGGGCAAAGACTCCAATGGTCAAATTAGTCGATAGCTGTGAGGGATCGGACCAAGCAAGAGAGGGGACTTAGAGCTAAAGCTCCAATGTGTATTTACCTCAATGTGGGAGCCCCTCTTTATAGTCGGAGTTGCTTGAGAGTAATAGTTGGGAGCATGTGGCAACAGTTGGCAGTGGTTGGTGATGGGTGGCTAGGATACGTCCGGCCGACGTCACGTGTCAAGATTTGTGAATCGGCTGAATACCACTATATCAGATTTAGTCAAAGATCAGTTGACTTAGGTGGTTGAGTCATTGACCCTCTGACCCATGGGTCAATCTTAACATGAATATTTAATGTTAGAGTCTAGCTTTTTCCAACCCGGCCCAAAATTTCCTTGACTTGACCCAAAGCCGTCCTGATTGTTGGGTTTAATACCATTGCAACTGTCGGTTTTGATAACGTCAAAACAAATCTGCGAATCATGGACAAAATTTTTTGGGTTAATTAGTGATTTTAATTGGCAACAATGGCTAGAAATAGTATGGATCATCTGCCAAGAAAACACGTTCCAACCCTCTACCAACGTGATCTTACACCGCACGTCATACATAGCGAGTCCCACTTTTATAGGGTTGGAATGTGTCTTGTTGGTAGAAGACCTCAACTTGGCTGGAAACGTCTTATGATAGTATTGATGTTTCGACTTGAAACATTAACTAATAATTCCCCTGGTGGCAACCCATTTAATCCCTAGTCTCCACTACAACCAGTCAGACAAGAGAGACACCATCAATTGGTCTCACCAATTCGTATAAATCAATTCAAAACGTTTCACGTGTACCAAAACACAACCTAAATCACTTTAACTAGCCCCCTAACTTAATATCACACGAGAGGAATTCAATTGAAGAGTAGGCCATATAAAGAATTGGGATCTGTTTCTCACATGGGGTGTCTTACAATACCTCACAGGCACACCCCATCGTGCATTGGGAATATCTCTTGTAAATAATAACACAAATAAATAAGATGTTCCCAAAACATGGTGGATGTACATGTAAGGTCGGTGTGAGGTGCCTTTTTGTGAGGAGAAGATCTGGAAATAGAGAGAGAGATTAACTTTGATTATGGACCATAATCTCTGTACGAGCTTGCATATTGTTGACTTGAATCCTTGTTGGAGAAGAAATTGAAGAATACAGCATCCGTCAGATAACACAACCCATCTCTCTCTCTCCATTTACATTAATGAAAAGAAAAAAGAATGGGCCTGAATTTTGGAAGGCCAGAAAGACCACGGGGCGGGGCATGTACCCAAAATAGAAGTGAAGTGGACGTAAAACCAACTCGGACCACAATAAGGACGCCCATTTTAGGGAAACCCTTGCCATTATTCTCTGCAGCTTTCCATTGTGGGGTAGGTTTAGATAATCATGGGTGCACACAGGTGTCATCAATCTTGTAACCCTAAACGTCTCCTTGCTCCTTCCGGAGAAAATCCTCCACGAGATTTCTCACTGAAATGTTTCCCTAGGTTTCTCTCTAACATTTTCAATCCTTTGATTCGAGATTAAGTAACACCCACCTCGAGATTTGTCAAGAAAATCCCTAGAATTTATCTACCAAGTACCACAACAGCACCTCCCTTGAGCTGAGAAAAAGAGATTTATGCTTATGGAATCCATCTCCACTTGAATAAATGCCCATATAAAGTAATTAATTACAAGGTCGAGATACCTGGTTTTCTCCTCCTGTTTTGATCCTATCTTATCAGAAGACTAGAATCTACAATGAACCACTTTTCTCTATTAATATTTTAGGGTTCCGAATTGAATGACTTCCTTCTTAGTTGAAGGTTTGAACCGAACTAGCAGCTCTAAAAGAAACAGGTTGGTGAGGTCATGAAGGTCCAATATCAGTTGGTTAATTGGAAGCTACATATCGCACATTTACTCACAGACTATTTATATAGACACCCACATACGCAAACACACAGAGAGAGAGAAGATATTATACATGGGGTTCAATGAATAGAAAAGAAGTATAAGATAATAAAGTTGCAGACTGAAGTGGGATTCCATGAGGCTGAGAAAGAAAGTACAAGAACAAAACGGAGGGGACCAAGCACTGGACCCTAGCTTTCTTCTTCAAGAAACCCTTCACATGTTTTGTCTTCTAGGTTTGGGTTTACATAACCATGGAGACTGGATAGAGCTGTGATTTCCAAAATAGTCTTGTTGTCTTGTAGACACCCCTCCTTTAGTAAAAGGCCAAAAAATAGTTCTTAAACACATCTGCAAGATATATATTCTTGCAGATAAATAGTGAACTCTTCTAACCCCCCCCCCCCCACCCCAAAAAAAAAAAAAGAAAGATAAATAGTACTGAACCCTTAATTTAAAACTAAGCATCTGTCTGAGCAAGGGGTTGATTTTATATTTTAAGTTCTGAAGTAGATTGGTCTCCCCCATGAAGTAGGGATGCAGAACTGCTACAGAAACCCTAAGGCTATGTTTGATTTGAAGGAAAAGGTAGGGAAACATATACAAAGTTTGTAAAGGTTTTTTTAACTTTCTTTTCCTTTCCCTACTTTTTCCTTCAAACCAAACGTAGCTAAAAGAACAGTGATTGGCTCCTCTAACACTGCATGTTAGGATCTGCCTATTGATCAATTGAAAATGCTACCAACATGGGTGTTATTCTTAATTAATTACTATAATATAATATAAATATAAACTATTAAAATGCTTGTAAATGCTTGATTCCAAGCATGATTATATTAATTTGTTGGAACACATAGAGAAATTACTAGAATAAAAAAGGAGATATTGAGCAATTAAATGTTACTTGCACTAATGAAATTTCAAAACTTAGATCATAATAACCATTGAGAACTGCAAGTGCATTTTCTGTTGATTATTTTGAATCTCCCTAGATGTTTCTTCTTTACACTCGAGATGAATCTGGAGCAAATTAAACCCAATTCATTTTAGTGCTAATAAGAGCATCGATCATAAGTATTGCACAGATAAGAAGATATTTGATTTGATTTTAAACCTAAATAAATGACTTTTCAAATAATGAAAGGGTGTTAGAATTAGTCTGGATGATGTTATGGTTAAAATCAAACAAAACTGGGACGCTCAAGTCTTTTGGCTAAACAGACACTAGTGCATTAAAGTCAAGTGTAGAATCTCAGACACTTTTATCTCTAATACCCAGATGTGGAAAAAGCTCAATGACAAAAACCATGAACCAAATACTTGACAAGGAAATTCTAAGTCTTTCAGGTAATGTGACGCTCTGTCGTTTCCCATTGGGTCTAGGGTTTTCGCCAATCCCCACATCATTCCTTTTCTGGGTATTCCCTGGTTTTCTAACATCTGAAGAGTTTAACCAAATTAGTATGCACCCAGGAAGCTTGCTTGGCAGATCAGAGCAGTGGTAGTTAACAGTCACAGCAAACTTTTCTTCATGCTTTCTTTAGAGGGTCTGGAAGTAAGACCAGTTCAGATTGGAAATCACATAAATGCCATCTCTGTTGGGCATGATTTCATGTTATGCTTGTATAGTGGAGATTGCTGTGTTGCAGAAAATAAGACCTCCCCACACCACTGATGACTGATCCATGTAATATAACCCTTAGATCATCTTGTGGATCAACCAACCATAAATATATATAGCAGTGAAGAAATCATCCTAAGAGTGACAAAGAAACTGTTAATTCTAACTTATAAGGATCTGTTGAAGGACTAAACTTTAACGGCCAACAAAAAGTGGTTAATAGTTAATACTTCAGAAAGAAAAAATATATATATTCCCACAAATTGGATTATTAAGATTACCGAATCACTATTTTACAGCAAACCATGTTTATCTCTCTCTCTCTCTCTCTCATTGATAATGAAGTGCATTTTGGTGATTTTCTTGGAAAGAATGAGTCATTTGGAAACCTTTAGGTTGCCTTCTTTTTTAAATTGCACAGCACATTTCATTCCAATCACTCTGCACCAACAAGAAAAGCAAGCAAGAACAGGTAACCACAATCTCAAAACCCAGCTTTCTCTTCCTCCTTTCTCTCCTACTCTGTCTACCTCTCATTGTTCCTCCTCTACAACTCTCTCTCTCTCTCTCTCTCTCTCTCTCTCTCTCTCTCTCTCTATATATATATATATATATATATATATGCATGAAATCATCGTTTTTGTTTTCATAAACTAAGTTTCCACTTTTGATGACAGCTCTTTGTGCCTGTTAATCCTTATTTAAACCACACCCAAATTAAGCTTTCTTGCCAAAAATCAAAACCTCCATGTTTGTGCCTTCTCTCGTGATTTCTACAATTGATTTTCTTTTTTTTTTCTGCACTGAAACCAGGAAAATCAAACACGAAAAAAGGTCAAATTTCCCATTCTTTTCTCTTTCCCTAACAAGAAGAGAGACAAGCCTCCACTGTTGGATAATTATGGGACGGGGAAAGATAGAGATCAAGAAGATTGAGAATTCAACCAACAGACAAGTCACCTTCTCGAAGCGCCGGGGAGGGCTGATGAAGAAGGCCCATGAGCTTTCTGTGCTGTGTGATGCCCACCTTGGGCTCATCATCTTCTCGAGTACTGGCAAGATGTACGAATACTGCAGCTCACATTCCAGGTCTGTAAGCTTCAGAATTTCTTTTTTTCTTCTTCCTCTAGCTGCATTGTTCACTTGGATTTCTCTCTGAACGTTGTTTTAATTAGTTGTATCTTTCACTGAAATATTCTCAGTGCAGTTCTACTTTGAAAATCATCATCATCTAATAAAATCTTCTTAATATTGTGTATCTGTTATTTATTTTAGACTTGGTTATGTAAATGTTTCATTGAATCCCCACCCTCTCTCTCTCTCTCTCTCTCTCTCTCTCTCTTCTGTGTGCTGTACTGCTGTTGATTAATTATCAATTTTGTTCTTTATTTATCCTTTTGAAATTGGCTCATTTCAAATTATTTCTCAAGACTTCCTTCTTTGACCCGTGAGTTTATTGCATGAAAATTTCTCTTTGATCCGTACCTTAAGTACTACTCTTTTATTGTTTTTTCGTAATAACTCCGAAGGATTACATTTTTATAGGGTTTTTTTTCATGTGTTCTGTTTATGGAATTGATTGGTGATTTCTACTTGATTTATATATTATTGCACTACTGTATCTTCTTCTAAGGATGAATATTGGATACATGGAAGTCATCATCAATATACACTTTTCCTATTCTTATTCAAAAGCTACAAGAGAAAGTTGTTAATTACCTGGAATTTAGCTCTTTTTCTGAGGCAAGAAGCAATGATACATCACTACACTCTATGGTTGTAGAATTTTATAGTTCTTTCTTTTGATTTCAGATAGAATCAACCTTAATTACCAAACTTCTTTCTCTTCTCCTCTACCGTATATCTACTATTTAGCATGAAATTTAATTAGAAGTAGTTGCAGGTTCTACTTTGATGACATTGTTTATTGGCAACATGATTTATACATTTGAATATTCAAATTCTGCTTCACTGCAAATTGTTCCGTTGAATCAAGTTGTTTGGTTTCAAATTGATCAGTTGCTTTGAGCTTTTGATATGATCAGTACAAAAATTGTAATAGTAATGAGATTAGTTTTTTTAATGTTCTTAATCAATCTTTCTTTCATTTATATATAAATTTGGTTGACCTTGTGATTTTCTTTTGTTGGGACTTTCAAAAATATGTATAAACAATATAAGAAAGAACAAAGTGTGCTGAGTCTACATCTAATTAGCTCGGATGGTCACTCCAATCAGATTATGCTGTTGATTGACCACAGTGATCAGTCCATGTGATGGAAAAGCATCTGTTTTCTCTAAAATAACTCTATATCAAATCTTCATGCACCACATTTTATTAATACATGGGGAAGAAAGCTTGAATATTATTTTTTATTCTCAACCTGATTAGATCTAGCTAGTTAATTAGTAACTGTTGCATAGTGTTTGTGTATATAGAAAGTAAATTAAGATTAATTTATCATGACAGAGGATCTGATTAAATAAATAAATACTATACAATCTACTCCTACATTATTCACCTCAATGCCACATTTCCTAATTAATTACATCATTCACCTCAATGCCCATAGTCAAAGTAGATCAAAACTCAATGTGTTAATGGTTGTGTATTTTTTTTAAATGATGTTATTTTCCATTTTCCAGTTTTTTTTTGAAATTTTTACATGATCATGGTAGAGTAGAGCCCTAAGAGCCATTTCCCAAATTCATCCAGGCTCTTGACAGGGGTGGACTGGAGACTAACCTAACCAACCTTTGGCATTTTCTTGTGTCAAGTGGCCACTTTCAGACTCAAACCTGCATTCTTATGATTGTCTGCCTGAGAGTTTAATATAGACGTTGTTTCTAATTAAAACTCCTCTACCAAATAATATTGTGATGGGACAATTTAGGGGGTGTTTTATAACATGAATGTTTTTGCTTTTTTGAACTGTTTTTTGTTTTTTTTTTATTATTATTTTGAAAATAAAAAACAAGTTGGGTTTATTTCAAAAATCAATACATTTTTTAAACCATCAAAATGGTTTATATGATTTATGGAACACGATATTGAATAACCATGTTTTCTGTGTTTTTGTTTTAAGAACCAATTGTTTTCAAATCAGATGGTTATGTTTCATTTTTGGAAACTTGTAACAAAAACAATTCACATTGGAGAACACCCCATTGATTTTATGTCTTGTAATAAATTGATATTCTCTACTCAGCAATACCATTTAGTATCTACTAATTCATACTATTTTAAGAGAGTGTCTCTGTGTGTTGAAATACTTGTCTATAGATGTAGTAAATTATAGATATGCATGCCATTCTTAGCAAAGACATTTATACAATTAGGCTAACAATGCAATCTCCTACTTTAATTATTGGTGTTATATATGCATAAGAATCTAGGCGATTAAATAGCTTTAGTTAGGACTTCTCCAACCTATTACTTGTTTACTTGTAAATGTCTAATTAACCAAAAGACCAAAGTCTTTTGTTTTTTGTCTCTTCAGACTTTATTTTGAGTAAATTCTACTATTTGTTTTCCCCTTAAAACAAGTGATGCAACCAGTCAACAAATCAGCATCTAAATTTGATTTTTCTTTTCTTGGAGGGTACATAAAACCTAGTTTTTCAATAATTAAAGTGAATTTTGTAGCATATATTATCATATTTACAAACAAAATTATGATATTAAATTTATAATAAAATATGTCTTCAGTATAAATTTTAAGGAAACTTTTTTCTTTCCAATTATATATATATATATATATATATATATGTTTGTGTGAAATTTGTTCATACTTTTAATAGTAAAAATTTAGTTGTATCTGTTCGGTTGATCCCCTAGACTAAGAGAAAAATACTTTAATTAAATTTATCAAGGGATTATTTGATCAATAGTTAATTAATGGATGAAATGCAAATAAAAAAAAAAATCAAATGGGAGAGAATGAATATAATCTCCAACTCAATATATATATATATATATATATATATATGACCCTAAATAGAACTACAGAAACACATTAATACTCGGATATTTAACAATTTATGTGCGAAGGCATCCATATATCATCCATGACTGTATAATGGACTCATTAACCTTTCACTTACATTATTCCAACATCTTAATTTCTGCCTGCTACAGCATGCAACAACTCATTGAGAGGTATCAAAAGGTCTCAGGAACTCGTATTCAGGAGTATGGTAACCAGCTGGTATGTATGAACTGCAGGCTCACATATAGACTAGTCTCTATCTCTAACTAACTTAATTAGCTGCATGTGTCCATGGTTAAGTGTTTCAAAACCCAGCCTTGGAGGTTGAACCATTTGTCTCTCCGGGTCAGTGGATCATTCAGCGGTTTAACCATTTGGGTGAAATAACAATTAACAAACTCTTTATATATATATATATATATATATATATATATTACCATTGACCCGAATGGTTAGACCGTTTGACCCGAGAATCATCCAGGCAATCAGTTCTATTTTACTCCAAACCCTGTCTTTAATAAAAAACCATTGAATTGGTTAATAATCCATTGACTCAGACGATTGAACTATTGACCCATTTAACAGTTTTAACTGTTTTTTATTTTTTAATTTTTAATTTTTTAAATTTTTATTGTCAGAATGAACTGTCCATTCAAATTGATCGATCAAACCATTAATCCAAAAACAAGTGGTCAGAACGGTTCTATTTCTGGGACATTTTTTAGAACCATGTATATATATTGTGGGTGTCCTTTAATTTAATTGTAATCTGTATTGATCTAATTAATATGTTGAAATGAATGTACGTAACAGCAAATATACAACGAGGTGACAAGGATGAGAAATGAAACGGATAAGCTACAGGCAAGCATGCGACACTTCAGTGGAGAGGACTTGGCCTCTCTACCTTATAATGACCTGCATCAGCTTGAAGAGCAACTTGAAAACTCTGTTAACAAGGTTCGAGCCAGGAAGGTACGTACCTACGTAGCTTTTAATTTTCTTCTTCTTCTTCTTCTTCTCTCAATCAAGTCTCTACTAACTAGTTAATTCTTTATAGATCTGATTCATTAGTTGTGTAATACTAATTAATTAAGTGCCAGCAGTCAGCCTGGCTTTCGCTGAATTTTCTTTTTCTTTTTGATTCAACATACAGAATCAGCTCCTGCAACAACAATTAGACAATCTACGTAGGAAGGTAAAATTAATTCATTTTCTCTCTCTCTTTCTCTCTCTCTTGATAATTTATTATTGTTGTCTACGTGCGCATGCAGGAGCAAATCTTACAGGACCAGAACAACTACTTGTACCGTTGTGTAAGTTTCTGAGCTGTTTTCCTTCTCCTACATTACTATATCATACCTTTTGTAGTCCAAAAAACACTATTTGGGCTCGGTTCGGTTGAAATCTGCACTGGTGTAAATACATATGGGAGTACAAAAAGGGCTGAGTCTATTGAAGTGAAAGAGAAAGAATTGAGGTAGAAGGTAGGATGCAAGATAATGCAGTCACCACTTATATACGAGAAAGAATTGAGGTAGGAGAAATGTAGTGCAAATTCTGTATCAGTACTTGGAAATGCAAATCATATATAAGTAAAAAAGCAAACTCTTTGAACCGGGTACAAATTTTGCACCTGTTAAGATGCACAGCACTGCAACCAAATGCAGCTAGCATTTTCACTATCCAATTTTGGGCTGATTATAGTGTAGAAAAGTAGAAAAATCTTCTTGCTTTGGATTGAAAAGAAATTGATGCGCGTATGTTAATTAACTATTGTGGGTCATGATTAATTAATTAGATTGCAGATCATCAAGCGGCAATGGATCACCAACAAGTTTTGTTAGAGCAGAAGAACATGGAACAACAGCCAGTTTTGGATCATTTCGAACTTTATGCTGAGGACCAAGGGAGAAATATGCTTCAGCTCTCTACTTTCTCTCCCCAGATTCACCCTTACCGTCTCCAGCCTACTCAGCCAAATCTACAGGAAGCCAGTCTTCAGCGACATGGTTTGCAGCTCTGGTACCAATTAATTAACCCTTTCCATACTCAGAAAAACTCTCATTTGAATCTTCTTAATTAAAAATAGTTGGACCTAGGGGTGTCAATTGGACCGGATTTGGTCCAATCCGATCCAGTCCAATGTGATCGAACCCATTACAAATGGACTCGGTCCAGTCCAATCCAATCCAATAAATATTTTGGATCTATCCAATCTGTTCAAGTTCGTTTTAATTTAGATTGATTTTAATTCAAATTTGGTCCATTGACACATATTCTTATCTTCCTTCTATCAATAGACTAGATATTGTCTCAATCCAACACAATTCAATATAAATTCATTATGGATGGACCAGATCCAATTCAATCCAATAAATATTTTGGACCATTAAGTCTGAACTGATCCAATTCAATATGCCTTATTGGTCCGTCAATCTGTCCAAATTGGTTTTGATTTGAACAGATTCCAATCCAAAACCGGTCAATTGACACCCCTAATTAAATCCAACTCCTCATCAAATATGGATCTAGATTGCTGGTCAGTGCATGTATTTAGAAAATAAATCATATCAGATATCGGTCCTTTAAGGGTCAATCTAGGTCCAGTTAAAATCACCCCAATCCAAAAAGAATGAAGAAAGCAACAATCTGAACTGATCCAATTCAATATGCCTTATTGGTCTGTCAATCTATCCAAATTGATTTTGGTTTGAACAGATTCCAATTCAAAACCGATGCATTGACACCCCTAATTGGATCCAACTCCTCATCAAATATGGATCTAGATTGCTGGTCAGTGCATGTGTTTAGAAAATAAATCATATCAGATATTGGTCCTTTTAGGGTCAATCTAGGTCCAGTTGAAATCACCCCAATCAAAAAATAATTTCATTGTCATGATTTCAAGCTCATAGTTTATATTGATTCTCTCCATATCTATGCATGCATTGACTTGGTTTTCTTATGATTTACTTAATTTGTACAGAACCATCATTTCCCATGAGAAGGTCCCAGCTGAAGACTAAGAGTAACCGGAGGAAATTTATATATTCTGTACGAGTTGAGTGATCTTTTGGAATTTGGAACTTCTTTTAATTAGTTATGTTGTGGTGAGAGAGAAAGTGAAGACAGCATGAATTATATAAGATTTTTTTTTTTTTGTCTTTTTGATATTATATATAACTGAAACCGTATAATATGTATAAGAGATTGGTATTAAAATTCATGCTTATAATATTGGATACAACACTACTATCCCTCCATGGCTTATAAGTAGGGTTGTCAGTTGGACTGAATTTGGTGTCCAATCCAATTCAATGAATATTTTAGATTATTTTGGACTGGTCCAATTCAATGTCTGGATCATCCAATTTGTTCAAATTTGTTTTGATTTAGATTGGTTTCAACTCAAACTTGGTCCATTGACACCTATATTCTATCTTATTAATGGATCAGATATTGGTTTAATCCAACTCAATCCAATATAAATTTATTACGGATGGACCAGGTCCAATCCAATCTAATAAATATTTTGGATCGGATTGGTCCAATCCAATATGTCTTGTTGGTCTGTCCAATCTGTCCAAATTGATTTTGGACTGGACAAGGTCCATATCTAAAACCGGTCCATCGACACCCTTACTTAAAAGTGACTTGGACCATGCAGTAATAAGGTTGGCATTGCCAAAAGCTTAATTTAAACATAAGTCAATGAACATTATTTCAAATATATTAAAAAAATTGAGTATAGTAAAAATGTGAATATCTTAAATATGGAGAGTAGTAAAATTAAGAAGAACAAATTAGAATACGAAGCCATATAAAGGAACCTAGGAATAACTCTAATAAGTGATAGAATGAGAGAAAGTAGATCAAAAGGGTTTGATTATGTGCATAAAAGACCATTTATGATACCTGTGGGAAAGAAGCGACATGTGGCAAGTTAAAGGTGCTAAAACAGCTAGGGACAAATAAAAAAGGACTTGGGTGAAAATAATAAGAAATGATTTAACTGCCCTAAATTTTACCATGTATGTGCCACTGAATAAAACAAAATGGCAAAACAAGATCGTGTAGTTGATTTAATATAGTTGGTACAAGGCTTAAATGATGATGATTTGAAATTTTATCATATATAGTGCATATTAAGAAAAATCATGAAACCGATAAAATATGATACCAGATAAGTGGTGCCGATTAATTGGTTATAAGTTTTTCTGATATCATGTCTTTCTGTATCATAGTTGAACCATGTATATAATATTGAATTTGAATTGGGCAGGCCAAGCAATAAGAACTCAAGCAAATCTGATCATCCCTATTGCTAAAATGTATTGATAGAGTGGATCCATGTCAATTTAGGTTTGCCTTGCTCTTTGTTAATGGTTTTGACCATCAATATTACGTCACAAATTCTCACTCAATCTAAATGAGTTTGAATCTGCTCCTCACAAATTGCACTTCACACCGACCTTGTGCATTAGAAACATTTTTCATGAATAAAAATTTATAATTACGGAAATATTCTAGATGCACGGCTGAACCATATTGTAAGGTTGGTGTGAGACGCCCTCTGTGAGGAGCAAATCCGAATTCATCTATAATAGTCATTCCAAAGAGATAGCAACTGCTGAACATGGGTGTGATCATTTCTACGCTGGCCTAGTTCGGGCCTGGGCCCAATAACACATTTATAGTCCATATGCCATGTATATTTTGCGGCCCAATCAAGCCGGGCTAGAAAATGATGATTGATGAGTCCTACTTTTATACGGATCGTTTGATAACTGATTTGTTGAGACGTCGGAGTGACCACTTTTATCCCTCATCATTTTACCATTTTATCCTATTGTAAAGTTGTCACTTAACAAACGGTCCCCATAGAACGCGTAATGGACGTAAACAGTAATGCAGGGCATGCGCAATGCGCATCCCGCTTATGATAAGAACGAGTATTAAGAATGTAATCAAATGTCATCATCATCTCTAATCACCGTATCTATACTTTAATCAAATGTCATCGTCGCCTCTTATCACCATTTAACCTCTCACAGACAGAGACATAGATAGAGAGAGAGAGAGAAGGTGAGAGAGTGAACAGAGCAGAGCTGCAGAGCTCAGATGTTGACGACTGTGATGAGTGTGAGATACAGAACAGGGATGGGAAGAACATCTGATTGAGCTCGTTTTTGTTTCCAGGTGAATGCTAAAAGAAAGGTACGACGGAAGTTCGTTCTCGAATTAGAATAACTGGTTATAGAGATAGTCTTATAATTAGATCTGTGTGGATTTCTATCTCCTTTAACAGGTCTCTCCTTAGATCTTCTTATCATCATTTTATCTCATCCGCATCTCTAGCTTTACGTGCATATTTTTCTTTTATTCCTTGTTTCCAGTTCGTCTCTCTAAGCGCCTGTCAGTTTCAGGTGATTTGGAGGAGGAAAGAAAAACCTTGCCATTTAATTCCTTTTGGACTAGTTTGAAGATATTAGTGCATCTCTTCGTCCAGCAACCCTAGATTTCTTATTCCTAGTGCTTTTTTTTTTGTTTCCTTTGCAGTGTATATTTTCTTATTGCACCCCTTTAAGCTCTCCAGCAAATACAGAGTTCGATCTTTTGAACATAATTTCACTTGTTTTGCATTGCCCGTGCTCTTCGCGGGAAGATTTAGCGCTACATCCTTGGTCTATAGTTCTCTCTTTTGCTCACTTGGTTGTAAATTTATTTGTTACATTCACCCTGATCGTTTGAGATTCCAGCACCATTGGCCTAGGGTTTCTGTGATCTGGAAAAAATGTTTGGTCGCTCGTCGTTCTCTAGATCCGGAAGTTTCCGGCCGGAAAACTTGGGGCAAAATGCACTTGCAATGATTGGAAACCTCTGCTTCGCGCTCTTTGTACTGGGGGTCTTAATCTTCACTATCATTGCTGCAACTTACCAGCCCGAAGACCCTCTTTTCCATCCCTCAACAAAGATTACCACTTTCCTTACGTCCACTTCCAATGCCACCTTCAAATCCGACGAGACTGTTGTCAAGACCGGTGAGGACTTCGTCGGTACCAATCAGACCGAATTTGCCACTTTCATAAACATTACCGACGTTGCTCTCCCTGCCGAGGAAGCTCCTCCTGATTGTTCGGGTGACATGGATAAGCCGATCGATTGCACAGATCCTGAGATCTTCCATTTGATGATGAGAACTGCCATAGAATACTTCAAGGATATCCATTTCTACCGTTTTGGGAAATCTGTTGCCGGATCCAATGATAGCACTTGTGACATGGCATGGCGGTTTAGACCCAAGGAAGGAAAAGCTGCTGCCTTCTACAAGGACTATCGAAGGTTCGTCATCTCTAGGAGTGAAAACTGTAACCATACTGTGATTGGTATAGGAGAATATCACTCGGGATTAAATGCCAGGAAAAAGAAGAAGCATCAGAAACCTGGGTTTGAGAAGAAGCAGCCAAAGCAGCAAGAGACCATCAATCTGCCTGTGGTGGGGGAAATTGTAAATGACTCTCTCCCTGTTATTGAATCTGAAGGGTCATTTAGCCGTGGGAGGTATCTGGTTTACACTGGTGGTGGAGACAGATGCAAGAGCATGAACCATTACTTATGGAGTTTCTTGTGTGCCCTCGGTGAAGCCCAGTACCTGAAACGGACATTGGTTATGGACTTGAATATTTGTTTGTCTTCAATATACACAGCGTCAAAACAGGACGAGGAAGGAAAAGATTTCAGATTTTACTTTGATTTTGAGCATTTGAAGGAGACAGCATCTGTCCTGGACCAGAGCCAGTTTTGGCAGGACTGGGGAAAATGGCAGAAGCGGGATGGATTGACCCTCCATCTTGTTGAAGATTTCAGGGTAACACCAATGAAGCTTACTGAAGCGAGGGATACTTTGATCATGAGGAAGTTTGGGTCCGTGGAGCCTGATAATTACTGGTATAGGGTGTGTGAAGGAGAGACTGAGTCCGTTGTCCAGCGACCATGGCACCTCATCTGGAAGTCTCAACGGTTAATGGACATAGTATCAGCAATTGCTGCAAGATCGAATTGGGATTTTGACTCTGTTCATGTAGTCAGGGGAGAGAAAGCAAGAAACAAAGAACTTTGGCCAAACTTGGAAGCCGATACTAGACCTGAAGCAATAATG